>NC_064857.1:15810029-16115029 GCF_024139225.1 Suncus etruscus | reverse complement strand
TATCCTCTGCACTATGTCTGGCTTTGGCTCTTAATTTGTGAGTCTTGATAACTAAGCTGTATGCACGTGGCACAAATAATACTAAAAAAGAAAAAAAAAAGCATGCACACACACCAGAGGATGCTGTTCTTCAAAAAGTATCAAGCAGATATCAAAAAGTATAGTGAATAGCGCATTTATTTTACATGAAGACAATCCAGATTTTGATACCCAGTACCCTATATCATCCCCAGCACACCAAGAGCATCTGAAGTGATTCCTGAGCACAAAATTAAGAGTAAGCCCTGAACTCAGAGGGGAGTGTGCCTCCCATTCTCCTCCCCACTAAAGTGGTATCAATTGACTTTTTATCAGTAAAATTAATATCTTTAATGAAGTGTCTAGATATTGGTAAATAGGCAGATCAATGCAGAGAGATGATGTGATGGGAAAGGGAAGGAGACAAATAGGCAGCTCGTTGCCTGGATTGATAATGGGAAAACTAGATGGCCATTATCAAGCACAAGGAATCTTTTTTGGGATAACAGAAAAGTTCTAAAACCAGATTGTGAAGATAATTTTATCATTCTAAAAGTTAGTGAATTATATAAATGCTTACTCCAATACTGTTAAAACATATACCCTTATATTTTTTTCTTGGAGTTAGGGGCACACCCATGAGACTTAGGGTTATTCTTGATTCAGCACTAAGAAATTACTCTGGCAGTGCTGGTGATAAACCCAGGTTAGCCAGGAGCAAGCCAAGTGCCCTATTCACTGTATTATCTTTCCAGCTGGCCTAAATTTCTAAACAACTTGTATGTCAACACCTGTTTTTGTGATGCTTCAACTTAATTGTAGTTGATATGGGATTAGAGAAAGGCAATATATGAGATATGTTGATTAATAAGAAAATGTAGCCATGCATGAATATATATAGATAGGAAACATGATTCCTTCCATATGATTTACCTATGTTTATCTAATTAAATGTAAAACATTTCTATTTTAGATATAAGCTTCTTAAATGAAGCATTCATTGTATCTAATAGTAGGGGTTTGTTACCCATCTCCTAATGACTGGAAATAGGTTATTAAATAAACAAAATCCTTCGTTGGATTTTCAGGACCTGGTAAGATTTATTGAAGACTATACTATATTAAAGTAAATGACTATAGCAACTACAATGATTTCTTTGCCATAATCATCGAATATTTCAAAAAAACTGGCAATATTACATTCTTTCTTGAAAAGAGCTGAAATGATCTGGGGCAGTGGTAGTCTTAGGTTCAAATGGGAGTGCTTCCCTTTGTTCACTTAAAAAATAGGTTCCCAGGGAAAATTAAATTTTTTAAATTTTTTTCTGAAAAGGGGCCAGTAGGCCAAGTAAGTTGGAGTGCCTCTGGTCTAACACATCCTTATCTATTTTGCTTATATAAAATCAAGCAGACATGCTTCTAGATTAGGATTTTCATTTTTATAATGATATATTTTATTGATATCTTGGGCCAAAAGATTCTTCCTTACAGAGGGCAATTTTGTGCTTTGGAGACTAAAAAACCAGCATTCAACTCAGTGGCATAACAGGCTTTGATCCAGGCTAGCAGTATCTCTCTCATCAAATGTTTCAATTGTTTTGAGACAATTGTCTTGAGACTTATCAAATGTGAATTGGGAAGTGGGTGGAAAAATAAAATGCCATTCCTGCTTAAGAACCGTCTCTCTAACCACAGAGCTTAAGACAGATCAAGCCAAATTGGTGGCATTCACATTTCCACGCCTTTCCTGTTATCACTTCCTGAAGTGGGTAAGAAAAAAAAATCAAGAAAGACAAGCATATGACTAGCGAGTGATGATTCTCTGACCACAGGTTATGCCATATTCTGGGTAGAGGAAGAGGGGTGAATTCTTTTTATTCTCTTCATAACTGCAGAGATGTAAAGAGCTTATTCTAATCTAAAGCAGACAGTTGTCAGGATATGGGAAGCTGTGAAAATATGTAAGAGAAAGGTCCAAATGCCAAATGCCTTGAGGTTATTAAACAGTATGAAAGAAGCATGTTCACTGCCAGCACTGGGCTGTTTATTATGAATTGTATCTAGGAGAACAATTTTGAAAATGCTATTGAATATTTATTAAAGGGAACAATCTATAATAATTCAGGCCCCGGCATGTAGCTATTAGCAAATCACTCAGCTGGTAAAAAGGTTAAGGATTACGGTGGCAGAAACCATTAAATTAAGTGTAAGAACAAGTCATGTTTTGTTTTCTTCAACAACCATACAATTTAGCTGTCCTCTTCCATATGTTTTAGCAAAAAGCCAGAAAAGTTGTTATCCATACTGAATTTTTATAATGAATACACAAGATGGGAATATTTAGTCTTTAATAAAAAATTTAGTTTAAATTCTACTTTGGAGACAGGGAACATTTCAAGCTAATGTTAAAGTCGTACACTGTTAAGATGTACAATGAGGTCAAAGTACAGATTAAATACTAAAAGCAAAGTGTCCCTAAGTCTACCTAATTTGCCTAACTACTGATTAAAATTTATTTTTACTTCAGTACATCTCAATTTTTTTTACTTGGAAAACAAAGAAATTTGCATCTAGCCTCAATACCGACTATGACAACAAAGATAGCATTATAGTTTTCAGCCACTTCTATGTTTAAACATCTATTACATATAAGAAAAGCTACAGTAGCTACTTATGGGACAGTTCTTACATTTGAAAAGTTTTTAATTTATATGTAAAATATGTATTGTTGTGTCTCTTGATAAATATAAGCAGGTTTAGGGGACTAAACTATTAAGTATTTAATTCATGAATCCACTAAGAAGTAGAATGTAAAAAATAGCAAAAATTCTCTATCTAATCAAGCCCTCACTGTACAAATAATTATGGTATCCAAATGAGGTCACGAATTTAGACATGTTCAACTAAGTTGCTTATATACTAAAATAAAAATGTTTGGGTAAACTAAACGGAGACAGAGAGGTACTTTCATAATTATTGTTTAATAAAATGAATAAATAGATAATGAATTAACTATCCATCTTTGTACTGAGTAAAAATATAGTAGAGCCAGGTCATTTCGTAATATTAAATCTTGTATTGTAACTTTTGAATTTGATACAGTTGGTGTAAAAGAGGTATACAATCACTCAATTACTTTTTGTTTACCTCGTTTTAGTTTTCCACTATATTATTATAAATTTGGAATATGTAACAATCATATGTCAATACAATATTATTTTATGCTGTTCTTTTTATTTTTATGTGCTTATATTGTAATTTCCTACCTGCACTAAACAAGAATATTATGGTATATGTCATGTGAAATAATAATTACTATAACTAAGCTGCTTAACATTTTTACAAACCTTTAAAATATTTATAACTGTATTGTTATTTTTTAAATCAACAACCAAATAACTACCCACCATATGTCACAAATTCACCAGCACTAAACTTATCTTCTCCTAGTGAAATTAAAATGTTAAATTGGCGCCATGAAGCTTGAAATTGAGATTTAAGGATAAGCACTGGCACCAGCGTTTTGCTGCTTGGTAGAAATTGCTCTCATCTTAAAAGTCCCATTTAACAAGGCTCACAGACATTTTTTGTGTATATGAAATTTTATAAAAAGGAATGTTGAACAGTGTTGCTTTGAAAACAATGTTCTCAAACAACTATAAAAAATTCCATGTGAAGTTCCTAATTGTAAGATTTCTATATTTTACTAATAGCTGTGTTTTAATAAAAAATTTAGGAAATCATAATCTTAATTTCATCATCTTTATTTTTATTACAAAATAACAAATATTTATTCTGAAATCAATGCTATTGTAGCCTTAGCACAGGGAATCTGCTGTCTAAATCACATTTGTGTTTGCATTTTTTATACAAATATGCCAACATCTAATATCTGGAGGTTAAAAACTTTGCACTTACTCAAGATATATTGATTTTATAAATAATGGTGTTATTTCTTTAAATAAAGACTTAATTTTATGTGAGTTTCATATTACATTTAGGTTGACAAAACCATGTTAGATAAAAAGTAAATAATGTAAAGTTATATAAAAAATAACCAAACTAATATTTAATGTTTTAAAACACTCCACTAAAAAGAAAGGCAAAATAAAAAGTATTTGGTTGTCTTGTAACATTAAAAAAAAGAAAGAAAATTTAGGAAATTGTACTTCTAGAATAAAAGTAGCCGAAGTACAAGTTGCTTTGCTAAAGTAAACCTTTTAGATTTATCCTGCATCATTTTGCACTATTTGAAGAAGACAGATACCTTAAAAGTTCAGTGTAGAATGTATAATTAAATAGATGCTTTGATAAGATAAAAACAAGTCATCATTTAATGTATTTGGAGAATTCAGGATTATCGAGGAAAGTCTGTACTTTAAACTTAATTTAGCTGATTGTATTTCATATGCAAATATATATTTTTTTCACATTTACATATACACACAGAAAGCTTCTCATACACAAACACTGAGAGTAATACAAAAGACATTTCCATTTCATCACCAATAGACAACTTTAGTTTATTGAATACAAAATTTAAAATATTACGTTTTTAAAATAATTGTGATTTTTAATTTTTTGATAAAGTAAAAAGTGTGAATTGGGGGAGAGGAGAAGATTTTCTAACCTTTAGAATCCAATTTATAATTCTCATAATTTTGATACATTTTTTTAGACTTTTAAGATAATAAAAGTAAAAGGTCTGCAACTTTTTAAACTATTGCATCGGACACGTTTATCACTTTCTGGTATACTTGCCCATGGTAACAAGGGAGACAGGCTTGTTACAGAGAAATTCGTCGAGAAAATGATTCTTTCATTCTCTCCACTCTCCCAAGTGTCATGTCCTGCTGTCAACCATGAAGAAAAATGAATGGAAAAGAAAAACAAGAAATGACAGTTCAATTCTATGAGCAGTCTGATTTGAGATGCTGCATCATGCTTTATTCATGATTTTCTTCTTTCTTTCCCTTATACCCACACCAACCCACCCTCTTTCAGTTTATCTTAAAATTTGTTGATAAGAACTAGAAGCTAGATGAGAAATTGTCACCATCTATCTGGGTAGGACAAGCCGATTAACATCAGGCCTGTCCCTTTACTTGCTGATGTTCTTCTCTTTTATTCTTCATTTTGCCTGGTTTCTATTCAATCAGACAGCTCATTCTGCTTTGCCTCTGGCTTCTGCCACTAAGCGCTTGTCAAAAACTTCCCTCCCTTAATCTAACCGTTCCATCTCCTTTTCCTCTGCTACCTTCACCTTCGTTCTTCTTCTTCTTTTTTTTTTTAATTCTCCACATTCTCTCAGGCAGATCACAACCATTATTTCAAAGGCACTCAACATTCACAAACCTTTCTGTCTAGCCTTGTCTTATACCCAAGAATGACAGCTTTTAGATCTCTCGATTGAACTTTAGGTTCTGGATGTCTGACACTTCATGTTACATAAACCCACAAATGTTTCTGCCAATTTACAAGATCCTTTATATTCACTATCATGTCCAATGACACTTGTGTCCAAACAACTCTTCATACCACAGTCTAAAGTTATACAACTCCTCCCTGATTTTCTTCTCTCCTCCATCTGACCAGACTCTTAATCTACACTAAGATTCCACAGCTTCACAAGACTTCTCTTATAAATCAAATATGACTCTAAATTATTCTGGTTTTCTCTCCAGGCTCCAATCTCATTCTTTATCCTCCATTGGCCCTAATTACACATATGGAGCAACTCATCAACACTACACTCTTTGGAACCCTTGTATTTTATAACTTGATCCCTCTGTTCAGAATATTTTCTACTAGGTTATTCTCATCTTTGGCTACATGGTCCCCTCTAACTCCCTCTTCTGAGTTCAAATACAGCCCGACTACTTTTTGGACAGGTAAAGAGGCTTCTTAAGTGGTTGGTGGTTTAATAAGGAGGCCTGAAAATGAGGTTTTGATCTGGCCTTGAGGTGCTTTAGATTACCCCTGATACCCCTGCAGCTCTCAGAGATCACCAAGGTTGACCAGGCAATGTTTGAGGACCATTATTGGGCATCAGAGGAATAAAGGTCAAGCATGTGGGGAAAAAAAAAACCCCTGTATTATCTCTGTACTATCTCTCTGGCATCTCAGACATAATTCTAAATAGTGATGATGAACTTGAAGTCAGGTGTTCCTTAAAGTCAAATGCTGCTAACTGGGGCTGGAGTGATAGCGCAGCAGTAGGGTATTTGCCTTGCACATGCTGGCCCAGGATGAACCTGGGTTCAATCCCCAGCATCCCATATGGTCCCCCAAGCCAGGGGCTATTTCTGAACTATAGCCAGGAGCAACCCCTGAGCATCACTGGGTGTGGCCCAAAAACTAAAACAAACAAAAAATGCTGCTAACCCCTGTAAAGCATTAATAACAACTACTACTCGGTTTGCTGTCCCATGTAAGCCTGAGATTTCTTTTATTTTTTTTTACTAGTATTAACTACAGAGTTTTAATTTAATCTGAGATTCTTGAAGCAATGAAAGGAATCCTAAAGCAATGAAAGATTACATTGTCTAGCATGCTTGGTATTCCACTAATATATATCTAATGTATATATGTCTATGAATGTATATTCTTTCAACTAAATCCCAATCCATCACTGCCAAGCTGCTAGTGACTGATTATGTGTGTAAGATGTTCTCTAAAGTCCTCAGAAGATGTCAGACAAAATAATTTTTAAAAAGTGATTCTGGTTGTGATTCTTAAGTGCTCAATGTAGCTTGGGAGCTTGGAGCCACTCATGTCAATATTCAATAATTGAAGCAACACAAAGATATAGAGTTGCTCAAATGCAGTGCCCGGGACCACCAGGACCATCCCATCTTTGATAACCAGAGGTCTTCAAGGTGACACCAGTACTTTGGGGGTTCTAAGTTATATCTAAACGTACTAAGGAAGTCATTTGTTGCTGGGGATACCAGGACCAAACAACTGTACTAAACCCTAATCCCAGATTAGCATATTTCTAAAGTTATCAAAGTCATTGTGTTACAATGCTTTATAATTATTTTTTGGCATATAATTTTTTGCTGTTGCTGCTTTTGGTCCACATCCAACTATGCACATAGCTTATTCTTGGTTCTGTGCTTAGGAAAATTCCTAGCAGTGTTCAGAGGACCTTATGTGATGCCAGGAATCAAGTTTAGTAACAAGAAAGGCAAACACCATACCTGCTGTACTATCTCTCACCATATTGCCTCTGATTTTCAACATAAACTGTCTAATTTCAACAGCAAAATTTTTCAATTTAATAACTTTCACATGTTCAATTATGATAGGAATGATTGATAAATAAGAACAATGTGAGAAGAAGGGCCAAAGTGAGTGGAAACATTAACACTGATGACTGAGTGAATCACAAAAAACCAGATGTTCTAGCATGTTCCTGATCATCTGTCATTCCCTAGATTATAAATTCTCAGAAAAGTTGCATGTGCAATCCTTTGGCTCACTAAACACTAAAATGATTGATAAAAGCAACACTGATTTAGTCACACCTTTGCAACTTTTAGAAAGCCAACTGAAAATACTTACTTGCAAATAAATCTATAATATGGACCACCAGGACTAGATCCCATGAAATGGTGAAATGGGAGAAAAATACAATACTGCTGATTCTCAATTTAAAAAGTTTGCTTCCAAGGGCCAGAGTGATAGCACAGCGGTAAGGCGTTTGCCTTGCACATAGCCAACACAGGACGGACCCCGGTTTGAATCCTAGCATCCCATATGGTCCCCTGTGCCTGACAGGAACGACTTCTGAGTGCAGAGCCAGGAGAAACTCCTGAGTGCCGCCAGGTGTGACCAAAAAAAACAAAACAAAAAAAATTTTTTTTTGATTCCTCAGTTAAAAAAATGTATTTGAAAAAATATATTTCAGTAATAGGAGGCATGTCTTACATAGAGACTCCCCCCCTCCGAGCTGGAGCCCCAGCACCAAAAATAAACAAAACGACTAACTTTAAAAGAAGTTTTTTAAAATTTGTCAACTACATAAGATTTATAAGTTATCGAATGTTCTGGCTTTGTTTTGTTTTGTTTTGTTTTTTGGTTTTGCATCACTCCAAGCTGTGCACAGGGCTTACACCTGGCTCTGTGCTCAAAGATCACTCGTGGTGGGGGGTCAGGAAACTTTATGTGGTGCCAAGGATAGAGCCCAAGTTGACTATGTAGAAAGCAAGCACCTTATTTATTCTATTATCTACACAGTACAAGTGCTCTGTATTTTAATCAAAGACCCAAGATAGTTCAATTTCCCAGTTCCTAGCAATATTCTATATTTTATATTTTATAGCATATGGATTTTTCATATGCTATAATGCCCCAGAGTTTGTAAAATTATACAATTTAGGCAACAAGACGTAGAAATGGCTCAGATATAATATAATAGATGCCAAACTATTATAACATCAAAAAATAGTAACTCAAAAACTCAAATGATATGAAATTTTTTTTAAACAAATGATGGTTCTGGTGTGAAATCAAGGGGCATAGAAGAAATGGTGTCAGCAAAAAGCTTTGAATAAATAACAAATTGGATTCAATGTTGGTCTTTGTTCTCTGTATTTGGACTGGAATTAGCGAGGCTATATATCAGATATAGAAGATGTGATGCAATGTTCCAGCTGAAACAACTAGATAAGCACTCACTAAATTTACAAACCATGGCATTATTGATATAAAACTTGTTGATATAAAATTGCTGTGGCTCTCGGCTTTATTGCTACTTGTTTCATTTAACTCATGTTTTTTTTTTTTTTTCAATCACCTATGAAAAGTCTCTGGTCTTTACACTTCTCCTTTCCTTAATGAGAATGATGCAAGCATATGAACCCAAACAAGATAAAGTTAGCATGCCACTATACTGTGGCCTACAGTAAGTTGTGACTTGATGCTTCCTATTTCATAATGCCAACATGTGGTTTTCTCGTTGAAGCTCCCGCAAAGAAGGGGAGAAGATATTATCTGTGTAGGCATGGCCATTCTCTGGCCTCTCCACCAGTTCTTCATAGTCTCAGGGACCAAGAGAAATATAGTAGGTTAAATGTGAAAAGTAGATTTCAAAACATATTCACAATACAGCTGACCTGTCAAAGCTGGCTGCAACTCAGTCAGGAGTTAGACCTCACTGGATAGGCCTGAGCCCTTTAACCCACAGTCATAAGTGTGATGTTGGACATATTCTCACATTCTAGTTCTCAGTTTCTACATCTGTCCAAAAGGACAAAGTAACTTCTACATAAATTCATTGTGAGAATGAAAGTTGATAGCATGTGTTATGTTTTGAGCATGCTACATAACATATGGTCAATGCTCTAAGTTAGATATTTATTCCAAGACTTTTCCAGAGGGCATAATCAAGAAGGACTAAAAACAGGGCAGGTTAACTCCTATTCAGAATTCTCTTCCTCCAAATTCCCATCCCAGACTTCTAAAACGCAGTCATGAGTGACTCTAGCACTGTGCAGGAGTTGCTTGCTTTTATAATCAGAAACCTGTGCAGCCTCACATTTGCCTAAGGCAAGAGCACTAGAGATATAAACAGTCTCCAATTCTTTAGACAAAAGTGAAGATCATTCAAAAGAACAGATATATAGGCCAGAGCAATAGCACAGCAGGTAGGGCATTTGCCTTGCTTGCAAACAACCTAGGTTCAATCCCCAGCATCAATATGTCCCCCCAAGCACCACTGGGAATGACCTTTGAGTGCAGAATCAGAGAGCACCTCTGGGAGTGGCTTCAAAAAAGGATCAAAAGAGCAGATATAACATGAGAGAATAAATGATCTTCATTCACTCATGACCAAATGAAAATTAGGGTGCCATGTTTTGTCTATGTAAACAGCAAGAAAAAGCCTAAGGTTAGCAGAAAGTTACTTGGAAATTTAAAAGTGACCACAGGGAAGTCAATCAATTAAGCATAATCAATCAATAAATATATATAAATATATACATAACATACACACAGAATTGGTTCTTTTTCCTTTGTTTCTGCTTGGTCTTAATATTTTTGCCTGAATAATAAATATGGAATTCATTTGATGCAGAAGGTAGTAAGTAGTGAACTCATCTGTGAAATATTACAGGTACTGAACAAACAGTAATAGTGATCTATGTTTTCTTTCTTAAAAAAAAAAAAAGGAACAATATATGTAACTCCCAGATCAAAGGTTAACATGGACCAAGCTCAAATAAACATGAAATTTAAACTGACCCAAAACAAAGCAGAATTTGATTGAGTAAAAGAGAATATCTGTGTTGAGGGTGTAGAAAACTTAAGAGGGTTCAAAAGTCCCAGGGACATGCCTAACAATACTTGGCCAACCTAGGCAGGAGGACTGAATAATCTGTCCAGAGATGTGAGCTTGCTTAATAATCATATCCTTCAGAGTTGGGAACCATCATGGCACAGATTCCTGCCCTTTGAGGCATCTTCTGATGCCTTTCCATAAAAGGAAAAATCTTGTTTAAAAAATAAGAATTAAAATGGAATTAAATTAGAGAGAGATAGAGAAGCTTGGTGGATGGCCTAAACACTCATTGGCATGCTGGACCTGCAGTATTGTGAGAAACTGGAGTGGGGAAGGTTCTTGGTAAATAGAAGCAATATTGTTTCAGATATGTGACATAATAAATTGCTATAAGCATATATTGCAAGCTGGTCAGAATACACCTAGGAATTGCCACACACCATGCATAGTCACAAAGTATTTTGTGTGCTATGAAAAAAATTTAAGGACTTCTCTTTTGGGCCCAAGGAGATGCTTAGTGGTCAGGGTTACACACGTTATATGAGCTGAAACCCATCTGAACCCCAACACTGCTAGGTATGTTCTTGGAGCTCTCTCAAGTCTTGGTAATTTCCAGAAATGCGGTGGCCAAGCAGTTTGGTACCATTGGGCCCTTGCCTGAACTCTATGGAGTATCCTTGGGTTCCCTGAGCACTGCTTCAGAGGCCCTCCCTCCCTTAACCCCCCCAAAATCTTCTCTTTTAACTTTCAAATATACAATGCTGTATAGATAACTGTCATTAGTATACTCAGCTGAACAGAGTTCTAATTTGTGGGGAGGGCTCTCAAGATGTGCTCAATGACTCAGGGGCCACTCCCTAAAATTCAAAGGTCCAAGAATATAGAGCTCACGTATTACCCTGGACACCTTGGCAGTGCTCAGAATTCTCCAGGGCCACAGTCTGCATTGCCCTATGTGAACAAGGTTGGACAGCATGGAGGTAATTCACGTGGTGCTGGGGTTGGCTGCATGAAAAGCCTGCATCCTAATCTCTGTACTTGTCTTTAGCCTGAGAATTCCAATTTCGAAAAGAAGTAAGTCAATTTGGTGCGTCTGCCTGAAAGAGCATTTCAGTGATAGTCTACTTTAGCTAAGCAGTGAGAGTTTACATTAGCTACAAAACCAAACAATTAAATCAGTTGGCAAGAGTCTATTGCCTGAGTAAGTACCCAATACAGCAACCTGATTTTAGTATCTAGAAAATACCCAGGAATTATTTACCGAAGATCTATACACTCTGTAGCACCTGGGTGATAAATACACTAAGAAAGCCACACAACAACCACAACTACTTCACAACAATTCCCAACTTTCAAACATCCAGTGAGAAATGTAATGAATATGCTAAAAATCAATCAACGCTTACATAGGGCACCTCTAACCACTTCTCATGACAACCGAAACTAACTCCTACTTATTTCAAGCTAAGTCAAATTTATTTCTAGTTCGAAATATATAAGCCAAATTACATGAGGCAAAAACATACAAGGCCTTTTATTCTATTATTCCCCGCACTCTGGAAGGAGTTTACATTCAGGTAATGTGGTTTCTGAATCTACTATTGCTGCTTGGGTTTTTGGTGGTGGTGGTGGTGGTGGTGGTGGTGGTGGTGGTGGTGGTGGTGGTGATGGTGGTGGTGGTTTGTTTTGTCTGTTTAGATTTTGGGGGCCTGCATATGGTTGTACTCAGGGATTAGTCCTTGCTTAGTGTTAAGGGATCACTCCTGGCAATGCTTAGGACCATATCCAGTGCCAGAGCTCAAAATTGGGTTGACTGAGTGCAAGGCAAGTCCCTTACCTAATATACTGTCTCCCAGGTCCCTATTAGTGCTGCTTGAAAGGGTTACCAGACTGCATGTGCTTGCTGCAGCTATGTCTGCATGTAGGAAACAATCCAGGGAGCACCCCATTCTTTAATGTAAACATCACACCAACTTTCTTAACTATGTGGATGGGGAAATAAACATCAACCAGAATCCACTCAAATGGAAGAAGAGACTCACTTCATAAGCTAGGGCTCGTGGGCTCAGGTAAGCCAATTATATAGGAAGAGCTCCAGGTCAAGGAGGACTATAGTGTTATTAAAAAAAAACTTTGCACACTTGAGTAATTAACTTAAATACCCTCATCTGTAAATTGAAGATAATAATGCACCTATTTAATAATGTTATTATGAGAATTAAAGGAAACTAGATAGGATAGAATAAACACATTATAAGTTGAGCAAGAGTGGAGATGAAGAGGGTTTGAAACAGATCATCTCAACTTCAATTTTTTTGTTTGTTTTTTGGGGCCACACCTCACAGTAGTTTTGCCCTCAGGGAGCATTCCTGGTGTGACTCAGGAACTAAATGGGTGCCAAGGATGAAACCTGTGTTGGCTGCATACAAGGCAAGTGGCGTACCAGCTGAATTATCACTCTAGTTTCTCAATTCCAATGTTTACCATTAGAATGCCTTGAGCTTCAGCATCCGTATCTCCCAAGTAGAGAGGAAGCTACTACCTTCCCCAGTGAAAACTGAGGGAGAAGTAAGTCAAACAATAACTGAAATCTGAATACAGAGCTGGTATACAGCACAAGTTTCTATCCAACGCCTGATGTACCTATGACTTCTCTGCTCACTGCGCCAGCAATCATTCAATACTCAGTAAATCCAGGGATATTTGTGGGTAACAATGAGAACTTTTCGATCTGCCAGATATCAGGTAAACAGCTTTGATTGCTGACCCCAATCCAAAGAGTGAGGAGCTATTGTTCTTTCCATCACTTACAGAGTTTAGGTAACTTGCCCACACACAGTCGAACAGACAGCACCAGAATTGGCAGCCTGGTTCCCTTCTCTGTCCTCATAATCACAAAGCAGCCAAGTAATTGGGGAGAAACCGAGCTGAGCAACCATATTTGGATGTAGCCTCTTCTAGAGTTGAGCAATGAATCTGCTCACCAATCTCAATAATATTGACTTGACTCTAGACTTTTGAAGTTACATTGTGCATTTCCTCAGAATACCATTTATAAAAGAAAGCTATGTTTTTTAATGAAGTGCCAATATCTAGTACAACTTGGTCTATACGCTGGAATATCATAAGTCTATGTATCTCTCTCGAATAACAATCTAAGTCTTAGACATTAATGATAGATCAAAGGACAGGTAGAATGATCAATTATTATCCAGTCAAATTAAATATATGGGTAATTTAATATCTTATAAAAGGTATGAATTGATCAATTTTATATTAAATAATTAAATAGTTTTATTTTTAATATGCACCATTGTTAACAGTAAAGCAGCGCCAGCCTGTATTTCAAAGCATGCCTTTCACAAATAGAACCAACTCAGATATTAAACCTCATTGATAATCTATGCTCAGCTTGAAAAAAAAATCTCTAGGGCATAGATGAAAAGGCTAAAAAATTCTCTCCATCAAAGGAAGGCAAAGTAGCGATCTACAGATCATGTTTTTTGTTGATTAAGATCTTTAAGCCCATCAGTCCACTTAACTTTCAGACTCAACAATTGTCTGGCACGAACAATTTCCACTTTTTTTTTCCCTAAAACAAAGGGGATGTGTCGGAAAGGGGTCCTCTGCAAGCTCTCTGCACAATGCAGGCTATTTTAAAACATGATTTATGTGTCTAATTCCTGGAGCTAGTCTTGGAAGGAAAAAAAAAAACCCAACTAGGGTTTTTTTTTTTTTCCTTGCTGCTCCCTATTAGGAGAAGACACTATACTTTGCAGCGTACACTCAGTCCCTGGCCACAAGCTGCTATATCATGTCAGCACTTTCATTAAGTACTGTTCACGAGGTAGACCTTAAACAAATGGAAAAGCACAGCTGCAGCCGCTGCAGAGTTGCCCTCCAGAGGTTTTATATAAGAGGTTCAGGATGGGCAAGGATGAAGCCACGGCAGCAGCGTCTAAAGCGTCTACCCACATTCCTTAAAGTAGAAGAACTCACCGCAGCTGCCCATGTATTCCCTTATAGCAAAAACCACTACATTGATATCTAAGCTACCATTCCCCGTTCAAGATCTTCCATAAAGGCAGCACTGATAACTTACTTCTGTGGCTGACAAAGTCACAGTGGGATGTGCAGTCAGCCCAGAGCCCAGGGAAAGACCTTTCCTTTCCTGGCATCATCTCCAGGGATGCCAATGATGTGGCCGGAGGTATTCAGCTGGGGAGCAATGATGAGAAAACCCAGTCTGCCCCCTTTCACTGCCAAGGAGTTAAGAGATTGAGAATGCATGAAGAGATGCAAGAGAAATGAATGCATGCCCTTAGATAAGACCAACTACCCTGGACCTTTTTGCATCCCTTGGATTCCCAGGGGACTGGAGCTAGCCCAGCCATGCTCAGGACTGCAGAGAGCTTCTTCTTCTTCTCCCAGTGCTCACTTCTCCTGGTAGTAAACCTCCCCCAACAGTATTGCAATGCGACTGAGAGGTGCCAACCCTAGCTTGCAACCACATCAAGCTACTAAAAGCAAACGGAAAAAAGAAAAAGAAAGAAAGAAAGAAAGAAAGAAAGAAAGAAAGAAAGAAAGAAAGAAAGAAAGAAAGAAAGAAAGAAAGAAAGAAAAAAGAAAAAAGAAAAAAGAAAGAAAGAGGAAGAAAGATAGAAAAAGAAGAAAGAAAGAGAAGAGAAGAGAAAGAAAGAAAGAAAGAGAAAGAAAGAAAGAAAGAAAGAAAGAAAGAAGAAGAAAGAAAGAAGAAAGAAAGAAAGAAAGAAAGAAAGAAAGAAAGAAAGAAAGAAAGAAAGAAAGAAAGAAAGAAAGAAAGAAAGAAAGAAAGAAAGAAAGAAAGAAAGAAAGAAAGAAAGAAAATAAACCACCCACCAAGTTCAGAAACTCCCATCAACTTACCCGGGCACAAATGCCAGGGAGTCTTGCAGGCATCCAGCGCTTGCTTGCCAGCTTGCCAGCTCGCCAAGGGCCTTTCTGGTCTGGCACTGAGCTGGTGGCGGTGCAAAGAGGACAATCTGCTTTGCACCACTGCCTGGGTTCTGCCAACCAAGTGCCCGGCGCTGGGCACCACCAAACCTGCCAGGCGCACCGCCCGGCGGCGGTTACAAGAAGCTGCAACCGGGAGCTCCTGGGGCTGCGTGGCTCCTGCTCCCGGGGAATCGGGACTCAATCAGGACACGCAGGGAGTTCCAGCCGAGCCCCCTGGGACTCACCGAGCCCCTCGATCGCCTACCCAGGCGGCCTGGGCATCGCCCGCGTGCAGCGAGCGCTCGCCCTGCGCAGCGGGCAGAGAATGACAAGTGGCGGCCGATGCGCCGCAGCAACAGCAGCGCCCGCAGAGCAGGCGCGCGGGGCGAGTGCGCATGATCGCGGCAGGCTGCGGCACGTCACGGAGAGAGGCGGGACTGGGTGGGGAGAGGTGCCAGTGGGCGGGGCTTGGGCAGGGAGGGGTCCCCAGGGCACCCTGGGCACTAGACACTAGAGGAGGGAGGTCCAAGGAAGTCTTCTGCCTCCAGGGTTAACGGCAAGTGTGCTGTCATTGAACTTGGCTCCTGTTTATTGTCCCTTCCTTCCAAAAAATGCTTCTCTAAGATACCCCAAGGGGGTGGCTGAGCAAACCCACAAAAATTGAACCCAGGTTCCAACTCACCAGAAAGACTGAGATTGAGAGCACTGTGGTGGTCTTCCTTGGCTGGATGTTAAACAGAACCTGGGAGCACTTCATTGAACTTGGCTCCTGTGTATTGTTCCTTCCAAAATGCTCCTTTAAGATACCCCAAAGGGTGGCTGAGCAAACCCACAAAACCCAATTGAACCCAGGTTCTAGCTCACCAGAACTGGGATTGAGGAGACAATGTTATCTGTCTTAGCTGTAGTTTAAAGATAACCTGGGAGTCCTTTAGGGCCCAAGTAGCACCCTGAAGCCTAAATCAGTACTTCTTAAGAATTTCTGGGTGGGCTCAGGGATCAAGCAGTTATAAAGCTTTCTGAGCAACCCAGAAATGCATGTGGGGAGCCTCTCACACCATGAATGTGTGACACACCCCCATGAGGATTGTATGAAACAATGCAGAATCAGATTTGTCACCTCTGGACAGGAAGGTAAAATGCTTTTTCGCCCCCATCATGTTTTTAATTGAGAGCCAGCAGGGCAGCCCCAAAACACCCCATTCCTGCCCCTCAAAGTCCATCAGCATCTGAAGCAGAACTTTTGTCAATTGCATGGGAAACTTTATTTTTGTATTCAGTGCTGAGCACCTGTCGAGACAAGTATGGTACAAGGCACACAATACTGGCTGTGATTCCCTGCACAGCAAAGTTGGAATGCTCCCCTTTCTTCACTAAAAACTGGGGGACCCTGAAAGGCAGGAGTTTGGGGGAAGTACAACTTGATCATATCAGATCAACGGCCTGGAGATGGGAGCAAAGAGCAGTGAGAAGAGGGGAATTATCTCTGGAATTCTCAGTCCAAATAGTAGTGTGTGTTGTACTAGACATTGTTCTACAATGATTTATCCACACACAACCCATATCTACTAACTAATCTTTACAAGTATTACTAAATGGGGGGGGACTTACAATTGACTGGGGTGCTAGAGAAGTATCAATAAAAGTGCTAGCCTGGTGCTACTGACCCCCAGCACTGTACAAAGCAATGTTAGACCATAAAGTCAAGCTTTATGCTCAGCTCATAGCCCTGAGCACAGCTAATGGCGGTTCAAACACCATAATGCCCTTTTCAAATTAGCTGTGAAAGAATTTGTATTAGAGGAGAGGGTGACAACAGAGTAAGGGAGTAAGAGAAGTCAGCCATGTTAGTGTTTTGCCCAGAGAAAGATATGTGGAAAGAATAACAGATTGTTTCTGATCACCTCAACAGAAGTAATCAGTTATTTCAATGATCACCATCCCCCTAAATGAGGTTTATTTATAATATAAATATAATATAAATGAGGTTTATTTATAAGTAAAAGAACAGAGAAAAGGACAGAATGGAGAGTTCAATCAGGAAGAGACTCAGAACTTACCATGCATGATCTCAGTTTCAAATCTAAGGCTAAGAAACAGGCCTATAACTCTGGAGGCTCTTGTTCTATGCGCACTGGAGGAGAAACAGTACGGCTTCTCATGGGAGATAAAAAGGCATGTTTCGTCCTGCAGTTTGCTAATCTGTGCATCATATATGGGCACTCTCTAGTTTCTATACTACATTTAAATAGGTATTCTTTTCATTTTAGAGAGTATTGCATTCGATCTGGATTCTGCAAAGGTACCTTGGTAAAGAAAAATTCAAAGCCATGGCCTCCTAGCTCATTGGTACATGGTAAAACTTTGGTTCTCAGCATCGAATGAATGTATGACACATAATCTTATTGAAAGAGCTGGATGACCTCTTAAAAGAATGGAAAAGCTCTCCATTTATAAATTACCAGAGGATAGTCTGGAGGCTAATTGGCTTGCACAAAATTGGGATTTGAACAAGAGCATATGTCTGAATGTTGAGTACGGCTTCCAGAATGCTAAGGGAAGCATTATTTAGATCTTATAAGGAGAGAGGTTTTTGTATTTTATTTACATCCCTTAATGGGGTGACCAAGTTTTGAGTTAGAATGACTTTTATTTAGGGAGGAAATGAATTTTATGTCTTCACCCCAGTTTTCAGTTCTGCAAATTGGTATTGCAAAATGTTATGAGAGCATTCTTTTCTAGGACAGGCACTGAAGTTTCATAACACAGGCTTCCCTGAAGGGTTTTCAAAGAGTAACACTTATTTTTGGATGTCAAGAGCAATTACCACCCTCATTTTATCCAGTAACAAAGAAGTGATTTAGACAATATCCATCTTAAGCCTCTGTCAATTTTATCCTCTGTCCTCTCACCGAATGATGTTCTAAAGATTTTTTTTTCATTTCCAAAGTTTTCCAGGATTTGTATTAGTATTTATATTGTATTTCTACTGCCATTAGTAAATTATAACACAAAGGTATCTCAAAACCACTTCTTGACACAGTACATCAAGTTCTAGGAACAAGTCTTATGCTTCAAGTACATGTTATAAATTTGTACACCCAATATGAAAAAATTTTTGGAAAAAAATGTATAATAGGCAATCTCTCAGTCCAGAGGGTTTTTTTTTTTTTTGGAAAATTTGAAGGGTAAAATATCTTTTACCTGTACTTCCAATGTCTATACTTCTATGTGATTTTGAAATCAGTAATAAAGAATAAAATAGCAAGTTAAAAGAGAACATCTGTGACTTCATTTGTTGTGGGACATTTATTTATTTAATTTATAAGAAAATATTTTAAGTACACATTTTAAAAACACTAATTTAAACTTCTAAGAAGAATTCACATTTGGCATCTTATTTTATGAGGTATTGGAAACTCAAATCAAGTTATATATAGCACAGTGTATGTACATGTTTGTATATTGACTTTTAGAAATCCAGGATTTAGTTATATTAAAACTAATGTGTATGTTACACTGCCACTATATTTTAAGCCACAATTATTGGTATTGACTCCATATTGATTGTGTCTGCTTCTAAAATTTTGTTTTTTATTAGCTGCTGTTGCTATTTCAGGAAAAGCAACTACCATATTCCCTCTTCTTGCAGGTCTGTCTTCCTTAAGGATCAGCATAGTCTACTGATTAGTCAATAATAACTTTATTTTATGTTTCGAAATGTCCCTATTGTAAGAAATTTAATTATATAGATACACATGATTCCACTGAACCTTGTCTCTATTTATTCCTTAAGTTATTCCTTAAATAGACATTTATGAACCACTTCATGCTTAGAATCACAGGCTTATCACTGAACTGTGAAGTTTGGATCCATAAATTCTCTACATTTCTGTTAAATATATTCCTTCATTCATTTCATTCAAAAGACTCTCTTTAAGCAAATATCTCTAAATCTTTGCCTATTTTATCATCAGCATCCACATAAGACAACTGTGGGGAGACCAAAGTGACTGATTTGAAACTGAGTTAGGAGTGTCACAGAGTTAGATTTCATTATGAAAGAAATCAAGTTGCCATAAAAATTAATGCAGTTGTGCTTAACTTTAGGACATGGTTAATTACTAAGTTTGCCTTATTTGAACATATGCAGCTGTTAGAAATCACATTTGAATTCCTGGCTGTGGTGGTTTGGGAGCCTGAACTTAGGGAAACTGAATACTCTACTTTTTGTCACCCTGGTAAAATGGCAGAACTATCAAAAAACACAATACCTCTCCCTACTATAGGAAATGTACTAACTACTTGAGTTTCCAATATTTACTTTTAAATAATTTCCCCCTAACAATTTGCTTAGAATTTAGAGCTAGCCGTACAATAAATAACCTGCGTTTTTAGGTAATTTCTAAAAAATAGCTTTTAAAACTACAAATATATTAATATAGTGTCATTGTAAGTTCAGGCCTGAAAGGAAATAGATGCTAGAATGAATTCTAGCAGAATGGGAAGAGCAGGACTAGAAGTGAAAGTGCATAGAATTTAGAGAACAACGACAAAAACTAGGTGTGACCTTTGATGCCTGAGGAGTGACTTCAGAAACCGGGTAACCTCAGAGATGTAGTTGAGAGAAGAAAGGATTTGTGACTAAGAGAAATAAATTAATATTAAAATAAATAAAAAGACAAAGTACTTGCAATTTTAGTCTTGCTTTCCTTTAAATACTAAGGGTTCCTGTTTGACGTAATCTACAGGAAATAATTGTTCAAGGTAAATAGATTGTAAATTTTTTTTAAATGTTGATAAAGGTTATGAAAGAATGATTAAAGAATTTATCACTTTTTGTCTCAAGGAATTATCTACCTTTTTCTCCCAATCCAGCTTCCTGCCAGTAAATAGTAGAAGATGGTTATGAGGGGCAAAGCACACTTAATTATCCTACTCAGGCTCCCAACATAAGCTTCCTTTGATGACTTCACTGACAATAGTTTAGGCACATAGTAGGTTCCTTGCAACTGCCAGTTTTGCTTCACTCACTCAATCTCTTAGAAGTACAACCTGTTGCTAAATGGTTCCTTGAGTACATTTTGTCATCTTACTGTAAGCCATGATGGGCTGGAGTTTTGGGGAGAGCTATCTTTTTCTAACAAGAAGACTCAAGAGTGACTTTACAGCTCCTCTGAGAACCCAGAAATCATGTAGAAGAGGCTTATGGAGAGATCACAGCAAACCCTACTAATGTTACTCTGTGGCCTCATATTGTACTATAGAGGAAAATGCAGGATTTAAGGGCTTGATGCTTCCAGATATTTCTATGGGGAGAAAAAAAATTATGTTGGCAAGAGAGACAATACTTACAACAAAGCTTGTCTTTATGGAAATGTCTGATTTATGTTACAGATTAAAGAATGGTTATTGGGCCAGACAGATAGTTATAGCAGATAAATCATTTACTTGTCTCGCAGGCAGCCAACACGGGTTTGGCTTCTATCCCATCATCACATAGAGTCCACTAGTATCCCCAGAAATAAGTCCTCAACCCCACTGTGTTTAGCACAAAAACTAAACAAAAATACATTATTATAAAACTGATGTGATATTTACAATATTTTCAAATTTTTCTTATTTTTTCTTTTAAAAGCCTTCTGTCTGTAAGTCAAAGTGATAAGAAAGTGTGTTGAGCATTTGCCTTGCCTTTGGGTTCAATCTCTGGCACCCCATTTTGTCTGCTGAACCCACCAAGAGGGACCCTTGAGTGCAGAACTAGGAGTTTGATCTGAGTACTACAAAGTGTGGCCAAAAATAATATCCTTCCCTTATTACTTCCATCAAATTCAGATCTTACCAACTTTTATTTTAAGTATGTATCAGAGAAGGCTTTTTATTTAATAAATCAAATAATAAATCAGCTAACAAACCAAACTTTAGGACTGAGAAAAGAAGCTGTAAAAGTCAAAGTTGAACAGCTGCAAAAATCAAAAGATGTGAAAGGCTTTTAGTGGTCAAAACATTTGTGTTCTTTTTTGTCCTCCACTCTCACTCTTTAAATACATTTTTTCCCATAAGATCATCTTTGCTGTTGTCAGTCTTGCACCTAGACTAGAATAAAAGCAGTCTTTTATGAGAGAGAAAATTCAGAGCATGGATGTGGCCAGAAACTCATTTAGACGTGAAGTGATATGCATTGTTAATGGAGTTCTTCAGTTCTCAGTCTTTCTTTTTCTGGAAAACGAGGATAATAGTAGAAGCTATTATTATTCTCTGAAAGTCTTAACATTTATTTACTTATTCCTACTTCTTTTAGGAGGTGCATCAAGTTTCCACTACACTCTTTTGTTCCCTTCCCTATTTGTAAAGAAGAGAACACTGCCTAGAGAGAGTTGGTATTTCATTCTAATGAAAGCCAGTGACAGCAAAGGCTACACAAAGTTTCCACATACTTGGCCATGCTCAAACCTACAATTCTAATAGGCAACAAAAACTCCTGGTATGTCATTTGAGATAGCTGTTTGTGGTCAGATTCTTCGTGGCATTTCAAACGTAATCTTAAGAAGATCAATAAAAGTACATTGGCATTGCAAGATGGAAAGGTAAGGAACTTTAAGGATTTCAACAGCAATTTAGAAAGAGGAAAAAAAAAATCCCAGAGGCCAACACCAGAAAACGAACCAGCACTCTGAGAAGTCTTGTAAAAACAGCAGTTGGTTTCAGAAATATTTAATCCCAAATACCACTAAAATGCACATGGTATTTCCTGTTTCTGGAAATTTAGAGGAAAATTGGGCTCTGTTTAAAAGAAAGCAAGCAGAGCCAGATGTTTGTATTGCTAATGATCTGCAGGATCTCACACTCATGCATGACAGCTGTCTGAAGCCATGGGGGCCTAATTTCTCTTGGCTAGAAAAGAAAGTGTACAGGCTCTTTTGTTTATATGTACAAGAGGACAGCTGAATTCAAAAAGACATTATTTTAGTTGGTAGAGCCAGCAAGAGCATCTGAAAATAGTATTTAAATTATTTGACAAACGTTGTCCAAATAATTTATTCCAGAAATGTTCACAATCCAGTTATCTTCAGCACTATTCTAAAGGGTTTGTGCCCCCCACTAAAATACTTAACATTTGCATTTTAAAGCCAATTATAAGCAATTTGATAGCAGCTTGCTTTATCCATATTAAGAGTCATATCTTTTTTCTGTAAATACCTGATTGGACTTCCTGATTAAACCAACTAAAAAAGCTTTGGGTAAACAGGAGCAATTATAATCTATTTTTTCTTTCACTAGTTCACTATACCTCACCTGAATCTTATGCTTTGGCCAAACTGGTTTGTCCTCCATTTCCCTTTGTGCCTTTTTGCTTTTCTGTATTGCTATTGTTTTTTCTTCAAGTTCTTTCTCATCTGTGTTCTTCAAATATCAGTCATTCTCTAATAGCTAATTCCTATCTTGCCCTTTCAAGAATTTCTGCTAAATGGGTCCCTCTTGCTGGAAACTTCAATCAACCTTACCTTTTGACTATGTAACATCTCTGAGTGTCCCTACTTCCTTGATTAGACCTTTGACTACCCTTGGAACCTCTTATTATATTATATGAGTAGTGAACATTGTTATACCATACCTGAAATTATCCCATAGAATGCGGAGGGAAACCCACCATGTGCTTAGAATATTGAAACTTCTAACATTATCCCTGACATTTGGGGTTATGATGGAGCAGAGGAGGAGAGTGGCCAGAAAATGAATTCAACCACATGAAAAATGAGTTACTCAGTCATGGCTATTTAGATGGAGTCAAAAAAAAAAAAATCAAGGAGCTAAGCCTTTGAGAGCATCCTACCTGGTAAACATATAAATGTAAAAGTCAGGGAATTTCCCCCTGATTCCAAGGTTATAGAGCCTGGGAACATAGCAGTCTCTCAGATATTGCCCTATATTCACCTCCTCTGACTGTTACCTTCATCCTTTATAGCACTATGGTATCTCTGTGTGGTGTTTTCCTAAATTCAGTGACTTATTCTGAATAATTGATAGTGAATCTGAAGAAAATCTCAAAAGTTCTAATTAACTCAGACAAAGTCCAAGAAGCAAGCATATTTCACTTGTACTGACATCTTATGGAAAGGTAACCTGGCTGTAAAGTGATCCTTTGATTTGTGGAATAGGATTGAACTCCTGTGACTTAAAGTTGTTGTGCAAGGAGTGCCAGAGAATCAGGACATTTAAAGACATGCTATGCTTCTGATCGTCTTGGAGTGCTAATATGCACATCACTAAGATGAAGAGGACAACAGTTCTAGAAGGTGATTATGCCTGTACTCATCAGGTTACTTACGTGGACTGATGGTCAGTGACATAATTAAAGCATGTTAGTCTAGAAAGCTCATCTGTCCAGTTGGGAGTTAAGTCCATTTTCTTACTTCTTTATTTATTGAATTATGTATGTATGGTTTGGGTTCCAGATATGGAAGTGTTCAGGGATGATTAATGCCTCTGTCTTCAGAAGTGACCCCTGGTGATGCTTATGGGACCTTATGTGGTACTGGGAATTCAAATCATGGTTGGCCTGATGCAAGGCAAATTCTTCTACCCTTATTCTATCTCTTTGGTCCTGTGGTCTATACTTCCTCTGTCTTCTATTTCATTCTATGCCTAGTGAATTTTTTTAAACATCTAAATACTAATGTCATTTTCTATGGTCTTGATGATGATGTAGAAATAATTACTTATTAGTTGTAACACACCTTGCATTTCATGACTAAGAAATAACCTTGTTTTTTTAAACAGTAATATATTTTCCCTCTTCTTTTACAAGTAGAAAAATGTAGGTCATAATAAGTATCATACCTAACTTCAAAATAAGTCAGACTAGACCTAAAATTAAAATTTTGTCACCCTGGGGTTTTCAAGCCTATTACTTAGCTTATCATAAAGTTCAGCATCAATGAGGTCATTGAAGTTCAGTATCATATTCTACTATGCCCGGTGCACTTGTCAGTAACATAGAAATCACCTTGAGCCTTATGTTGGTGTTAGTAATTAAATCCAATGTTCTTTTGCCCAATTAAATCATTAAGTCATTTATAAAGAGAGGCAAGATGTGTACTCTAACTTAAGATATATGCTTTTAAAATGAAAATAAAACATCAGGAATTGACAAAAATAAAAGTATGACTTTTAAAATGAGAAATCTCCAGTATACAAAAAAATAATGGCATTGCTGATCTAGCTGGTCAAAATTTAATTAGCCCTATTGAGTTATAGCTGGGTTCATTCTGAGTTTAGTTCTTTTCATAAATCAGACCAGAAGCAGTAACTTTACCACCAGAGACTTGTTTAATGACTACAGAGGCTACCAGCTAGCAATTTATTTTAGACAGGAGAACAGAAAGGAAAATCTCATTTTATTTCATCTGATTGAATGTTATTCTTCTGATGTAATTACTTGCTATTTTTTTTTTTTTGGGTCACACCTGGCAGTGCTCAGGGGTTATTCCTGGCTCCAGGCTCAGAAATTGCTCCTGGCAGGCACAGGGGACCATATGGGGCGCCGGGATTCGAACCGATGACCTCCTGCATGAAAGGCAAACGCCTTACCTCCATGCTATCTCTCCGGCCCCCAATTACTTGCTATTTTAACACAGCAAACTTTTACTTTATTGCTAACAGGATTCCTGAAAATAGAAAAAAATGGGCTAGGAAATGAGTATTACTGTAATCTTCTATTTGACAATATGCAATCGTGTCCATTAAGTGATTTATGTCCCCTCAAACATGTGGCAGGAATCTTTAAAGTTTATTTAACCCAAGACTAATTATATAATAATTTTAATAATAAACATATGTAGATAGGCCAATTCTCAACATAGCTTTCCTAGGAGATCTAGCTAAATGACAAACACTGACATTTCCACGAGTGATAAGTTTATATCGGACTATGGCACTTTCCCTGAGAGAAATCATTTTGCAGGGAAAGGAAAGAATCTGATATGTTCTGAACCCTGAATCTATGCTCCATATAAGTTCTCATATGTGTATATTCTTGAGCTGAAGACAGCTGGGTGATTTAACTTTTCAAGAGAAGAAGCCCAGGTTTGGCCTGGTTTCAGTCATTTCCACAGTAATTAACTCCAGGGGAATCCAGATCCATTTCCTTTTCAAATCTCTTGTAACTCTGAAATCCCTGAATGTCAGAGAAGTGTCTGTGAATTTTGTCTTTTTTTGAGTTATGAATGATATGACCCACCGTTGGCCCATTTCTTAGGCCCACTGGAGAGACAATGGGAGTTTTGTTGAAAACAAAAATGTAATCTTGACTGGAGAGCTTTCTACCTCCTGCAATAGGGCACTAAAATGGCTTTTTTTTTCTTTTGTAGCTGATGACAACATTTAAGCACTGCTTAATGGTGGGCAGTGTGGGAGTGTGGGTGCTGGAGGAAATATCTTCCTCATGTTTATTTGCTTTCACTGATAGTCACTAAATTTTAGTTAACAGTTAACTTAATTTTTCTCTGACCTATCAAGATTTCCTCCTTCCTCTCTATTTCTTTTCTCTCCTCCTTCTTCTCCTCTTCTTTCTCCTCCTCCACCTTCTCCTCCTTCATCACCTCAAGCTCCAAATCCTTCTCCCTTTTCTCCTTCTGTTTTTGACAATACCCTGTGGTTTTCAGGTCTGATTCCTAGCTCTGTAGTCATGGATCACTTTTGGTGATGCCCAAGAGGTCATATCTAATGCTGGGGATCAAGTCAGTGCAGCAATATGCTAGACAAGGTTCTTACCTGCTGTACTATCTCTTGGACATCTGAAGATTTTTTGCATGTAAAATATAGCAAGACTTCATCTTATTTAATATTTAACAGCATGGTAGATAGAATGAATGATTAATAAACATTTGGCATAAGTGCTAGAATCCAGAAACAGCTCAGAAAATACTTAATAGTGCTCCTTGTGTCAGGTAGAGAGTTTGAATGTCATTCATTTAATTTTGATAATCACTGCACATTACTGTGTTCCTAATATACAGGTAAAGAGACTGAAGCATATGCAGGCATATTATGTGCTAAAGATCACAGTCAGCTGCATGGTTTAACCCAAGTCCTATGGGCTCTGGAGTCCATGTATTAGTCATTATTGTTTGCTGCTTTCCTAATAAATAAATGCATTGTTTTTGTTATTTTCCTTCCTGTGTTTCCAACTCCATGACACAGACATGACCTCTGCTCTCTCAAGTCTGTATCCCAAGAGAAGCAACAACTGGCTCCTCCTATCTTAAATCTCTATGAGTCCAAACAGACCATTTGTCATTTAACGTGGATTATCGTGGTGAATGGGAAATGCTTACAGGAAAAGTTGAAGGGTCATGCACTTTGAGCTACATAAAATTGAAACTCTTCTCTCGGTTTGGATTTTCAAAATTATAAATACTCAAACTAGAATATTTCTGTACATTTACTGATCTCAGATTTTGTGATGGTCTATTTACTTAAACCTAACAAATATTCACTGAGCACTTACTAACCAAGAGCATTGAATTTATTACTGTGAATAGAAAAAATATAATTTAATTGGGATCAGAGAACTTCTCAGTGGTAGAGGACCTGCACTACTCTACTAATAGGTCAAGAAACCAAGGAAACAAGCTGACTGTGATTAAGGAGTGCTACTGCCTGGTACCACAAAAAAAGTGTAGGATTTCCAGGACATTATTAAAACCAATTGTATGTGATCCACAGTCATCCCAACAATTGCAACAAAAGAAAGAAGGAAGGAGAAAACAATAATAAATGAATAACAAGTAAATAAATGAAAGTCATGATTCCAACTACTAATAATTAGGCGGGGGATGGGGGGCGAGTATGGTTTTCAGCTACACCCAAGATCTCTGCTCAGAAGTGACCCCTGGTGGTGCTCCTGGGAACTATATGTGGTGTTGGGGATTGACTGGGATGAGGTAGCTGTAAGGTAAATAAATGCTTCACCATCTATACTACCTCTCTGGCCCTCTAGAAGTAATTTTTACGTGGGATGCTAGACAGTATATAAAAAAATAGGTTGAAAAGGCTGTATGAGTAGATACTGTGTCCCAGTACACATGTTCTTTATTATTTGCATATCTCCTTAAATAAATTACTTATTTTAGCAAAATGGGATTTCCTAATAGGATCTGGATTATTGCTGGAATTCAAATGAAATATACTTGAGTGCCCAGAGAGATAGCACAGCAACGTTTGCCTTGCAAGCAGCCGATCCAGGACCAAAGGTGGTTGGTTTGAATCCCCGTGTCCCATATGGTCCCCTGTGCCTGCCAGGAGCTATTTCTGAGCAGACAGCCAGGAGTAACCCCTGAGCACCGCCGGGTGTGGCCCAAAAACGAAAAAAAAAAACAAAAACGAAAGAAAGAAAGAAATATACTTGGAACTTGAGCAAATATTTTGAATAATACAGTACCTACCAGAAGAATCAGACTGGTGATATCGTTCAGTGGTATATCACATGCCTCATATGTATTAGGTTTGATCCTTGATATACACATAAACACACACTATAGTCATATTAATAGAAAAATATATTGTAGTATGTAAATTCTCAGTGTATACATAATTATAGTTCAAGTTCACCTTCACATTTTTTTGGGTCTTGTTTTTGGGCCACACCTGGTAATGTTTAGGGGTTACTCTTGGCTACTCACTCAGAAATTGCTCCTGGCTTCGGGGACCATAAGGAACACCGGGGAATCAAATCACAGTCCATCCTAAGCTAGCTCGGGCAAGGCAGACCGCCTTACCACTTGTGCCACCACTCTGGCCCCACATTTTTAAAATTTTTTTCCCTTTTATTCTGTTTCCCTTTAGTTTCTTCTTTGGGTGTGTTGAAGAGGCCAAGGGCCACACACACAGTTAGTGGTAGTGCTTACACATTTAGTTGTGGTGCTCCCTGAGGCATCTTATCATATTTAGGTGCTCTCCAATTAGTCTTGGTATTTTCAGGGATCCAACTCGAGACTTGGTGCTCACATATTTTTGACGGCTGTGCAGCTAGAAATCACTTCTAACACCAGTATTCACAAGTTGCAGAGCTGCAGAGCACAAGCACTAGAGCTGGTATAGGACTGTGCTTGGCCAATATGGTGATGCTAGAAATGGTACTTGGGAACTCATATGTGCAAAATAGGCACTTTATCCCCTGAGTCAGCTCCTGGCCACCCTCCAGTTCTGTTTGAAGAATTGAATACGAAGCTATATGCTAAAGTGCACTATAAATTGCTTGAGAATTTAGAATCGAGGGAGAAAGAATACAGTGGTTAAAGTTCTTGTCTTAGACACATCCAACCCAAATTCTATCTCTCCTACTGTATATTGTTCTTGAGCATCCCTCAAAATGATCCCTAAGCACCTCAAGGAATAACCCAATCCCTCCCCACTACCACCCATACACAAACTTAGTTTTAGTAAAAAAAAAAAAATCCACTTTATAATTAAAATCTCTTCCACTTTATGCTCTCCAGAAATTCCTGACCATCTGCTTTGGCCGAGTTTTGTTTGTGTTCATCTTTTCTGGGCTTAACAAGAGGATGCATGATCTGTCTGCTCTCTAAAGATACAAATCCTTGGAAATGGCAGCACAATCTCAAGAAGAAGGAAAAATAGCTTTCTAATAATAGCTAGTGGCGGGGTGGTGAGATAGCATGGAGATAAGGCATTTGCCTTGCATGCAGAAGGACCCCCTGAGCCAGCCAGGAGCGACTTCTGAGCATAGAGCCAGGAGTAACCCCTGAGCGCTGCCGGGTGTGACCCCCCCCAAAAAAAAAAACCAACCAAAACAAAACAAAAAAGAAACTAGTGGGGAAATTGAAGCCCTTCTTTTCCATACCTAATATTTTCCTTCCATTTTATAGGGGTTCCACTACCCATGAGCTGGGCACTCTTCTCCTCTTGCTCATTCCTTCCCAGGGAATGAGATTTATCTGACCTAGGAGACTATAAGAAGAAACACCTCCTCTTGACTTCTAGGTGCCAGCTGCCAGCTGCCAGCAGGAAGTGGGCCTCTGAATGATCATTCTTTCCTGTTTGTGTTATAAACAGAAGATTAACAGCCTTGGATGTCCAGTCTTTCAGCAGGAGGCTGCAGAACTGACTTGCCTGGTTCCCACTGAATGTAGTTATTCCTAATTCCAATTGCATTGTTACAGGTAGACCATTGTTCTATTAATAATTAATAGATGGTGAGGCTTTTCTGGGCCTGGCCTGGTGCCTGCAACCCCTATGGCCTGGTGGGTCTGTAGGTATCAGGGTGACAGCGAAGGAATGATCCAAAGGCAGGCAGTTGAAATTTCAAAAGACATTCAGCTTTATTACAAGGCTCCTAACTGCCACGTGTGGCTTCTAAGCTAAGCTTTATTCAGCAGCCTTCAGCAGCTGCCCTGCATCCTTCCTATGTGTCCCTTCTCTCCTTGCTGCATCTCTCTCTCTAACCCCTTTCCCTATTCTTAACTACCAACCACAGGCCTCTCCCAGCTGTAGTAGGGTCTCACTATCCAGGTAAGATAGGCAGGAAGTTGGGGGAAAGGTAAAACAGACCATGGTGTATTGGTACTGAACATCTCCATCTCTGTCTTAACTTACTTGAAACTAAAGTGAGAAAAAAGCGATATTAATTACTGATCTTTAATCTTTAATCTCTAATGCTCAAGAAGTTGCTGACCCTGCCCTCTGGGGTCTCTGGGTTTGGTTTTTTTTTTTTTTTTTGCTTACATGACTGCAGGCCCTTCTTTTATAGTCCCTCTGAAGGTAGCACCTATCTGTTAGAATTACTTTGGATTAATGAGATGTATTCTTCTCAAATAGATCTTTTAATCCTTTAAAGATAAATCAATAGGTGGAGAAAATTTAATTTAAAATGATTTTATCCTATGCCTCCAGAATGTGTTAGAAAGAGATAGTCACGGCCATATGCCTAATTATAAATATAATGCCGCTTGAATGCTAAAGGAACTCAGGTTTTTTTTTTGTTGTTTTCAAATATTTGTTAAGAATAAAGTACACATTAAAATAAGAAATATTAGTGCTACATGCAGACCATTTAGCTAATTTGTAAAGAAAAAAAAGGAGATCAAGTTCAAAGAAAAAGTCCCTAGTAAAGGCCAAGTTGGATGGGAATAGTGTATTGAAGAATATCATGTCAAGTCAGATTGCGACCTCCTACCTATCTCGCATTACACCACAACCACTTTTAAATTTAATTTAGGGTTCTCACAATTTTCAGTTCCATTCAGCTAATGTTTAGTTGACTCATTAAAATGTCATATTTTATATTTAGTTTGGGGAAAAAACAATGAGCAAGGTAAGCCAGGTCCTCTTGAAGAACAATGTAATAATTCATTTGTATTTATTAAGTAAATTTGTAATTCTTTGCAAAAATTAAAGTAAAAGTATCATATTTTAACCTATAATTTTTTGTTTTGTTTTTATTTTATGGGGATTTTTTTCAGGGGGGGCAAATCCAGCTGTGCACAGAGGTTACTCCTGACTCTGCACTCAGGAATCTGGACAAGTTCACGGGACCATATGGAAAACTAAGGATTGATCTGAGGTCTGTGGCATAAAAGAAAAATGTCCTACTTGCTGCATTATTGCTCCAACTCTATACTATAAGTTTGAACTTTATTTTTTCAATAGGAAAAATAAAACAAAAAATCACTCAATATTCTTTAATAAATTAGGAAGTTAATAAATTATTACAGTTCCATTCTATAGAGTATCAGGCCGTTATTTGATATAGTGAGGTAATTATACATGAAGAAATTAGGGACAATGCAATGAAATATTGTTAAGAAAAGATGGGTACTGTTTTCCATGTTGTTAAAAACAACCATAGTAACAATGGTATTTATAGTTAGCAAATGAACAAGTAATGAATATACATACTAATTTTAACAGTGGACAAAAAAGTTTTACATATTTGTGAATTGCAATTCAGGGAAATAATACCTTTAAAAGCTAACAATCTTTTTTTTTTTTTTTTTTTTTTTTTTTTGGTTTTTGGGCCACACCCAGTAACGCTCAGGGGTTACTCCTGGCTATGTGCTCAGAAGTTGCTCCTGGCTTGGGGGACCATATGGGACACCGGGGGATCGAACCGCGGTCCGTCCAAGGTTAGCGCAGGCAAGACAGGCACCTTACCTTTAGTGCCACCGCCCGGCCCCCAAGCTAACAATCTTTTGTGTGTGTGTGTGTGTGTGTGTGTGTGTGTGTGTGTGTGTGTGTGTGTGTATGGTTTTTGGGTCACACCCGGCAGTGCTCAGGGGTTATTCCTGGCTCCAGGCTCAGAAATTGCTCCTGGCAGGCGTGGGGGACCATATGGGGCGCCGGGATTCGAACCGATGACCTCCTGATGAAAGGCAAATGCCTTACCTCCATGCTATCTCTCCGGCCCCAAAAGCTAACAATCTTAAGAGAAAAAAAATAGATTGTATCTCATCTAAGAAAATAAACAGGAGTATTTTGAAAATGAAAATGCCAGATATTAACAATGTATGCCTAAGGATAAAGTAATTATTTTAAATAATTTTTAATCTCTCCCTCTGGCCACCATTTTGTACTTTTTATATCTTCAACAAAAAAATTCATTAATGCGGGGCAGGGAAGGTGGCGCTAGAGGTAAAGTGTCTGCCTTGCAAGCGCTAGTGTAGGACTGACCGCTTGTCCCATATGGTCCCCCCAAGCTAGGGGCGATTTCTGAGCGCATAGCCAGGAGAACTCCTGAGCGTCAAATGGGTGTGGCTCAAAAACCAAAAAAAAAAAAAATCATTAATGCAATGATCAGGAAAGAAATAAAACTTACAAAAATATTTATAACCTTTGACTTGGTAATTTCACTCTTCAAAGGGAATATTCTTTAAGTTTCCAAATAATAATGATTTCTTACAAAGTAATAGAAAGCAAGGCTAGGCACTTATTTCAGAAATAATTCCTTAGTAGAATTTTTGAGACTTCTTTTGGATTTTTTTAGTGTACTCAGAAAAACCTTGAGACTATTAGAGCCACTTTAATTAAGCAGAAGTTTATCTTGGAACTCAGCTCTGTGTGTTAATCAGTGAATCATTGTGGGTAGGACCTATTCCATACTAACCAGTGGTATCATGATGTAAATTCAAAAATATTTTGAAAAGTACCTCTCAGAAATTCTCAAGACACACCCCTGAAACTATTAGCTACTTATGAAGAAACACTCTGAAGACAATTCGAAGATGAAATTACACTTCTCTAAAAAATTGTATTCTCTAAACTAAGGAGCTAAAGTAATCACTAACTTGTATGTGTGAGAAGTCTGGGACTCAGATAGACAATCATTTGATAAAGACTATTGATTTTCCATCATGGTTCATCCTCTCGTTTTGGAGAAGAGCCATGGCAAATGTAAATAGAAATTACCAGGTGTGCTTATTTGTTCTTTAGACCACTTCTGAAGCACTTAAACTGGATACACGGTAGGAATGGAATGCAGGGAAGTACAATAGGTAGCTATCATTTCTCCCTAAAATTTACATCCATAAAAACATTGTACATGTGGAGCAGGAAGATCTGAGAGCAAGTTCTTTCAATTTCTGAGTTTTTAAAGCATTCAAAGCAATTCCTTTCACTTCCTTCTTTTCGTTCTTGCTATTGTAATTATTGGGCTGCACAAGATCGTGGTGTTTGCAAGAACTGCTCATATGGTTACAGTGCTTCCATATTTGACTGGGGCCTCACTAGGGTCAACTCTAGTGTCAATGCTTTGCAATATGCATATGTAATATGCGTGTAATATGTAATATGCATCACAATATCACAATTCTGTTTAGAGCCAGGGATGAGGGTGGCGAGTAAGGTTAGTAGGGTACATTCCCAAATAGCTGAGTTGCTCATTAAGCATATCTGGGTATCACTTGAAATTAAACTCAACACTTCATTCATGCCAGGCAAGCACTTTTGCCACTGATTCGTCCCCTGGACCTGATTTAAGTTTTTTACTTGAGTTTATCAGTTAACCTCTGAATAGTAAATTTTAGTCTTGATCTATAATGAATTCTTTTTTAACAAAGCTACATAGAATATATAAGTGCTTTAATCAATGGCAGTCACACACATCAAAACATATGGTTCTTGCCGACAGGATCTGTATAGTTACCAGATTTTCTGTGTGATGGTTCCATACATGTTAAAAAAAAAAGAATATATAAGTGCTTTATATATGGTTTAGAAGGATTAAAGAACAATCTGTAAATACTGTATTGTATAGTGTGAACTTTATACATAAGTTAGATCTACTAATAATCTAGCTCTTTTTATATTATCAGTGAGACAATACAGTTTAGTCTTTCTTCTTGTCTTTATCATAATACATTGAATTTTTATTAAATTTATTTGGAGATAGTTAACAGATAATGATGATATAGAAATGTTTTGGTAGCTACTTTCAATAAAATAATTAAGGTTCTCTAATTTTTATGAAATTAAAAGACATACTTTGCACAGGCACAGAATGTTTAGCATTATTATATCATAGAACAGGTAAAATAACATGTATTTACTTAAATCAACCTACAGGTGAACAGAATTTTCTCATTTCTTTTTCCCAAAGCACCGAATTATTGTTTTAGAGTGACTCAATGATTCAATTATATAACCAAGAAATATTATCTGGAACAGTTTATTTTGGATACTCTGCTAAAAGTTGTTGAAGGAAGTTTCAGGAAAGACATATTCCCTTTATGGAAGTTACAGAATAGTGTGGAAGACATATAATTGTCAGGTAATCACCCCAACAGTTGCAATCATAGTGACTGCTTAGAAGGAGAGACATGTAATTCCACAGTAATATATAATTTCCATGTTTGCTTTCACCAGAGAGGTGAGGAAAGACTTTAGGTAGAAGGAAACATAGGCGTTTAAATTTGACTGATAAATAGGAGTGAAAAGATGAAGAGGAAAGAATAGAATATTTTAGGAGAGGAGACATCTGATGTAAAGGTCCTGATGCAAGAGAAAAAGAACATTATAACTAAATGAAAGATAGCTGAATGCGACTGGTGATGTAGCTTAGTGAAAGAACAAGTTTGAGACTCAAAGTTTAATCTCTGCATAGGAGCATGGGAGGAAAGAAAGAAAAGAGAAGAAAAATCGAAAAAATAAAGAAATAATGAATGAATAAGAGAAAAGAGAAAGAAAAAAACAGAAGAAAGGAAAGGATTCGGGAGCTACCCAGCGAGCCAGTGAGTGAGTGAGAAATGGCTGCAGGTGGGGGTTTCCAGGCAGAGTGCTGACTGCTCTACCTGCAGAATCTCCACCGGGCTGTGCTTCTTCTGAGGAACTGAGCACCGGAAGGGAGCCCTGTCCTACCCTTCTCTGTCTTTCCTGAACTCTGGAAGCTCTCCTCAGAGCCCTGGGAAGCGAACCCCAAAGAAACTACATTCGGGAGCTACCCAGCGAGCCAGTGAGTGAGTGAGAAATGGCTGCAGGTGGGGGTTTCCAGGCAGAGTGCTGACTGCTCTACCTGCAGAATCTCCACCGAGCTGTGCTTCTTCTGAGGAACTGAGCACCGGAAGGGAGCCCTGTCCTACCCTTCTCTGTCTTTCCTGAACTCTGGAAGCTCTCCTCAGAGCCCTGGGAAGCTAACTCCACAGAAACTACATTCGGGAAGAGATAACAATGCTATCTGGGCAAAAGCCGGCTCCCTGTGTGTGACACCAGGCGGGGAAAATCCGCGAAAGTACACCGGCCCAGTGGGGCTCAACTGTGAAAGACTGTGAGTGTGACCTGTCCATGTCTGTCTACTGTCCTCTTGCGTGAAACTCTTGCGAGTGGGGCAAAAAGAGCCTCCAGAAACCTCGCTCGCCCAGACGCCATTTTCAGGGAGGGACTTCAGAGCATAAAAACCGGCTAACCTTTGCAAAAGCTGGCTCCCTGTGTGTGACACCAGGCGGGGAAAATCCGCGAAAGTACACCGGCCCAGTGGGGCTCAACTGTGAAAGACTGTGAGTGTGACCTGTCTATGTCTGTCTACTGTCCTCTTGCGTGAAACTCTTGCGAGTGGGGCAAAAAGAGGCTCAGAGGAGCACGGCCGCTCAGCTTCGCTACGTGGCCGTGCACTCTTTCTAAGGAAAGAACTCCATTGCAACAAGAAGGAAAAATCACACTAAGAACGGCGCTATATCACAGAAGCAAACATTTCTCTCTGGACTGTCTTCTCTGTTGCATGCTCGGGCCTAAGATTTGACCCAGTGTGAGGCTTCATCCATGGAGGACTCCCCTCCCTTAGAGGCAAGTCAGCCCATCCAGAAAGGGAGGAGCCAGAGGAGTGTGCTGCCTACATCGTATAGACAATGAATACCACCACAACACGTAGAAAAACCCACAATACAAGTGTGACAATGGGGAAACAACGCAGGCCAGCATCAGACATAGAGAATGAAGATGACAATTCTGAGGACCAGATAATGACTGAACAACTAATCAACCTCTCAGATAAGGACTTTAGACTAGCAATATGGAAGGTGCTCAACAGACTCCAAGAAACCATGGATCGAGTTGAACAGAACACTAATAAGAACCAAGAAAATATGAAGGCAGAAATGACAAAACTCCAAACTGAAATAACATGTCAACTAACAGGACTGAAAAAGTCAGTAAACGAAGTGAATGACAAAATGGATAAGCTCTGGGACAGGGTATCAGAAGCTGAGAATAGACTTGGTGCTGTGGAAGATGAGATACATAGCAATTCCATACAGCAGGAGAGATTGGACAAAAAACTTAAAGCAAATGAGCAGACAATGGAAAAATTAGTCAAAGAATGGGAACAGACGAAAATAGAAGTCTATGATAAGATCAACAGAAACAACTTAAGAATCATTGGAGTCCCAGAGACCCAGGAAGAAAATTTCCAGGAAGAATCAATGGTCAAGAACATCATTAAAGAGAAACTTCCAGAGCTAAAGAATATATGTGATCAAATCCTGCATGCCCGAAGAGTACCAACCAAAAGAGACCCCAGAAAAACCACCCCAAGACACATCCTAGTCACAATGACAAATCCCACAGATAGAGACAGAATTCTGAAAACAGCAAGATCAAAAGGGGAAATCATGTTCAAGCAAGCTTCCCTGAGATTTACAGCAGACCTGTCACCAGAAACACTCAATGCCAGAAAGCAGTGGTGGGATATTGTGACAAGACTGAATGAAATGAATGCTTCACCCAGAATACTATACCCAGCAAAACTCACTTTCCGGTTTCATGGAAGAATACATGGTTTCACAGACAAAAAACAGCTCAGAAACTTCACAGACACAAAACCAGTCTTAAGAGAAAAACTGAAAGACCTAATCTAAGACAAGACTACCCAAAAGACACACCAAATTTTGAAATAAAGATGGCGTTAAATCCCAGGACAATTCTTTCTCTCAACGTCAATGGACTAAATGCACCAGTTAAGAGACACAGAGTGGCTAAATGGATCAAAAAATTCAATCCAACCTTCTGCTGCCTACAAGAAACGCACCTGAATAGTCAGAACAAACATAGACTCAAAATAAAAGGCTGGAGAAAAGTTATCCAAGCAAACAACACCCATAAAAAAGCTGGAGTGGCCATACTAATATCAGATAATGCAAACTTTATACTCAGGAAGGTTGTAAGGGACAAAGACGGACATTTTATATTAATCAAGGGGTACGTAGAGCAGGAAGAATTCACTCTCCTAAACATATATGCACCGAATGAGGGGCCAGCAAAATATTTAACACAACTGTTGACAAATCTGAAAAATAATATCAACAACAACACAATAATTGTGGGGGACCTTAACACGGCTTTGTCAACACTGGACAGGTCAACCAGACTGAAACCCAACAAGAATATACTAGACCTGAGGAGAGAAATGGAAGAAAGAGGCCTAGTGGATATATATAGGACACTCCATCCCCAGAAACCTGGATACACATTCTTCTCCAATGTACATGGGACATTCTCCAGGATAGACTACATGCTGGCTCATAAAACATACCTCCATAAGATCAAGAGGATAGAAATTTTGCAGACTACCTTCGCTGACCACAAGGCTCTGAAATTATTTGTGAACTCCAAAGGGACTCAGAAGAAACACTTTAACACCTGGAAGTTAAACAGCCTCATGCTCAATAACCAGTGGGTCCGAGATGAAATCAAGCAGGAAATCAAAAGGTTCCTGGAAACAAATGACAATAAAGACACAAACTCTCAGAACTTATGGGACACAGCAAAAGCAGTACTGAGAGGAAAATTTATAGCTTTGCAAGCACACATCAGGAAGGAAGAAGGAGCTTACCTGAGTAGCTTAATGACACAGCTAATAGAACTAGAAAATGCTCAACAAAAGGACCCAAGAATAGGAAGACAGAAGGAAATAACAAAGCTGAGAGCAGAAATCAACGAAGTGGAAACTCAAAAAACAATCCGAAAGATCAACGAAAGCAAAAGTTGGTTCTTTGAAAAAATAAACAAGATTGATAGACCACTGGCAAACCTAACAAAGAAAGAGAGAGAGAGAAACTTGATAACTCGTATCAGGAATGAAAAAGGAGAGATCACTACTGATATGACAGAGATTCAAAGGGTAATCAGAAACTACTTTGAAAAACTCTACGCCACTAAAAATGAGAACCTGGAAGAAATGGATAAATTCTTGGACTCTTATAATCTTCCACGGTTGAAGGAAGAGGATGTAGCATATCTAAACACCCCCATCACCATTGATGAAATTAAAACAGTAATCAAATGTCTGCCGAAAAACAAAAGCCCAGGTCCAGATGGATTCACTAATGAATTCTATCAAACTTTCCAAGAGGAACTACTGCCAATCTTGGCAAGACTCTTTCATGAAATTGAACAAACAGAAACACTTCCAAATAGCTTTTATGAAGCCAACATCACCTTGATACCTAAACCAGACAGAGACGCTACCAAAAAAGAAAATTACAGACCAATATCACTGATGAATGCAGATGCAAAGATCCTCAACAAAATCCTGGCAAATAGGATTCAATGCCTCGTTAAGAAGATCATCCACTACGATCAAGTAGGTTTCATCCCAGGAATGCAAGGCTGGTTTAACATCCGTAAATCTATCAACATAATACACAACATCAATAACAAGAAAAATAAAAACCACATGATCATATCAATAGATGCAGAGAAAGCATTTGATAAGGTCCAACACCCATTCTTGATCAAAACTCTCAGCAAGATGGGAATGGAGGGAACCTTTCTCAATATAGTGAAGGCCATCTACCACAAGCCAGTGGCAAATATTATCCTCAATGGAGAAAAACTGAAAGCCTTCCCTCTAAATTCTGGCACAAGACAAGGCTGTCCTCTCTCACCACTCCTATTCAACATAGCACTGGAAGTACTTGCTATAGCGATTAGGCAAGAAAAGGATATCAAGGGAATCCAGATAGGAAAGGAAGAAGTCAAGCTCTCACTGTTTGCAGATGACATGATACTCTACTTAGAAAACCCTAAAGACTCTATCAAAAAGCTTCTAGAAACAATAGACTCATATAGCAAGGTGGCAGGCTACAAAATTAACACACAAAAATCAATGGCCTTTCTATATACCAATAGTAATAAGGATGAAATGGACATTAAGAAAACAACCCCATTCACAATAGTGCCACACAAACTCAAATATCTTGGAATCAACTTGACTAAATATGTGAAGGACCTATACAAAGAAAACTATAAAACTCTGCTCCAAGAAATAAGAGAGGACACACGGAAATGGAAACGCATACCCTGCTCATGGATTGGCAGGATTAACATCATCAAAATGTCAATACTCCCCAAGGCATTATACAGATTTAATGCCATCCCTCTAAAGATACCCATGACATTCTTCAAAGAAGTGGATCAGACACTTTTGAAATTCATTTGGAACAATAAACACCCTCGAATAGCTAAAGCAATCATTGGGAAAAAGAATATGGGAGGAATTACTTTTCCCAACTTTAAACTGTACTACAAAGCAACAGTTATCAAAACAGCATGGTATTGGAATAAGGACAGGTCCTCAGATCAGTGGAATAGGCTTGAATACTCAGAAAATGTTCCCCAGAGATACAACCATCTAATTTTTGATAAAGGAGCAGGAAATCCTAAATGGAGCAGGAAAAGCCTCTTCAACAAGTGGTGTTGGCACAATTGGATAACCACTTGCAAAAAATTAAACTTAGACCCCCAGCTAACATCATGTACAAAGGTAAAATCCAAATGGATTAAAGACCTCGATATCAGCCCCAAAACCATAAGATATATAGAACAGCACATAGGCAAAACACTCCAGGACATTACAGGCATCTTCAAGGAGGAAACTGCACTCTCCAAGCAAGTGAAAGCAGAGATTAACAGATGGGAATATATTAAGCTGAGAAGCTTCTGCACCTCAAAGGAAATAGTGCCCAGGATACAAGAGCCACCCACTGAATGGGAGAAACTATTCACCCAATACCCATCAGATAAGGGGCTAATCTCCAAAATATACAAGGCACTGACAGAACTCTACAAGAAAAAAACATCTAACCCCATCAAAAAATGGGGAGAAGAAATGAACAGACACTTTGACAAAGAAGAAATACACATGGCCAAAAGACACATGAAAAAATGTTCCACATCACTAATCATCAGGGAGATGCAAATCAAAACAACGATGAGATACCACCTCACACCCCAGAGAATGGCACACATCACAAAGAATGAGAATAAACAGTGTTGGCGGGGATGTGGAGAGAAAGGAACTCTTATCCACTGCTGGTGGGAATGCTGTCTAGTTCAACCTTTATGGAAAGCGATATGGAGATTCCTCCAAAAACTGGAAATCGAGCTACCATACGATCCAGCTATACCACTCCTAGGAATATACCCTAGGAACACAAAAATACAATACAAAAACCCCTTCCTTACACCTATATTCATTGCAGCTCTATTTACCATAGCAAGACTCTGGAAACAACCAAGATGCCCTTCAACAGACGAATGGCTAAAGAAACTGTGGTACATATACACAATGGAATATTATGCAGCTGTCAGGAGAGATGAAGTCATGAAATTTTCCTATACATGGATGTACATGGAATCTATTATGCTGAGTGAAATAAGTCAGAGAGAGAGAGAAAAACGCAGAATGGTCTCACTCATCTATGGGTTTTAAGAAAAATGAAAGACACCCTTGTAATAATAATTTTCAGACACAAAAGAGAAAAGAGCTGGAAGTTCCAGCTCACCTCAGGAAGCTCACCACAAAGAGTGATGAGTTTAGTTAGAGAAATAACTACATTTTGAACTGTCCTAATATTGAGAATGTATGAGGGAAATGTAGAGCCTGTTTAGGGTACAGGCGGGGGTTGGGTGGGGAGGAGGGAGATTTGGGACTTGGGTGATGGGAATGTTGCACTGGTGATGGGTGGTGTTCCTTTTATGACTGAAACCCAAACACAATCATGTATGTAATCAAGGTGTTTAAATAAAAAAAAATATGCATTAAAAAAAAAAAAGAAGAAGAAGAAAGGAAAGAAGAAAGAGGAAGAGAAGAAGGAATGGAAGGGAGGAAATAAAAAGATGGAGGAAGGGGAAAGAAAGGAAACAAGTGAAAGAGTAACAGAAGAAAAAAGAAGGAAGGGGCCAGAAAGATAGCATGGAGGTAAGGCGTTTGCCTTGCATGCAGAAAATCGGTGGTTCGAATCTCGGCATCCCATATGGTTCCCCGAGCCTGTCAGGAGTGATTTCTGAGCATAGAGCCAGGAGTAACCCCTGAGCACTACCAGGTGTGACCCCCACCCCCACCCCCCCAAAAAGAAGGAAAACAGCAATCAAGTGACTAAATTGGAGATTGAGATTCTTGGAGAAGATTAGGGTAGAGTGGCTTATAAGAGCTAATTACCACATGACACTTGAAAGCTAGGACAAGAAGAGGTCTCCAAAGAGCATTTGAAAGCTAATAGGTGTCGTGACCAGATCTGTACTTTGGTACAAAAGCAACGTCATTCTCACCGTATTTGGAATAAAAAACCAGAGACATGCTAGAATACAGCATTCACTATTTATTATTGCATCTGAAACAAATTGTCACAAACTTAAGTGATTAATATACTGTTTAAGTCAGAGGTCCAGCAAGATAATTGAGTTCTCTGGTTAAAGTTCATAAGGAGGAAATTATATATTATCTGTAGCTTAGATTTTCTTCGAAATTCCTGTGTTTTTTTTTTCATAATATTTACTTCCTTCTTTTGATACCCTTTTTATCTTTTGCTTATAATGCTGCTTGCTAGGTCAAGTCCATTTAAGCTTCTAATTGCTTCATTTTTCTCCTTTTCTTCAGCTGTCAGACAGCTCTTTCTCTGAAGGTTCATGGAATTAAATGGAGATCACTTGAATAATCCAGAATAATCTTCCAATTTTAAGTCAAACTCAGGATCAGAGCATGTAGAACAGTTGCCTGTCACATGGTCAACCAGAATTCTAGTCTTGGCATCTCATATCCCCAACAAGAGTGATTCCTGAGTGCAGAAATAGGAGCAAGAACTGAGAACTAATTAATTAAGTCAAACTTACTAATAACTCTCATTAAACCCACAATGACCTTTTAACATAAGCCAGTCACATATATGACCTCAAAGATCCAAGGGAACCAAAATTCTGTCTACCACACTTTAATTTAATTTTGAAGTCTATGTTAATAATTCAACAAGGGAGCTGGCTACTTGGAAAAGAGTAATTTTGAAACAAATGAAGAAAAATGTGTGCACCTTAGATGACTATCTTTTTAGTTTTTAAAAAAATCAAATTACTTTATTTAAACACTGTGGCTATGACTGTTCAGAATACAGTTGGTTTTCCCCCCACAAATACAAAGTTATTCATGATTGCGTTTCAGTCATGCAATGTACAACACCCTGCACCAGTACGTTTCCCACCAGGAATGTGCCAGTTTCACAACCAAACTCCAGCCTGCCAGCCTATGTCTTCCTATGGGGCATACAGTCTCTCTCTCTCTCTCTCTCTCTCTCTCTCTCTCTCTCTCTCTCTCTCTCTCTCTTTTCTCTCTCTCCTCTCTCTCTCTCTCTCTCTATCTCTCTCTCTCTCTCTCACACACACACACATAAACACTTCCTTTTTCTTTCACCCTTTAGACACTTTTAATTTGCATTATTGTTACTGCCTGTCGCTTTATTTCCTTTCAGCACTCAATTATTATCTAGAGTAATCATCTCCAACTATCACTGTCATAGTGATCTCTTCTCTTCTCTACCTGCAATCTCCTACTATTTCTGGGAAGTTTTCTACAGTTACGATGGACCGGTGTTCCTGGCTCTTACCTCTATTGTCTTTGATATTATATCTTTTTTCTTATATCCCACAAATGAGTGAGATCATTCTATGTCTATACCCCTCTCTTTGACTCATTTTCTTAATCAGAATACTCTTCATATCCATAAATTCATAAGCAAATTTCATGATTCATATTTTTAATTTTCTTTTTATTTCATTTATTTTTATTTTTAATAAAAATTAATTAATAAAATTATTAATTTTAGCAATTATGTGAATTAAAAGTCGTTCACAGTTACATTTAAGGTACATAGGGACAGTGAATTAGGGCCATTCTCACCAACAGTGTTGACCTCCCTCCACCATATTTCCAGGGTGCATCCCATACTTCCATCCTTACCCCCCTGGACTGCTAATGTAACAGGTCCCTTTTGTGTAAAGCTTATTGTGGTTTGGGTCTCATGATTCTGTTGTGATTGACTTTGGGGTGAGCATTTAGGTCTGATCATTTTCTCCCTCAATTCTCATGAGACTGCTTTGCCTCTGGTACCATGCACTTTTTTTTTTCTTAGTTTGTAGGAAGACAGAAATATAAGGCAGAACAAAAGGATTCATAGTCTCTGGTTCTGTTAAAACGAAAAAGGAAAGCCGGTGGAAGCCCCTGCCTAGAAACTCTAATATAAATTTAAAAGAAAAAAGGAAAATAAAAGGGGGGCTGGAGTGTCTAGGTGTTTGGGGTTTTTTGGTTTGTTTGTTTTTTGTTTTTCTTTGCGTATACCCAGTAAGTATTGGGGAAATTAGAAAAAAAATTCCCTTGGCCTTAGAGATACAGGGTGTCTCCACCTTTGAGGCATACTGTCATGAGACCAACTACAGGCTCTTAACATGTTCATTGTCAAACCCCAGGATCTTTCTTTATGGTGCCAGGAAATGTTCTGCTCAGCTGTGGTTGACAAAGTCAGTCCTCTGTAATCAGAGATCTTGGTTTTTGCACAGATCCTAGGATAAAGCCTAGGATAAAGTTTTTCTTTATGGTTCCAGATGTTCTGCTCACTGTTGTTGTAGCATGACTTCATTTTTTTTTTTTTTTTTGGTTTTTGGGCCACACCCATTTGATGCTCAGGGGTTACTCCTGGCTATGCGCTCAGAAGTCACTCCTGGCTTGGGGGGAACATATGGGACGCCGGGGGATCGAACCGCGGTCCGTCCTATGCTAGCGCTTGCAAAGCAGACACCTTACCTCTAGCGCCACCTTCCCGGCCCCTTGACTTCATATTTTTAACAGCTGTGTACTATTCCATGGTGTAGATGTACCCTAGTTCTTTTATCCACTCATCTGCTCTTGGACACTTGAGTTGTTTCTAGATTCTGGCTGTTGTGAAAAGTGCCATGATGAACTTAGGAATACAGAGGACTTTTCTACAACGTTTTTGGATCCTAAAATATTTCTAGGAGTGCAATTGCTGAGTCATATGGAAAATCAATTTCTAGTTTTTGAGGAATATCCATATTGTTTTCCAACAAGGCTAGACCAGTTTACATTCTAAGCAGCAAGCAATAAATAAGAGTCCCTTTTCCCCCCAAAACCATACCAGCACTGGTTGTTCTTATTCTTTGTGATGTGGGCAGTTTCTGTGGTGTGAGATGACATCTCATTGCTGTTTTGATTTGCATCTCTCTGATGATTAATGATGTGAAACTTTTTTATGTGTATGTTGGTCATTTGAATTTATTCTTTGAAAAAATGTCTTTTATTTCTTCTCTCCATTTTTGGATGAGGATAGATGTTTTTTCTTCCCAAGTTCGACATGTGCCTTATATCTAAACTCTTTATCAGATGGGTATCAATTTCTTTCATTTTGTGGGTAGTCTTTGTATTCTATTTCCTTTGTCACTATTTCCTTTGAAATGCAGAAGCTTCTTAGTTTAATGTAGTTCCATTTGTTTATCTTTTCTTCCATTTGCTTGACCAATGGTCTTTCATTCTTGAAGATATCTTTAGCTTCAATGTCATGAAGAGCTCTTCCTACATTTTTCTCTATGTATTTTATGGTGTCAAGTCTGATAACAAGGTCTTTTATCCTTTTTTATTTGACTTTTCTGAACTGTATTAAAAAGAGGTATGAACTCTCTTTTTGTGCATGTAGTTGACCAGTTTTCCCAACACAACTAGTTGAAGAAGGTTTCCTTGCTTCACTTTGTATTTCTTGCTTCTTTATCAAAGATTAATTGATCATATACCTGAGTATTAGTCTCAGAATATTCAAGCCTATTCCCTTGATCTGAGGGTCTGTCCTTATTTCAATACCATGTTCTTTTTTTTTGGGGGGGGGTGTTTGGGTTACACCAGGCAGCGCTCAGGGGCCACTCCTGGCTCTATGCTCAGAAATCACTCCTGGCAGGCTCGTGGAACCATATGGGATGCTGGGATTCAAACCACCATCCTTCTGCATGCAAGACAAATGCCCTACCTCCATGCTATCTCTCCTGCTCTTATTTCTAGTAAGTTTTAATAAATTTTCCTAAGCTGAAAATCTTAAATGTAGGATGAATATGACCTATAAGTGAAATGAAAATATAATTTCCCTTCAGACCTTTCCTTGAAAAATCTCATTTAAGACCATTTTATCACCATGAGGTTTTGAAAATACTATCTAGAAAAGATAGTATCTCTTATTTCTCTTAGGGTTGCAAAATAATTGCCTCAGTTTCTATTCTTACATCTATGTTAAAATCACAGCAAAGAGGAGGAAGGGCTGGCAACAGCCAGTCTAACTTTTGGCTCAGAAAAGTTTCCTCAAAACATTCCCATAACCCTCATTTCTCCAACAAAGTTATATTGTTTTATAACTAGCTATTATTCTCAAGGAAAACTGTCATAATTTTAACATCAAAATGTCATAATTGACTAAGACCATTGCCATGAAGTATTTGGCACATGTATCCCCAACAAGGATCTTACACAAAGAAGAGGTACCCAGACATCAGGAGATACTAAAGATATTTTAATAGGCTACATTTTGAGGAGCCTACATACTGCTGGCAAGTCCCTTGGTATGCCAAGGGCCATCAATCACTCAAAATTCCCAGATTTCAAAATCAGTAGAAAATTGTTTCAAAGAACAGCTACTGATCAAATAAACAGCTCTCCTTTTTTGTTTACAATATGAAAGGGAGAAGATTTTGCCATATCTTTCTTCAGCAAAGCTTTCCATTACTTCAAAAGGAATATTATAAACAAAAGCACTTCACAGTATGTGGATATGAAAACAAGTTATGAAGCTAGTTTACATGCCACAATTGAGGAAAAATCATAAAAGATAAACAAACACTTTCAGTTTAGAAAATTCCATATTTATACATAAATGCAAATTAGCATCAATTTATTATGTATTTTGAAACATTTTTAATTAAGTGGAAATTGTTTGAGCTTAACTGTGTCATGATTTTACATGGTTATGGTTATACATAGATCTTAAGTATAATTTATTCTCATCAAATTGGAATAGCTAAGAAATATTACCAAATACTCCATATTTAATTTATCTCATTCTTTCACTATGATTGTTGATATACTTATATTTAGTAGAAAAAATAGAAACACTGAAAGTCAGAAAATGTCGTCTGCAAATCTCACATAAATTAGTCATAGAAAGTAACCAACTGAGAACACAATATTTGAGTGTTATTGAACTGGTCTTATATATAATATTACTATATTCATAATAAGCATTAAGAGTATTAAATTTGTGGGCTAGAAAGGTAATATAGAGGATAGAGAATTTGTCTTGCACATGGTAGAGTCAGATTGAAATTCTCGCACCACAAAGGGTCTCTTGAGCACACCAATGAGTGATTTATGATCACAGAGCCAGGAGAAAACCCTAAGCAAGACCAAATGTGGCCTTCCAAAAGAAAGCAAAACAGAAAAATACAAATTTTCTGGAGATATTGTATAAGGAGTTATGGCAATTTCCTTGAATGCAGTCTGCCCTGGTTAAACCTCTGGCAATACATATGAATGCTTGGACATGACCAAGAGTAAGCTCTGAGTACAAAGGCTCGGAGCACAGCCAGGTGTTGCCCCTCCCCAATCAGATAAATTAATTAATTAATTTAAAGTATTTTGAGAGATGAAAATGACTCATTTTTTTAATTTTTGGGGGTGGTGAGGGGCTCCCAAGTGGGGATCAAGTGACTTAGAGGCCTTTCTGATGATACTTGGCTAACTTGACCAATGGTTCAATGCAAAGGCTTTAATGGTGCAGTGTTGTTTGGGTGCAGTGCTGTGATGTGGGAGTAAACGTGGGAAACCTGGGCTATAACATTGGCAACCCTGGTTATGTTCAGGGACCCCTTGGGTCACATCTGGAAGTGCTTGGTTGGGATTATGTGATGCTTTGATCCAGCCAGGAATGGTTGGATGTTCTCATTTGTCCTATACTCTGTAGTATGCATAGCCCCTATTTCCATTTTTTTGGTTTCTTTTTGTGTTTGGCTGTGATCAAGAATTGTTTCTGATTCTTCAATGTAAAATTACTTCTGGAGCGTCCGAAGGACCATATATAAAGTCAGAGCTTGAGCCTGGTTTTGATTTTGTTGTTGTTGTTGTTGTTGTTTTTGTTTTGGGTGATGCTCAAGGGTTACTCCTGGCTGTGTGCTCAGAAATCGCTCCTGGCTTGGGGGACCAAACCACGGTCTGTCCTAGGTTAGCGCGTGCAAGGCAAATGTTCTACCTCTTGTGCCACCGCTCTGGCTCCTTGAGCCTGATATTGATGTGTGCAAGGCAAGCTTCTTGTCTGCTGTATATATCTCTAACCCCCTTAAACTAAGTTTAAAAAATAAATTTAAGGGCTGTAGAGATAGTAGAGACAAGATACTAAATTTATTATATATTAATAGTTTTACTTTAATCATAACATTTTTATTTTATACTTATAACTAATAAGTGTTTCAGATTTTAATAACAGAGCTGACAGGACAGAGTAGGCCAATCTCACACTAAATTACAGTAAACACAATAGGAACACTCATCAGAGAGAAACACATCAACAAATTCTCCATCTTTACAATATAGAAAAATAACTTTGCTAAGTTGAGTGTGTTGAGACTAGTAAGCATAATATCTTTCTCAAGGATTTCAGGATAATCAAACCATACATGGGTTTTTTTGGTCAGAAAAAGAATGTTCTATTCCCTAAAATGCATCAGGACTGTTCACTCTCTTTGCTTACCAGACACTTCAGTCTAGATTCTCCAAAAAGTCGATGGTAAGATGCAAAAGATTTATTTAGAAAATTGGTGATAGAGGGGCCGGAGTGATAGCACAAATTAAAGGGTGTTTGCCTTCCACACAGCCAACCTAAATTCAATCCCTGGCATCCCAGATGGTTCCCGGCTCCTTCCAGGAGTGCTTTCTGAACTCAGAACCAGGAACAACTTCTGAGTGCCACTGAGTGTGACCCAAAAAACATACAAACAAAAAAAGAAAAGTGGTAATAGAAGATCCAAGGAGGGGGGATTGACAATAGAGAATTTAGAATTTAGAAAAATAAAATATATAGATTAGAGCTTCAGGTCATAGGTCAACATTGAACCAGTTTCAGCAAAATTGAAGCCAAGATCCCAAACAAAATTTCTTTTTTTTTAAATATAATTTTTATTTTGATCATAGTGGCTTACATATTGTTGACAATAATATTTTAGGTAAATATTTACATAAAATCAGGGGGGATTCCCATCACCAAATTGTCCTCCCTACACCTCCGTTTTTGTCCTATCTCCCATATCCTCTTCCCTCACCCCCAAGGCTGCTAGAATATGTGGTCCCCTATGTACCTATCCTACTACATAGTAGTTTTGCACCTGTTCGGTCTTGGTGCCTCCCTCATTTCCCCCTCTAATTGGGAGGCAGGACTAGCTAGTTTTTGTTTGAAGAAGAGAAAAGTAATAAACTGGGGTAAAAGTCTAATACTCCAAAAGTGGACAGAATCCTTCTAGAGGCTCTCATCATCGATTTGAGAGATGAAGGAGAAAAAGAAGATGAAACACTCCACCAGTACAAAAAGAAGTGCCAAATATCCAGTGAGGACTCCAACAATAACGATAAGCACCACAAAAACAAAAACAAAAAACAAGAAAAAAAAATGCCATGGTCTTCAGATAAGAAACATGGCATGGCACATAAAGAAAGAAAAGAAAAGAAGAGAAAAAAATAGGTACAACTGGGGACGACAGCTTCAATAACCACACCCAAACAGAGAAATCGACCAAAAATAAATAGGTAAATAAAAAATAATAATACATGAAGATAAAAAATAATATATAAAAAATAGACAATGTTTTGTGCTATTTGCTTTTTTTGTTTTTTTTTTTTTCCCTCCTGCCCTGGCACAGTAAATATTGGGGTCATTCGAAAAGGAATTCACTTGGCCTAAGAGATATGGGGTTTCTCCGTCCTTGGAGTATATTGTCATGGGATTAACTATAGACTCTGTTCAGGATCATTTACTCTCCCGGTGGTGCATTTGTGGTGTTTGGAAGACTTCTGCTCTGTCCTGGGTGATACAATCAGACCTCTGTGTTTAGAGATCTCAGTATCTGCACAGATCCAGGGGTGGGACTTATGATGAAGTCAGTCTTTGTGGTTCTAGAAGTTCTGTTCCCTCAGTGTCATTTTAATCCATCTTCTGTGGTTGGTGGTCTTGGTCTTTGCACTGTACCTAGGATGGCACCTAGGATAGCATCTTTCTTTGTGCTTCCAGAAGCCACATTCCATTACAATTGTCTCTGCTAGACCTTTGGAACTGGGGATCATGGTTATTGTGCAGGTCGTAGTTCAAACCCTAGACTAGGGCTTTTTTATTGTTCCCAAGATGTATACAGTCTGGTCATGGTTCTAGCAGCCAGTCATCTGTAAATCACGATCTTGGCTTTTGGACCTATCAAAGAGTAACAAGTCTTCTGATTTTGTCTTATTGTTAGCTGGTAAGGTAGGATAACCTGTTCTTAGGTCAAGTTGTTCCTATTTTCCTCATTGTCAGGTTATCATATTAGAGCTGGAACTTGTTTGTAATACTAGCAGTATTAAGGCTGTCCCGGATGGGATTTGTTTCCAGCAGCTGTCGTGGAGAACTGTGCCATTTCTATGTCTGGGATCCAGGGTTCAAGGCTGGACAGATGGTATCTAATCACCTGAGGTCTAAGTTGATTCCACATGACATATTTTCGAGGTAGGAGATATCCCTGTATTGTAAACAACTATGAGTTCCTATCTCAAGTAGATAAGAGCTCTTTTTTATATGTAAGATTTCCCCTTTTTTTAGTGTGCCTTTGCAGGGAGAAATGGTGCTACATTATATTGTCGGTGCATTTGGGGGTGGACAGAGGGGAAAACAAAAACAGGTCACATACACAAAAAAGATTAAAAAAAAGATAGGAATAAAAATATATGTGCTCACATATGTATATGTAGGACAAAGTTTTTTTTTTTAATAAAAAAATGAAATAAAGAAGTATTTAAAGGACCAAAGTGATGCAAAAGACTACCTTACATTTGGGGAAAAGCAGGTAAAGAGATGGTGTAATATAGGTCTTATGCTTATGTTGGAAGTACAGGTTCTCCCATTGTCTTTTGGGTTTTTCTTGTGGGGTGTGGGTTCCCAGGAACCTTTCCATCACACCCCCTGACCTTCTTCAGATTGGCAAAAGGTTTGCGGCAGGGAGGTCCTGGAAGAGTTCTTTTATTGGGGCTACTTTTGAGACTAAGTCCGGTTTCAAGTAACAGTCCACGTTAGGGGGAGTTGATAGGGAGGGCCGCACAGCATGAGTCCGCAGGGGAGTTGGCTGCCTTTTCTTGCAGGAGACGAGGTGTGGGATTGACAGGGTGTCCCTTTGCTTGGGTTCTGGGTACTGGTTCGTTGGGGTAGGAGGTCAATCTTGATGCCTAATAGATTAAGGACTGAGGGTGAAGAGTTTTAATATGGTGGGAGGCCTGGATGGGATTGAGGGGTGAAGGGATTGTTGGGTTTCCAGAGGGGGGAAAGGGGAAGGAATATGGAAGGGGTAGGAAGGGAGAAAAGAGAAAATACATTAGAAAGAAAGGGAGAAGAGAAAAGGAAAAAAGTAAAGAGAAGAATAGAAAAGAAAAAAATAAAAAAGAAAGTAGTGAGAAGAGAGGAGAGAATAGCAAGGGAATGCTAATTTGCTTGAATGTGTCCGATGGATAGAGCCTGTAGTTTAAGTCTGTACGTCGCAGTTACTGCTTTGGTGGTCTAACTGGTCACGTGCTTCAATTCCTAAAAGAAGGTATAACCTAGAGATAAAGTGTATGTTAAAGAGTTTTCTTGGGGCCATCTCGTAGTGCAAGCTAGGTATGGTATCTCGTGTGGTATCCGAGCTGCCATCTTAGTTTGTCCGCCCTTTGTATCCAAGGACGCCTGTGGATAGAAAAGCTGAGAGGCTATTTTAAATATAGTAAAATAAAGGCATTAAAACATAGTGTTATGGAATATTTCCATTGGAGTCAGTGATTTCCCGTGGTATTCTTTACCTGTGTTCCTGTATACGATCTCTAAGGGATTATTGTGGGCCTTTGTTTTAGAACGCTGATTACATACCTGTTCTCTCTATGCTGCTGTTTCTGGTGTTGCTGTTTTCTTTGTGGTATAATGTGTAGTCAAGAGTTTGCGTTGTTCCTTTTTTATGTATATTGGGCACTGCTCCCAAGTATATGTTGACTATTACAGTGTCTACCCTGTTAGACCCTGTTATTTGATTGTTAAGTATTATTTGTGTTGAGATGTATGTTCTAGGTGCTTCAGAATAGTGCTACCATTCTGTGTTTATCTTTTGTCTTCTGACTTACTTCGTTTAACATAACATGTTCTAGGTCCATCCACGTTGCTGCAAAGTCTGTGATTGTATCCTTTTTGACTGCCATGTAATATTCCATTGTGTATAGATACCACATCTTAATGATCCATTCATCTGTTGTTGGACATCAAGGTTGGTTCCAAGACTTGGCTATTATACTGAGTGCTGCGATAAATAGTGGGGTGCACACGTATTTTGGAATGAATGTCCTTCCAACTTGAGGGTATATACCTAGGAGAGCAATTGCTGGGTCAAATGGCAGCTCAATTCTGAGTTCTTTGAGCACTCTCCAGACTGTTCTCCATAGGTGTTGGACTAGGGGGCATTCCCACCAGTAGTGGATGAGAGTTCCTTTCATATCGCATCCCCACCAACAAAGATTGTTCTCAGTATTTTTTGATGTGAGCCATCCTCACTGGTGTAAGGTGGTATCTCATTGTTGTCTTGATTTGGATTTTTCTGATGATGAGTGAAGGCCAAACAAAATTTCTTATTGAAGAAGTTTCTTCTTGATCAGGAAGGTTGGTGTGGCAATGAACACTATAGTGAATCTCAAGTAGTGACTGCATAATTCTGTGAATTATTTTTATTTAAAGAGTCTCTTAAAAGCAGATGTGCACAGTACATTGTTATAATCAGTCACAAAGCTTTCTTTATAATCAACAATGCTGTTCCTTTACCTATATCAATGTGGGCCAGAACTCTCTCACCTGGTTTGTATGTAAAGATTAGATGTTTAGGTTTCTCATGTCTACTCATGTTTTATTCCATTTTGGGTTTTTTTGTTGTTTTTGTTTTTTGTTTTTTTGTTTTTGTATTTGGGCCACACCAGGTGACACTCAGGGGTTACTCCTTGCTATGCACTCAGAAATTGCTCCTAACTCCGGATGCGGGGGGAATAGAACCACAGTCAGTCCTAGGTTAGTGCGTGCAAGGAAGACACCTTACCGCTTGCACCACTGCTCCGGCCCTCATGTTTAATTAAGTTCCCAGCAGAGAATGCAGTAGAAGCTTATAGAGCAAACATATTCAGAAGGTTATGAAATTGTAATATTCACTGTTCAAGGCAGTAGAGACCGGGTCAACAGAGGATGATTACAAATAAGTCACAGAGAGATACAGAAGTCCAAAACGAAGCAGAAAATTAATGGGCGTATGGCAATAGACAGAAGAAAAATAGGTAGATTTTTTTTTGAGTCAGTTGGATTAGATTTTTTAATTAATTTTTTATTTTTAATTATGAAAACAATGATGCAAAGAGGATAAGGTAAAGTTACAGTGAAAGGACAATTGCCCATAAACAGAGTTCTAAGAAGAAATCCCCTTGCTGATGCCTAAATATTGAACTTACAGTCAAAGAACATTAAGGAAAATAAGGCAGAACCCATGTACAATTACTTTGTCCACAAGTCCCCAGATTGTAGTACATTATAACATTTCTTAGCAGTACACAAAACAATCTAAAGCCATGGGATTTATGTGACTCCCTAAACATTGGAGGCATAGTATTTTTTATATTTTCATGCACATGCATATTAGTTTAAGTTAACATCAAAAGTTTAAGAGGTTTTTTTTTTAAGGGTTAGTCAAAAGAGCACAGTAAAAATGGTGTTAGAGTGGCAAATATTGTTTGCATAGGCCCACCAAAATATGGGGGACATGGAAAGGAAAAGCCTTGGTCTAAATACAAGGAGACCCTACCCCTGAAGTTTCCTGGCATAAGACCAACTCTAGGCTCCAGGCAAATTAGTTTATTCAATCCAAGTCATTGTCTGTAGTGCCAATACAGTTTTATTTTTCATGCAGTCTCTATTGTTGGCATCAGGTTTCTGTATTAAAGTTCCTGGAATCTTCACATCCTACATTGAAGTCAGGCTGGTGTGGAGTATCCTCTAGTTTCACCTCACAATTAAGGGGCAATACAGAAAGCCCTGTCCAGTAAGCAGATCATTGTTGTTGTTAAGTCTCTCAATGTTAAGGGAAGTCTCTTTTGGGTAGGTCGATGTCAGAGCAGCGGTAGGGTCTTCCCTGATAGAGGATTGCCTCCTGGTGATGTTATAGACAACCTTGGATGTTTTGTAGATGTCTTCCCTAGATCAGGGGTGAATGGAGAATGCCCATTCTTCTGAGGCCTGTGCCAGGTCTTTATGTCAATGTTCAGGGTGTAAGGTTCCATTGCACTACAAGATTTGTGTGTTCCCATCTCTATTAGATAAGAACTTATTTGTATTTTCCCGTTTTAGTGTGCCACGCTGGCTTGCCCAGGCATGTGGCCCGGGGAAATCCTGGAGATCTGGAGCAAGGCGGTAGAGGGGTGCTGGGGTCACCCAAATCCCGCACACCCTCTAGGCCTGGTTAAGAAGGCCTCTGGCATGGCGGAGGCCTGCAGAATCCCATGCTGCTAGAGACTCCCGGCTTCCAGGAAGAAAAGAGATCCTTCAAGAGGCTGGGAGGCCGGAAGTTCAGAGCCCCCACCCAGACCCTCCCTAAGAAGCCGAGTGGGAAATGGGGGAAAGCCTAGGGTACCTTCAAGCTCCGCCAAGGGACCCAGCTCGCTGGCTTGCCCAGGCATGTGGCCCGGGGAAGCCCTGGAGATCTGGATCAAGACGGTAGAGGAGTGCTGGGGTCACCCAAGTCCCGCACCCCTTCCCCCCTAGACCTGGTTAAGAAGGCCTTTGGCATGGCGGAGGCCTGCCAAACCCCATGCTGCTAGAGATTCCTGGATTGAATTTTTTGACACCAAAATAGAAATACAAATTTTCATTGACTTCAGGTGACAAGTCTTTATTGAACACTCATTTGCAAAGTATCATCTTCATTTCTGCAGTTAAAACCAAATGAAAAACAGGACTGGTATGGGGTTATAGTTCAACACTTGACTTTCATGTGCAATGCTCTTACTTAAAAGTCTAGTACTGAACCAAACAAATCAAAAAATTAAAAGCAAAAGAAAAGTAGAATATCACTAATCTCTGGGTGCAAATAAATTACAATCTATGCAGAAATAAATGTACAAGCACACATTACATTATGCAGAATACGATATGCAGAATATGAACTTGAGTTTCTTCCCTCTTTTTTGCCCATTAAGTTCCTTTGACTTATCAAAAAACATATCTCAAATCTGTTAACTTTTCTTCACCACACTTCAGTTTAGATTTTTATTTGATTTCTCTTGGATCTAAAATAGCCACTTAAATAGTCGCTCACTCTGATTTTGTGCCTTCACCATTCATTTTCTGTCCAAAAGCCAGCGATAACTTTCCAAAAACATTAATTGCATCCTGTCATCTGATATTTAAAATCCTCCCATGACCTCAGGATGCACATGTAAAAGCTGGAGCCAGGGATCTGGCACCAAGCCTACATTCAAATACACTGGATAAAGTTCCTCCTTGATCTTTCCCCTCTGACTGTATTTGTATTTCTTCCTTCCTTTTCCCTGATAAACTTTATGTTTTCCCTCTCCTTAGAACCCTTATAGATATTATTCATCCTAGTTGTGACAATTTGCCTCCTGTCTTTGAGTCAGGGGCCTCTTTCTATCTTGTTCATAGTAAAATTCATCTCAGTGGAATGCATTTCAATTCTTGAAATATGAGCTATCAGTCCCTACTTTTGCCATTTCCCACTGTTACAGAGCTTAAGAGCATTTAGCAGCATCTTAAAAGATCTTTTTTTGCGTAAATGCCATTGTTTGTCCCTTCCTCCTCCCATCAAAGAATCTAAATTCTTCAGAGAAAGATATTTTGTTTTTATCATTTATTACTCCAGGGGGTCATTCCAGTTCTTATCATAATGTCTTATGAGCAACCAATTCTCATTAAATAGTTGCTGAATGAGTGAATGAATAAATTTTTAAAAGATAAACTGTTAAAAAACAAGAAGAAAGGACTAGGCAACTAGCACAAATTGGTAATGTACATTCTTTGCAGGTAGAAGTATGCAGCCAAGTTTAATCCTTGTCACCACCAGGAGTAAACTTCAAATATTATGTTGAAAGTAGGTCTTCATCCCTACCTGGGAAACCCAAAACCAATTAAAGAGAGAGAAAGAGAAAAAGGGAAGGAAAAGAGAAAAGAACTAAAGAAAGGAAAGAGAAAAGGGAGGAAGGGAAGAAAGAATAGAAATAAATAAAGGAGAAATTAAAAAAGCAAGCAAGCAGGAAAAAACTAATAGAAAAGCAAGCAAGCTAAGCAGAAAAAATATTACTTTAGTTGTGAAGATAGGAAACAAAGACTTAGAAGCATGTTTTGTTAGAGGAGGACCTTGGTCTGACAGAATATTTGGAAAAGATGATGGATTAAAATAAGATCAAGTGGGAACAGAGCGATAGCACAGTGGTTGGGCAGTGGTTGCCTTGCACGCAGCTGGCCCATAGTTTGATCCTCAGCATCCCATATGGTACCCTGAGCGTGCCAGGAGCGATTTCTGAATGTAGAGCCAAGAATAACCCCTGAGTACTATTGGATGTGGCCCAAAAACTAAAACCAAAACAAACAAACAAAATTAAAATATATCAAAATTATATATCAAATTATGTCAAAATATGTATTATATATCAAAATTATATATCAAATTATGTCAAAATATGTATTATATATCAAAATTATATATATATATATATATATATATATAATTTAGGTTTTTGGACCACACCCAGTGATACTCAGGGATTACTCCTGGCTATGCACTCAGAAATTCTCCTGGTTTGGGGGACCATATGGGAAGCTGGGGAATGAAACCATGGTCCATCCTGGGTTAGCACATGCAAGACAAATGCCCTATCACTGCGCCACAGCTCCAGCCCCAGGGAGTATATTTTTGATGTAATCAAAGGACACAGAAAACTCATTACACTGACAAATCATGTGTATGCATATATACAAATATATGTAAAACTTATATATATAACATATATATTTAAATATATAAAATATTAAAACATTAAGTATATAAAACCACACACACACACACACACACATATATATATATATATATATATATATATATATATATATATATATATATAGCTCAAGTAGCAAATCATTGATATTTCACAGGGCAACTGAGAGCCAGGAGGCCAATTATCATCTTATTTCCAATTTAAACAAATATAAACAGATTAAAAAAATAAACAGATTACATGCAGAAATTTTAATAAGTTAATATATTTCCTATTTATACCAGCGGTGGTGATTTGACCATCACTTTATTTGTTGGCCCCACTGTATATCCTGCAGTGATTTACTATTTTGATAGAGTAAGGCCCTGAATTCTTCAATCTAGAAATAGTTTTAGTTTGTTAGACATTTTATTTTCTCTCAGGAATGGCTCTAATAGAATATGTATTTCTTTTTCCTTCGAATAAAATAATATTTGTGAAAGTACTTTGCAAGCCACCAGGCACTACTGAAATGGAAGGTCACATGATTATCACCTTGAAAAGTCTTAAAGGACATAAACTACTGAAAGCATCAAGTTTAAGTGCTGCAGTTTTTCTGCCTTTTGTTATAATCAGGCAGATTATTTCATCTGACCTGGAACATATCCTCTACTGTACAGGAAGCATGCATGGTTGTACATCATTTAGTTACTAACTCTAAAAAAATTAATGAAAGCCATGTGTTTAAGAAATGTCTTGGACAAGCAATCACATCATATAGCATATTTGTTTGAAAACAAAATGAAAATTCTTCCAATTTGAAAGGAAATTTGCTTCTCATTCCCTCTAGTACACTGCAAAATGGTTCTTATCTGACCAGCACATAAGGTCGACCAAAAGCAATTTCAGAGAACACCGGAAGTTGCAAGAGTGGGCTGTGGTAACTGGGAGTTTTTTTCCTATTCTAATTGGAAGTAAAATTAATCCATGAAATGTTTTAAAAGGTATACACAAAATGTTTTTTTCAAAATGGTCTCTCTCCTCTCTTTGTCTCTCTGTCTTTCTATATCTGCCTCTACCTGTCTGTCTCTGTCTCTGTCTCTCTGTCTCTGTATCTCTGCCTCTCGGTCTCTACCTCTGTCTCTTTCTCTCTCTGTCTTTCTCTCTCTCTGCCTGTCTATCTGTCTCCTATGCATTGTGCATTCCTCTCCTCTAATATATCTTAACCATGGCTCCAGAACATACAATCTCTTGCTTTACATTAATAAAAGATATTTTAATGTGATTATTTTTCCATTATCTAGATATCTTAAAGAAACAGATTTTACCACTAAAAATCAAGACTGAGAACTTGGGAAATAATAAACAATTATAGATGGGCTACCAATATTACAGAGGTTGTGATACTTGTCTTGCCTGCTGCCAACCAAGTTTTAATAATCAGCACCTCATGTGGTCCTCTGGGCCCCTCTAGAATGGATCCTTAAGTGCAAAGCCAGAAGCAAGTTGTGAGAACCACTGGTTATGCCCCCCACCCAAATAATACAAACTAGTACAAGGAATCAAACCAAAAAAGAGTCAAAGATAACCATATAAAATTACATTTGAGTTCTGACTTAGAAATTAAGAAAATGAGATACAGTGAGAAGTTAGCACTAACTGATCAAAATGTATGAAAATAGGGACCCAGCCAAGACATTTTCACTGAAGACACAAGGCAAAGAGATATTGCTTTTAAAATGTGGAGCACTCGTCTAAAGTGCTATTATTGCTGACAGGGTATTTGCCTTGAATGCAGCTGACATGGGTTCCATACTCCACATTCCATATGGTCTCCTGAGAAACTTCAGAAGTAATTCCCAAGTGTAGAATCAGGAGTAACCCCCAAGCATTGCTAGATGTGGCTCTAAAACCAGATAGATAAGTAGATAGAAGATAGGTAGGTAGGTAGGTAGGTAGGTAGATGGATGGATGGATGGATGGATAGGTGATAGAGATAGATAGATGATAGATAGGTGGGTGGGTGGATAGATAGATAATAGAGATGATAGAGATAGATAGGTAGATAGATAAATAGATAGATGATAGATAGATAGGTAGGTAGATAGATGGATGGATGATAGATAGTTGGATAGATGGATGGGTGGGTGGGTGGATGGATAGAAGATAGATATAGATATATAGATGATAGATAGATAGATAGATAGATAGATAGATAGATAGATAGATAGGTAGGTAGGTAGGTAGGTAGGTAGGTAGGTAGGTAGGTAGGTAGGTAGGTAGGTGGGGACAGACACAGTGAGCTTGCACATGTTCGATCTGTGCCTTACCACTTGCCTATCTCCCCCACACAGAAAACAAAGTTTTTTCTGGGTGAAGTTTATAGATTGCAAGAGAAAATGTAAACTTCTAAGAGACCCAGGGAGAGAAAGAGCCTTCTTGATTTAGGAATGAACTAATATTAAAATGTATCTAACTAACTTGACTACTAGAGACACTGGCCTCTTGATGCAAAATAACCATAATAGTAGCATTGCGATCACAATAATAGTATTATTGAATTATCGTCAAGCTTTCTACTTACCAATTACTACACTGAATATTTTCTGGAATTCTCTTATATTATCTCATTAATTATCACAACTCTATGTCATAAGAACTAAGCTGAGATGTGGCTTCCCTGAAGATCACCTGCCTTGCAGACTTCAGCTATGTTTTTAATTTGCTATACCACTCATCTCAAGTGCTAAGGCTACTGTGATTTCTACAGCCCCAGTGACACATAGGAGCCAAGTGTGCGACACTCAGCATCCCAAGACATCACCACTAAAACAAACAAACAACAACAGCAACAACAACAAAATGAAAGACAGAAGCAGTTAATTTAAAAACAAAAAACAGGGGCCGGAAAGATAGGGTGTTTGTCTTTCATGCAGCTGATCTAGAATGAACCTTGGTTTGATCCTCGGCGTCCCATACGGTCCCCCAAACCAGGAGCGATTTCTGAGCAGAGCCAGGAGTAACCCATGAGTGTCAAGTGTGGCCCCAAAACCAATATTATAAAATAATAATAATAATAATAATAATAATAATAAGCTGTTTGATAACAAAATGTTTTAATACACTGTTTTTAAGATAATATAGTCTCATTTACATATACAGCTATATGATTTCTAATTTTTAAAAGTGGGGATAAAATGTGTATCCTTTTACAAATATTTCCTGAACATTAAAAAATTAAAGATATTTAAATCAAACCTCTAAACCGATACAAACCACTTCACATCTACCTTCTTTCCCTACTTTTCTTAGAAAAACAATTTATTTTTAAATAGTAAAAATAATAAACTTTTGCCACAGTTTTGCACTACTGTTCTATTATCTTTCAGACTTAAGGAAAGAAAATATTATTCTAGAGTCAATATTAAGAAATATCTAAGATGCCTTTTAGTTAAGAACTGAGAGGAGTAGAATTTTTAAAAGAAATGTTAAGGCTGGGGAACTTTGCTTTATTTTGATTCAACAAAATCTAAACCTATTTTCCTTGAGGGTATTACAAAACACATTTGTTATATTAGAATTTTCCTGATAAAAATGGATGTGGGCTCTCTTGACAATTCCATCTATTTGAAATCCTCTGGGTTGCTAGACAGATGCCTAGAGGGTTTGTCAAAAGGTGGATATTATAACTCAAAATTTAAAAATCAACTTGGATGTATTAAAACCATTATGCATGGTCTATTAGAAATGATCCCCCAAATGCAATTTTATTAACTGCTATACATTTTTAATATCCAGTTCCCCTTATTTATTGTAATTCAAGGTTGTACCTCTGCTGCCATTATAAATCACTTGTTATGCTCTTTTGCTATATAATACCAGTCTAACCTTTTGCTGTATCTGGCTGTCAAAACATTCAATTTTGATTTGATGCAATTTTATTCTACATGTGTGTATCACTTTTTAATGTACAGAATGCCAAAAATAATTAATTCGTCAGAGAATTACATTCTTCAAACACTTGTAATAATTAAAAGTACAGATAAATGAAAAAATTGATGACAATAAGTATGCATCTTTAGAGCTTTACACTGGCATAGAAAACAAGGTACAGACTTTGTGTGGCTTGTCAAAGATTGATACATAATGGAAGCTTTATTTGCTGAGCATTCCAAAGGATGACATTTATGAACCAATGAAAACATGATTCATTGAATCCATTATGGGTTCCACATTAGTAACACAAAAGACTCTTATTTCCAGGGCTTATAATGTTATCATCTTTAGGTATTCTTAAAAATAATATATCATTCCATATCATTCTCTATAGAAAATGCAAACTTGTACTGCTTTTTCCTAGATGTTTTGTAAGAAATTAATCTTCTTCTGTGTTTGTTTTTTGTTGGGGGGGGGTCACACTTGTCATATAAATTTTCATTTCAAGAAATTTTCATTTCAAGGCTTTCACTCCAATAGCTATTAGGGTAGTACTCTTAAGGGCACAAAATTAAATACATAGTCAAGATACAACTTAGGTGTAGACTTTTATATGTATGTCACTTGAAAGATGATATGATATAGTTTGCCTGAGAAAAAAATTTTTATTTTAATTTTTGCATGTAAACTATCAGAAGGAAATACACCTAAACTGTTCTTAGATCAAATGAAAAATTTAGTTTCTAGCAGGAAATAACATGTATTTTAAATTTGGGTATAATGTAGAAGAAAACCAACTCTTCCCTGTTCTGTAACAATGGTCATTATTCTTTTGTTAAAGAAAAAGGTCCTTTGTTTTCTCTCTGGTTCATAGAAGTGTATGGGATATCTTTATATTGGAATTAACTGTGTGACTGGTACTAAAGAATTTGCCTTCCTAATATGCTTTCCCATCATTCAGATGCTTTGAGAAAAACTTAATTTGCCTTTAATATCCTTCATCTAAAAAGAGTCAGATTTTAATTTTTTCGTTATTTATATTTTCTTTAGCTGTAGCAAAGATGAAACTTGAGAACTAATTCTTTAAGCATTTAAAATAAGAATTGGAGAGATAATAGAGGGCTTAAGGTACTTGCTTTTTATGTGACCTACCTGGGCTAGAATTCCTGGCACCACATATGTCTCTGTGTCATCAGCAGGGATTATTTCTGTGCTTTGTACTAAGAATAGCTCCTGAACACTGCTCAATGTACCCCCTGTTCACACAATCCCAAATATAAAAGACTTTAAATCTTTTATTACTTATACTACTGAAATACCCAGGGACACTGAAAAAGAAAGATAACTCTTCATGCTTTTCTTGCAAAACAGTATAATGCTATCTCAGAATAGCGCTTCAAATCTGTTATAGTATTTCTGTAAAAAACTGGATTTACTCAAATGCATAATTGTGCCCCATGAATCCAGATTAGAAGTTCAAAATGTGAACCTGATATCTATACCATAGAGGTAAGATACTTGCATTGCATGAAGCCAACCCCTGTCCAATTCCCAAGATATACATGATTTTCAAAATCCTGTAGGAATAATCTTTGAGCACAGTACTAGAAATCTCTGAACACTGCTAGGTGTGGCTCAAAACAAGCAAAAAGAGCTACAAAACACACAGTGTCTGCTGTGCAACTATTTTCTCTGTAGCAGTCTTTAGGTGAAAAAAAAAATAACACATGGCATATCAAGAACATATATACACAAAGCCTCTAGCACTGTGAGTAGAGAGGAAGGACAGACCTCAGAGAAGATGGGTGCAGAAATTTCTTTAGCTAATTAAGAATACAAGGCAGTTGCCAGGTGTTCCTGCCATTTGTGTCTTGCAGAGTTCACTGGAAGCTCTTTGCTTCAAACACTTTCGCCACAGGATCAATTTGTCATATGCTAAATTACTACATAAAAACTATAAAACAAAAAAAAATGTAAAGGGACTGACTTAAGGTGGACAAATTGAAGAAACTGAAAAAAAAAAAAAAGAAAATTAAAACATTGAGAAACGGCCAAAGATATAGTACAACAGTTAAGACACTTGCCTTTCATGCAGCCAACACTGGGTTTAATCTCTGGCATCACATATGTTCCCCTGAAGACTGGCGGAGGTACCCCAAAGAACAAAACTAACCAAGAAAAATTAAAACAAAATATTCCAATACATTTAAAATGTGTGTATTCTTTATGTTTATATGTTCTATATCTCATAATATCTCATAAATATAAGTCAGATTTTGTGTCAAAAACAAAAATTCTAGTTACATTATGTTGTTCACTATCAAACAGCCAAACATCTCACCACTTTAAGAAACAAGCTTGACCATTCTCTCTTGGAGATTGAAAGAGCTTGATTCTTTTTTTAAATCTTTTTTATATCATGTAACAAATAAATTTGGTTAACATGGTATTAATAAAAAGCTAAAAATTACATTTAGTGTTCATGAATACTGTAGTAAATTACATATTCAAATTTTATGTTTGCCATAGCTTGGTAAACTTTCGGTATTGACAAATAGGAAGAATGGTATGTTCCTCAAAGCATTTGCAAACTGATGATCTATTCTTGTTAATTTGGGGACTAAACCCAGTCATACTCAGGCGTTACTCCTGATTCCCCACTCAGGAATTACTCCTGATGAAATTTCCAGGAATAATAAACTTTTTTGTAATATACTTTTTATGTAAACTTTATCTATAAAAATATATACCAAGGGGCTGGAGATATAGCACAGAGGTAAGGTGTTTGCCTTGCATGCAGAAGGTTGGTGGTTCGAATCCCGGCATCCCATATGGTCCCCTGAGCCTGCCAGGAGCAACTTCTGAGCATAGAGCCAGGAGTAACACCTGAGTACTGCCAGGCGTGACCTCAAAACCAATATATATATATATATATATATATATATATATATATATATATATATATATATATATATATACATATATATAATATATACACTAAAATAAACTTTATATATACACTCGTTTTTATTAATTTTTTATTTTTAATTATGAGAACAAAGATGCAAAGAAAGAGGACAAGGTAAAGTTACAGTGGAAGGACAATCACCCATAAACAGAATTCTCAGTAGTCCCATTGCTGATATCTTAACTTTGAACTTTCAGCCAAAGAACATTAAGAAAAATAAAACAGAACCCATGTACAATTACTTTGTCCCTCAAGTCCCCAGATTGTAGTACATAATATTTCTTAGCAGCACACAAAGCAATCTAAAGCCATAAAACTTATGTAATTCCTTAAACATTGAAGGCAAAGTACTTTTTTTTACATTTCCATGCACATGCATATTAGTTTAAGTTAACCTCAAAAGTTTAAATGGGTTGCTTTTCTTAAGAATTAGAGTCAAAAAAGCACAGTAAAAACGGTGTTAGAGTGGCAATTATTGTTTGCATAGGCCCACCAAAATATGAAGGACATGGAAAGGAAAAGCATTGGCCTAATATAAGGAGACCCTACCCCTAAAGTTTCCTGCCATAAGACTAATTCTAGGCTCCAGGAAAACTAGTTTGTCCAATCCAGGTCATTGTCTGTAGTGCCAATATACTTTTATTTTTCACACAGTCTCTGTTGTTGGTGTCATGTTTCTGTATTAAAGATCCTGGAATCTGCATATCCTGTATTTCAGTCAGGATGATGCAGAGCGTCCTCTCATTTCACCTCACAATTAAAAGGCAATGCAGAAAACCCTGTCCTGTAAGCAGGTCGTTGTTGTTGTCAAGTCTTCTTAGTGTCAAGGGAAGTCTCTTTTGAGCAGGTCGATGTCAGATTAGTGGTAGAGTCTTCCCTGGTAGAGGATTGCTTCCAGGTGTTGTTATAAAGAACCTTGGATGTTTCACAGATAGCTTCCATGGTTCAGGGGTGAATGGAGAATGCCCATTCTTCTGAGGCCTGTGCCAGGTCATTATATCAATGTTCAGGGTGTAAGGTCCCATTGCGCTACAAGATTTGTGTGTTACAATCTCTATTAGATAAGAATTTATTTGTATGTAAATATCTTCCCATTTTAATGTGCCTATGCAAACAAGGAACAATGCCATGTGGCGTTATCAGCGCATATGGGAACCATAGGAACAAGTCCAACAATCCCCATGACATGGTTCAATCATAAGCACTAAACTGAGGAACTCTTCCACCAAAATTCCTTATTGAACAGCTCACAAAGAGAAGACAAGATAATAAGTGGGTAGAATCTTCATCGTAAAAGACTATTTAGAAAGAGTTATAGCTGTTAAAAAATACACATAAAATATTCAAAAGACATATGTGTCCATTTTATGTCTTTTGAAATAGTTGGGGGTTGTTAAAACTAAAGCACAACTTTGGTCTGTGATTAGGACTGTGTAGTACTGAAGTTAAAAAGGGTAAATGTGTGATACTAATGGTTGGGGGTGAGAGAGTTAAGGAGTAATAATGAGCTTTGTAGGGGTGTGCGAAAGGGCAAAATCTGTTGGGGCAGGAGGTCGGTCTTGGTGCCTAACAAATTAAAGAACTGAGGGTAAAGAGGGTTAATTGAGGGGAAGATAACGAATCCGCATTGGGAGATGAGGGAGTAGAAGGGACTCTGGTGTGGGGGAGGTCAAATATATCAGAGGGGCTATATACATTGTATAGATGAATTGTTTATGGATTAGGCTTGGCAGTCAAACATGACCACTGTATAGGAAGTCACGTCTACATATACACTGATTTTAGAGACCTATTTAAATATTATCCTCCAAATCTAGGGAATTCCATTTTTTTTCCTAGAAACAGTCAAGAATTAAGAATATTTTTCGGTGTTGTTAAAAAGTATGTATGTCGCGCAGGCGCAAATGCGCCCCCGCACTTTTGAAAATGAATACTAGTAAGAAAAAGAACTCCTGAATGGGGTCCATTATGCACTGGGGAGGGATTTCTCTCTCCCACCTTCCCCCCAGGGCCAATTTACCAGGCGTGGCCATGAAGACCAGTCTGGCATGGGGGATCTCAGTCCCCTGGACTAAGTGGTCAGCCCAGGGGGCCTATGGCTCGCTGTCCTGCCCAGAGCCCCCAACATACCAGTCGAAGACACCCAGAAGTCCTGGCATGTTGAGTCTTCTGAGCACAGCCCTTGCCTCTGTAGTTTGTGTATACATAGGGGAGGGATTTCTCTTCCCCACCCTGCCCCAGGGCCGATTTACCAGGCGTGGCCATGAAGACCAGTCTGGCGTGGGGGGATCTCAGTCCCCTGGACTAAGTGGTCAGCCCAGGGTCCTATGGCTAGCTGTCTTGCCCAGAGCCCCCAACATACCAGTCGAAGACACCCAGAAGTCCTGGCATGTTGAGTCTTCTGAGCACAGCCCTTGCCTCTGTTGTTTGTGTATGCATAGGGGAGAGATTTCTCTCCCCCACTCTCCCTCCAGGGCCCGATTTACCAGGTGTGGCTATGAAGACCAGTCTGGCGAGGGGGGGTCTCAGTCCCTTGGACTAAGTGGTCAGCCCAGGGGGCCTATGGCTAGCTGTCCTGCCCAGAGCCCCCAGCATACCAGTCGAAGATACCCAGAAGTCCTGGCATGTTGAGTCTTCTGAGCCCACACTCTTTCTATTATATATTTTAAATTCACATCCTTTCATTGGATGTGCCCATAAAGTTATATCACCATGTTTTCTATCAAGTTTATGTATATTGTTTTACATGTGTGTATGTTTTAAAACTACCCCATCTTCTTAAAACTCTAGAGTCTTTTATCGGAGCTTTGGTTTATATAATATAAGAATACAAATACTAGGCATTTGGAACCAAACTCTGCAACTAAATTGTCAATCACTTTTTAAAAATATTTTCAACAAAATTGGCTGAGTCAATTAGTTTCACTGGGAAAATGTTCAAGAGTAAAATATGAGTAGAGAAGAACATTCAGGAAAACCTCATGGAGTAATTTCACTCACATACTAATTCTCAGTAACAGCAACAGAACACTTAATATTTATATTTTTGAAGGGCTACATTGTAAGTACTTTTTTCCAGATCTCCCTAGAATTTCATAAAATTTTACACAGAAGAAATTCTAGGGATTAAAAATATAAAATACAAACATCTTTTAACTAATTTATCTTTTTTTTTCATTTCCTCACATTCACTGGGTATATTTCACAAGAAAGTATAATACAGATAACATCATAACCAACTTAACAGAGCAAGATTAATGCCCATGAAGAAAATCTTTTAGGGGCTGGAGTGATAACGCAGTGGTAGGGCATTTGCCTTGCACTCGGCTGACCTAGGGACTGCTGTTCAATCCCGCCCCCTCACGTCCCATATGGTCCCCCAAGCCAGAAGCAATTTCTGAGTGCAGAGCCAGGAGTAAACCAAAAATAAAGATGAAACAGACAATAAGATCAATAGAAGTGATTATTAAAGATTTATGCAAATGGGACTGCAATGGAAAGAGCAGACCTTGAGTAAGACACGAACTTGGGATTTTTCAAGACCCAGGAATTCCAGTGTGCCACAAGTGAATCTACAGAGTTATAGATAAAGGGGTGGGAGCTGTCAGGTCACACAGGTTTTGATTTCAAGTTTAAAATCTTTTTTTTCTCATGGTCTCTCAACGAAGACACTGGAACATTAGAACAGAAGGGGCATGCTCTTCTTTATGATGTTTTGAAAATAGTGTTGGAAATTTCTTTTTAGAAATGGGGGAAAGATGGTATGTGGAGATACATCAGGGAGCATCGTGAAGAATTATGGATATAATAATATATTATAATATCCAAATGTATATATTTGGACTACATCTGCTGACACTCAGGTGTTACTCCTGGCTATGCATTCAGAAATTGCTCCTGGCCTTACCACTTGTGATATCACTCCAGCCCCAAAGCACACAAAACACAAAGTAATTTAAAGCTGATTATATATATTTGGACCACATCTGCTGACGCTCAGGTGTTACTCCTGGCTATGCACTCAGAAATTGCTCCTGGCCTTACCACTTGTGCTATCACTCCAGCCCCAAAGCTGAAAATTTTGGTTGAGAATATTTAGTTGTCTTTTTTTTGGGGGGGGCACATCTGGCAGTGCTCAAGGGTTATTTCTGCCTTTGCACTCATGAATATCTTTTGGCAGGCTCCAAGGACCATGTGAGATGCTGGGAATCAAACCCAGGTTAACTATATGCAAGGCAAGTGCTTTATCTGTTGTACTATCTCTCTGTCTTCCTTAGTTCATTTTTAAAGTTTGCTGAAACTGCAATGTTCCCTGAAGTACATTACAGTTAGTAATTTGTAATTAAGAAGAATTTAATGAGAAATTTGAAGAGTTGAGTTTTTAAGTGGATGACAGACAATGAAAAATAGTTTATAAAAGGTTAATGAAGAAAATGGTAAAGCTTTCTAAAGTCTGAAGAGACAGTCACTCAGGCAAAAGCTCAAGTGAGTTCTTTATTCTGGCAGGCCAGGGTCCAGTGCCCATCCAGAATTGAACAGAGGCAAAAGGACCACATGGCTTTCTTTGTTTATCCTTATATACCATAAGAAAGGGTGGGATCTGGGCCCAAGAAGACGCCGACCCCTGGACAAGGATCAATGTGCTTGCTGCCGCCAGAGAGGACACTGGGCTTGGGAATGCATCCAACCCCCTCTATACCCCCCGACATTCAAGGACCCTGGCCCTTGAATCTGAATAAGTGGGTCGAGGCTCCAACCCCCTCTGAGAGCTCAGGGCTAAATTTAAGGTGGAGGGGACTCCCATAGACTTTGAACTTGACACAGGGGCAGTATACTCGGTCCTAAAGAAGCTCTTGGGACCTCTCTCTAGTAAAAAAATCCTTAGTACAAGGGGCTAATGGAAGTAGCTACTAATCTTGGACTACTTCCCGGACTATGGACGTGGGGAACGAAGAAATCAAGCATTCTTTCCTGGTCATATCGAACTGCCCCTCACCTCTAATGGGATGAGACTTGCTAACCAAACTCAGAGCCCAAATAACTTTTGAAGAAATTTGTCCAGAAATTGCTTTCCTTAATCCCACTTACCACCTCTGTCCTGACCATTAGGACCGAGGATGAATATAGACTATTCACAAATGATCCCTTGTCACATGAAAACCAAGACACTGATTTTTGGTTGAGACTAGTTCCGGGAGCTTGGGCCGCAGAAACTGTGGGACTGCGGTTGTCTACCTTGCAGGCTCCAGTAGTGGTAGAGCTGAAAACTACTGTTGTCCCTGTGCAAGTCAGACAGTACCCCATGAGTCAGGAAGCGAAGAAAGTTATAACTCCTTATATTCAGAAACTTCTCCAACAGGGGGTCCTAGTACAGTGTCAATTGGCCTGGAATACTCCACTACCCCTGGTCAAAAAGCCTGGGACCAGGGACTATCGGCCAGTGAAGGCTAGCAATATCAATAGACAGGTATAACAGGCTCTCGCAACAGTTAATTTCAGATATGGAGATGGTATATAAATCTGAAGTGGTATTACAAAACAGGTGAGGGTTAGATTTAATCTTGGCAGAGAAAGGAGGGCTTTGCATGGTCTTAGAAGAAAAAATGTTGTTACTATACTAACAAATCGGGAGTAGTGTGAGACAGAATCAGACACTATCAAGAGGAGCTGGCCAAAAGAAGAAAGGAGCTATTAGATGGTCCCTTATGGTCTTTATGGGGTGGGATTCTCCCTTATCTAATACCCCTTCTGGGGCTTCTTTTGGGCCTCTTACTTCTGGTAGCCATCGGGCCAATCATAATCAATCGCCTCATTACATTCATTCAGGCTCATGTTGGGGAAGTCAAGCTCATGGTATTACACCAACAGTACCAAGAATTAGCTCGTGCAGGCAATTCTGACCAGGAATATCAGGAGATGGAGGCCCCCTATCACAATGACTTCTAAGATTAGAAGCCTTACTACAAGAAGTGGGATTGAAAAGGGAAGTCAACAACTAGTTACACCAGACCCCACTGCTGTAGCTCATGGAACTTAAAGGTCAGGCTGTATCTAACCCTTTTTGCCCTTATGAGGAACTTATACTACCTCAGCAGATGTTATGCCCTTATAAGGAATTTATACTACCTTAGAATGTCTTAGCAAATGTTATGACCTTATAAGGAAATCGTCTCTACCCCCTCTCCCGCACTCCCCTTCTTATGGTATATAAGGATGAAAAAAGAAAGCCAGGTGGTCCTTTTGCTTCTGTTCGATTCTGGATGGGCACTGGACCCTGGCCGGCCAGAATAAAGAACTCACTTAAGCTTTTGTCTGAGTGACTGTCTCTTCATTTTTCTGCATTGTTGCAGCATCTGGACTACCGAGCCTTACAATGACATCACGAAATTTTTCTACACATGGATGGATATGGACTCTTATGCTGAGTGAAATAAGCCAGAGAGAGAGAGAGAGAGAGAGAGAGAGAGAGAGAGAGAGAGAGAGAGAGAGAGAGAGAGAAACACAGAATAGTTTCACTCATCTGTGGAATTTAAGAAAAATAAAAGAGTATAGTAATAATATCCAGAGATAATAGAGATGAGGTCTGGAAGGACCAGCCCATAATATGAAGTTTACCAAAAAGAGTGGTAAGTGCAGTTAGAGAAATAACTACACTAACAACTACCATGACCATGACAGACAGAGAAATGCAATGCCTGTCTTGAAGACAGGCAGTGGGGAGGAGGGAAATGGGGACATTGGTGGTGGGAAAGTTGCACTGGTGAAATGAGTGGCCATTTTATGGCTGAAACTCAACTACAAACATGTTTGTGACCATGGTGCTTAATAAAGAAATTATTATTTTAAAAAATAGCTAAAAATAAGAATAGATAATAAAATTATATTTCATAACCCCTTATATTGTACAAAAACAAATCCAACAGTTTGCTGTTCCCATTTTTGCACTAGTCACACAAAAAATAACTATCATGTAATAGATTTAAATCATGTAATTATTATAAACAAATAAAAAATCAAGGTGATGAGGCTAACAAAGTTATTATTGAGCTCATTTGTTAGTTTTTTGAAATATATTAATTACACTCAAGTCCCAAAGTACCTGATAAATATTTAAACCTTGTAGAGGCAAGGGTTCATATCCAATGTATGTTTCCATTCCTTAAAGCACTTAGCATAATTTTGATGACTAAATCAATGAGTTTGAAAAGGGAAAGTTGATTATGACTGCTATGATTAAAGAAGCCTCATAGACAAAATAAAATTTTGAATTCATTTTTTAACAGACAGGCAGTATATCTAAAATTTAAAAGAGGTATGAAATTACAATTATTTTAAAAATTGGAAGAAATATCTGTAATCCTAAATTAGATGTGGACAGACTGGCTTTGTATCATTGATTGATTTATTTATTGAACAGTTTATTTAAAAACATTATATTATAGATATTGTATTATGGACTCTGAATATATTTTAAATAGATATCCTATCTCTAATGGGTCTGGTGAGAGAAATATTAAAACAAAAATATTGATAAGTAAATTTGAAAAAAAAAACCAAAAATTTATTTTCCTTGTGTTGAGAATTTATTTTTAAACAAATATATTTAAAGAAAAAGCATCACATAGTTGAGATAGTTGAACATATTCCATGTGTTTCCAGATAAATAAAAGTAAAGTGGGGCCAGAGATATAGCTTGAAGGTAGGACATTTGCCTTGCATGCAGAAGAATGGTGGTTCAAATCCCAACATCTTATATGGTCCCCTGAGCCTGCCAGGAGCAATTTCTGAGCATAGAGCCAGGAGTAACTCCAGAGCACTGCTGAGTGTTACCCAAAAACTCAAAATAAATAAATAAATAAATAAAAGCAAAGTATTGGGGAAAATAATTTAAAAATATTTAAATAATTTAAAAGCACCACTACTGATACTATGATTTTGAGGGGTGTGTACAAAGAAGAAGGAAGATATGGGGAGAGGGTGCCTGCACTCACTCCATAAAGTCCTGGTGATAAAAACTCAAGGAACTGCAGTTTGGTCAGATTGGTGTCGCCAAAGGGAATCATAGAAGGGTAATGACACAGGCCATTAGACAAATGGTGATTCTGGGTGATGGAGGCAGTAGGTGTGGTTTTGGCAGGGCAAAACCTGAGATGACCAGCTTTCTGCTATCTGAGACAGTGTCCTGGTGGTGAAAAATTTTTAGCGACACTCAAGTCTTTATTACAAGATTATTAATTATATTTTACATTCCCAGAACTCATTGGAATTGGTAATTGGAAGTTTTTTTCTCTACTTACAAAATTAAATAACTATATCATGTAGCGAAGGATGTTAATTAGATTTATTGTGGCAATTTATTGTGACAGTCGATTATTTGCAGTTTGTATATATTGAATCATTCTATTAAATTATTCTAAAAATCATTATATTAAATGATTTGCAGAGCCTGTCAGATTGCATATCACCAAATTATATTAAGAACATCCAAGTTGTTTTGATAGAAAATAATAAAGGATTAGTGGGTCAGTGATTAAAGAAATCCTTTTGAAACATGAAATGACTTGGAGGAGAAGCATCCGAATATCCTATGAGTAGAGAGAGAACAGGGAAGAGGGGAGTGTAGAAGAAGGAGTTCAGGAGGTTGATATTCCAAACAGAGGGAAAAACATACAAACACCCATTAAATAAAAAAAAAAAAAGCCCTGGTTTCGGATCAGAATGTTAGTATGAGTAGGGTATTTATCTTGCACATGGCCAACCCAGGTTCAATCTCTAGGACCTACAAGTCTACCAGCAGTAATCCCTGAGAGGAAAACCAGGAGTATGCCCTAAGCACCACTATGTGTGGCCCAAAGGCAAAATTAAAAATCAAAAACAAACAAAAATAGTTACACTAACAGCTAACATGACAAAGTTAAAGAATGAGAGAAGTAGAATGCCTGTCTCTAATGCATGCAGGGGTGGGGGAGGAGGGAGGTATTGGTGGTGGGAATGTTGCACTGGTGAAGGGGGAGGTGTTCTGTTTATGACTGAAACCCAACTACAAACAATCTTGTAATCGTGATGCTTAAATAAAGATTTCTACAAAATAAAATAAAGATTGGCAACTCAATTTTGGAGATTTTGTTTGGAAGAACACTGGGACACTTGAGTGGTGCTTTCTATTGAAATGAATTGGTAATCTCAAGTGGGGTGAAATGTCAATGGTAAACATGGTCTTTCAGTGTAGTTATTTCTCTGACTGCACTCACTACTCTTTGTGATGAGCTTCATATCATGACCTGGTCCTTCCTGCCCTCATCTCAATTGTCTCTGGGCAGAATTACAATAATGTCGTTTATTTTTCTTCAAACCCATATGGTGACAAATGTTAATGAATGAGAAAAATAGAACGCCTGTCTCGTATACTGGGGGGTAGGGGGGGGATGAGGGGACGGATGGAGATTGGGGACATTGGTGATGGGAATATTGCACTGGTAAAGGGGGGGTGTTCTTTATATGACTGAAATCCAATTACAATCTGTAATCAAGATGCTTAAATAAATGTATTATTAAAACAAAACATCCAAAATAGAAAATAATTAAAATTTAATTTAATTTTTTAAAAAATGGTCTTTCAGGGACTAGAGCAATGGCACAGTGGGTAGTACATTTGCCTTGCAAGCGGCCAACCCAAATTCAATCCCCAACATCCCCTGAGCCTGCCAGAAGTAATTTCTAAGCCCAGAACCAGGAATAAACTCTGAGAGCTGCCGACTGTAGCCCAAAAACAAACCAAAAGAAGAGGAAAAAGAATAAAGGTTTTTCATTTTATAAATATCTCCTGAGTCATTCTGGACATTATGAAGCCAGTATTAAGAAGCAACTGACTACTCAATGAGCAATTCATTTTAGATTATATAAAGGTGCTATGAAAATGACACAATATCACACATGAGACAAATAATTATTGCTATAAATAGGGAATCATAGAAAGTTCTAGAGAAGACACCAGTTTCATCATCTGAAGGAGAGTATTTCAATAAAATATGTGCCAAGGTTTAGAGATGTTAGTTGTGTGGTGCTTTCAATGTTGAGAAGGCTGGGAACATTCCAGGACTCACTCTCCCACACAGCATACAAACACACTTCACTTCATCATGTCCAGGGACTCCAGGGAGCTAAAGCCATTCTTGCAAGCACCATTTCCTCTCACACTTGTTCTGTCACCACCATTCTTCTGCCACTGGTTCTACAATGTCAACAACACCTCTTTCTTAAAATGGGTGCAGGGAAGCAATTTGACTGAAAGCTGGAAGAAACTTCAAAGAGTCCAAAGCAGGGAGCCTGCATAGCCAAGAAGACTATCAGGAAGTGAGCATATGTAAATAGGAGCATGGGTAGAGTTCACTGCCAAGATCAAAAATCCGTTCAACAGCCTGTCACCAGCTTCCTGCTGTGGGGGCTCTGGGCCAGATCCTTGCATCTTCCAAATGTGTATGTGTGTGTCGGGTTGAGAATGATAGCTCTAAATGTGGAAGCAAATGCACCAGTCTTTGCACAAATACAAGCGTAAATATATGTGTCTAAAGACAAACTAAGATTTTATCAACTTACTATAAAAACAAATTGAGGTATATCAATTTTATTTTTCATGCAAAATTACAGAAGATATACAAATAGATGTTCTTAATAGAATGGAATCAAATAACTACATTGTAAACTATCCTAACAATGAGAATGTATGAGGGGAATAGAAAGTCTGTCTAGAATACAGGCAGGGGTGGGGTGGGGAGGAGGTAGATTCGGGACACTGGTGTTGGGAATGTTGCCCTGGTGATGGGGGGTGTTCCTTACATGACTAAAACCCAACTACAATTATGTTTGTAAGCAAGGTGTTTTAATAAAATATTAAAAAAAAAAGAGTTGAAGAATCTACTACTGAAGGAAAAAAAATGAAATCAACCAAAGCTCAGAATCAATAAACATTGAATGTCTATTCTATCACAACTACTTGAAAAAAACACCAGTACACATAGAGATACTTGGCAGTGACTTTAATTGTCCCCCATTTTACCGGGTGAAAAAATAGTCAGCTATAGTAGTAATATACTACAAAGAGTGACAGACAGTAGACCTGTAAGCACCGGTCTTTTTAAGACAGATCCTGGGATCATCTCATGGACAGCAACTGCATTCTCAGCAATTTGATAGTTTGTAGGGGATAGCTTTGGAGTGGTCAAGAGCAGAGATGGATATACCTAGATGAAACCATGAGTTTGGGTCTGTTTTTTCTTCTCAAAAGAGTGGTTTGTTTTTCTGATCTTTAAAATGGGAGAGTTAACAAACATGACCTCACTGGGTTCTGAATATGAATGTTTAAATATGATTCTTTTTAGTATCTTTATTTAGGCACCATGATTACAAACCAAATCTGCTTCTTAAAGAATTAAGTGATACTATTTTTTCTTTTTTAAATGACACTTCTTATCTCAAGTACTTGAACTTTCTTATAACACATCACCAAACACTGTATTGTCCTTTTATTTGCTTCTTTATAGTGCCAGAGATTGAACCCAAGTCTCTTAGACACATCCCAAGCCTCAGTGTTTTCCTTTATTTATTTCTGGTTTGGGGGCCCAAATTAATGGTGTTGAGGGTTACTCCTACATGCTCAGGGGATCATGTAGTGTTAGAGACCTAAATCAAAGTTTCTACATGCAAAATATATCCTCTAGTTCTTTGAATTCTCCCCCAGCAGTGTTTTTTTTTCTTCAGAAAAACCACTGCATACCTCATATCTTTCAGAGGTCTTTATAAGATTTATATAAAAATCATATGCATTGTGTCAAAGCAATTAAATGTGAGTGTTTTCAATGTGTTCTTATGTAAAAGAAATTTATTTATGATTTAAAAAAAATTCTGCCCGTTTATCCCATCAAATTTTCTGCTTAACAAGTCAAGTTTTAAAGAGTTTAAAATAGTTGTGTTATATGACTTTTGCAGTTAAAAAATAAATCAAAAAAAAGGGAAGTGAATTGTTCTATGTATACCAGCTAGACCATATGTATTCAGACACTCTTTTACATTCCTCATTTACAAATCAATATGCAGTGCTCAGCACAGAGAACTATCAGGAAACTATTGAATATAAAGCATAGAAGATAACAGCAGTGATTACAACATGCAATTGTGCAGCTGTGATATCATTCCCTCCCTCCTTGGCCTCGTCTCCTCCATCAGATTGGTTGCTATGTTAATATTTCAGGCTTAAAGGACCAGAATTAATGCATTCCATTTTGTCTGTGATGTGTTGGTTTCCTGTCAAATATTCCTGACAGAATTAACAGTCAATGAATAAGGATAATTAGAGATGGAGGGAGGCAGCCGATCATGCAGACTCGGCACATAACCACCATCCTCTCATGCTTGGAGGCAGGGCCTTGGCACATTACCACCCATCCACATTCTTGTACAGGGCAACAAATCTGAGCTATAAATAGGCCCCACATTTTTTCCCTTTAAAGGGTGATCTTCTTCTGTTATGATAATCAGTAATAACAAAAATCTGATGATACTGGGAATACACCTGGTTGTGGGATTATAGAAGTTCTAAAGCTAAGTTTATACTCTATATTTTACTACATTTCTGTGATGATGATGAAATAGTTTTTGATTAACTGCAACATACTATAAATATGTGAAGTTTCTTCTGAGGCGGTTCTAGTTTGTTCTGTCTTTACATAAGTCAAATAGAGAAGTGCCTAAGGAAGATGGCTACAACACCGGAAGCTGACAGTGGGAGAAGACAGGTGAAACTATATTTTATAGTTCCTGTTGAGTACCAGCCTCTGACCTGCCCGCACTCCACTTCCTACTTTTCCTTTAATGTCTTCTTTCTTGAAAAGAAAGGCAGCAGAAGGGGGAAGTGAGGAAAAATATTCAAGTTTTTGCCTGCCCATAAAGACAGTAAATACTTTACTGTTAAATAATTCACCTTTATGGGGCTGGATTGGTAGCACAGCAGTAGGGCATTTGCCTTGCATGTGGCTAACTCAGGGCAGATGCAGGTTCGATCCCCGGGATCTCATATAGTCCACCAAGCCAGGAGCGATTTCTGAGCACAGAGCCAGGAGTAACCCTTGAGTGCCACTGGGTATCACCAAAAAACAAAACAAAACAAAAATAAAAGAATTTACCTTTCAAGTCTTTCTCTTTATCTTGTACTTACAGTTGGTAATTCAGAATCTATTCTCAGTGGCTAAATTCTTACTATTATTGATATACATCTGATTCAAGTCTCTGATTGGCTACTTTACTCTTAAGTTCTTTACTTCTGAGAAATTTACTTAAATCCAGAAAGGTTTTCAGCGTGAGAAAAAGTGACCACGGCGCAATCTGATTTATAAGCTGTGACCTTTGTATATTTAGGGTGTTTGGGAGAATTCAGTAGAAGGTCATATTCCAGGCCTCTTCTGACCCTCCCTTGTGAGAGCATTTAGGTTCTGTCACAACAACTCTGAAGTCAGCATCAGTTTTAGTGTCTAGTTAGTTTGCTATCAACTGTAAGTTGTCTTCAAAAGGGAAATCAAATGGCAATAGAAGGTGAGGAGTAGGGGCAGGATAGATGGCACAAGTGGTAGGGCATCTGCCTTGCATGCACTAACCTAGGACAAACCATGGTTAGATCCTGGCATCCCATATGGTTCCCCAAACCAGGAGTGATTTCTGAGTGCATAGCCAGGAATATCCCCCTGAGCTTGAACGGATGTGACACACACACAAAAAAAAAATTAAATAAAGAAGGTGAGGAGTAGATATAATCAAAGAAGTGATAGATTACTCTCGTGATAGACATCTTCAAAATTTGAATAAGCAGTGAGTCAAGGAAACACATGTATATCAGCAAAGCTGATATTATAATGAAATTAGCTATAGTAAAAGGGCTAGAAAGTAGAGAGTCCATAATTAGAAAAGGAAACAGTTTTCATCTGAACTGGCAAATTTCTTATGATAAAGATAATGGATAATACCTTGCTTTTCAGCACACGGATTATAATTTCCAAATGTCCCATCACTGTCACAAAGCACCAGGCCCTCTCTATTGTGAGTTTTAGTGTTCTAGACAGTGATAGACAGGCATAATTAAATAACTAAATATGCACATAAATCTTCTCTCCATTCGCATGTCTAAAATCTTCACCTTTTAATAATTGGAGAAGATTAATTTTTAACACCATTAAATTAGTTAGAGGAAAGCCCAAAGATAGGCACATTTGAATTTTTGATAGAATGCATTTTCTTTCTTTTATTGTGAAAGTAGCAACGCTTAAACTCCCATCTAAGGAAAAAAAAAAGGATATGGAAATAGTACATGGGTAAGCGTGCATGTGCCCCATTTCTTCTATTGTTGATGTTACATGACCCCCCCACCCCCGGGATTGTCTCTGTGTAGGCCTCTGGGTGCTATTGGAATGATCCTTGTGGTCCCAACCACTGCAGGGCTAAGTAATACAGTCTCCTTGGGCTCTGCCATTGAACTGCAGCCTGGTTACTAGTTAACTTGAGATGGTCCCTAGGCTCTATTAATAAATTCTTTCCCAATTCCATAAATAAAAAGAAAATAATTCACTTAATAAAAATGACTAAGGGCCCGAAGAGATAACATGAAGGTAGTATGTTTGCCTTGCATGCAGAAGGACGGTGGTTCAAATCCCGGCATCCCATATGGTCCCCTGAGCCTTCCAGGAGTGATTTCTGAGTGCAGAGCCAGGAGTAACTCCTGAGTCTTGCCGGGTGTGACCCAAAAACCCAACAAAATAAATAAATAAAAATATATAAAATACCTAAACAAAATAGACATATTTGAATAAAAATAATAAGTAAAATAAAAATAAAAATAAAAATCGCTAAGTATTGGAAAGCAAAAATTAAATTGTCCGCTAGTAGAACTGACTAGACAATCACAAATTGGTAATATATATATATACATATATATAATATTATATATAATGCATCTCTAGCTCCTGGTTTCCATAAAAAATAAGGTGCATGGACTGGCAACACTGAGGATTATATAATTAAAATTTTTTTTCACATCAAAAAAAATAAGGTGCAATGTAAATTTCATTGTAATGTCTATATAATTATAAAAGTGATTTTTATTATATTTTTAAATATGTTATATAACTTTCAGAGAATATGTTGTTGGGCTGTGTTCAAACTTAAATAAATTCTTTACACTGACTAAAATAACATTTTATTTTATTCAACTAATTTATTTGTTTGTTTGTAAACCTCACCCAGCAAAGTTTTAGAGGCTACTTTCAGCTTGGTGAAATTGTTAAATGTCTTTTAAATATCTATTTTTATAAACATTTTAATGTAGATCAATTGAGAATAAGCTCAAACTCAATTTTAATCTGATGGGAGATACAACTAAAATTTCAAAGATTAATATTTCAATATAACTTAACTGCAAAATTATAAAGATATGAAAAAGGGAAAGCATTGTATTTATAGTAATGACACTAAAAGCCTAATTGTCAATGCTTTTCTTTGCTTTCATTTTTTAAAATATCTTTGTAAATTTCTTTTTCCTCAAAGTGTGCTGCTCTGTAAAAAGCTAAAGGACTGCTTTTAGCTGTTTGATAAAATAAAATAATTTTGCCGTTAAGTTATGTTGAAATATTGATCTTTGAATTTGTAGTTGCCTCTCCCATCAGACTAAAACTATTGAATCTGTGGAAAAAGATTAAGTCTACAGGGAATAATTGTTTTGTAGATTTTTTTAGTTTAAAATAACACTTGAAGCCTGAGCAATAGCTCAGCAGTAGGGCGTGTTTGCCTGCACACAGCTGACTCAGAATGGACCTCAGTTCAATCCTTCATCCCATATGACCCCTCAAGCCAGGAACAATTTCTGAGCACATAGCCAGAAGTAATCCCTGAGTCTGAGTGTCACCGGGTGTGCCCCCCCCCAAATTAAAATAACATCCAGTTGATGCTCTGTTTCCAATCTGAGTCTATGTCAATGAATCCTTTTCATTTTCACAATCCAGGTATTGATTCCCCCAACCATAGATGTAATTTTAACTGTCTTCTAGAGACTGTACTGATTTTGATTTGCTTACCTCTTAGTTTTATTATGTTCTGTGGTTTCCATGCCAAATTCCTTAAAGAAAAGTAAACTAATCCCATCTTTTCTGAACTCAATTCCAGAGGCCACACAGATCAATGCTGTCTATGAAATCCAATCACAGTTTGATAGATCTAATTTCAGAAAAGAAATCTACTTGCAGAAAATAGATAAGCTTGCAAGAATTAAAAAGGATAACCAAGTTAAAATATTCCATGAGATTTCATTCTCATGAGATTTCAATGTCAAAGTTATCTCAGATAAATGAGATAAATAAAAAAAATAGTCATGTCATTTTGTTCAAAGAAAAAGTCTTAAATGAGACTTCTGTGACCTAATAACTGAGCTTTGCCTCATGTGTAGTGGGCTTACAAAGCTTTCTCACAGATAATTTGATTTTTATTTATATGGTGCCAGTTTATTTGTCAGATTTTAAAATTCAGCGGTGATCAGTCATAATATGAAGCTCATGGCTAGCAATAAACAGGACCTCAGCCATAGATGGTAAGTTATTTTGGATGAAATGTAACAGAGTCAGATAATGAAAGCCCCAGAAGGCACTTATTTAGACACTATTCCATCTCTAGCACCATCTCAAAGCCAAGACTTCTCTGAGATAGCATTAGTGTGAAACTCTACTGGACATAATTTGATTTTGCATTATTCTAAATCATTTCCTTGAGGCAGCATCATTATTTAAATTTGGTTTTAAAAACCATTTCATCTTCACCACTGTTTCTTTTAAGCATTCCAGATTCAATCCTTATAGAAAGGAGCTTTTGTAGTCAGAATCCACAGAAAGGAAAAAGAAGCCATGGAGACACACAGGTTTACTTTTGAAAAATAACAAATCAAAGTAAAATCAAGTGCTGTACTTGATTTTGTAAAAATCAAGATTTTGTTGTAGGAAGTGCTAATGTTCTTTAATTATAAAATTCAAATAGGTATTTACTAATCATTTGCATATCTCTAGTTTCACTTCCCAATTTCCAGTCTGCCACCTGGATGCATGCAGACCATTCTGTGACAGTTGGCACAATTCAGCTGCGACACAGCTCAACTTGTTTTTGAAGGTTCCTCCTTTGTCTCTGCATTCTTTCTCTTTTATCCTCTTGTAGGCTCTGCTTCAAATTATTTTTATCTAAAGCTATGTCTGAAAGTGAAGAGATAAATGGAGAATGCAGGCAATTATATTACTAACTCAGAAAGAAAAAAAAAATGGTACAATTGGCTTGTACTTATCTGGAAATTCCTAGTAAATATCTTTCTATTTGAATGATCTGGAAGATTGTCTAATTTCTTTTCTTTTGTGGGTACAGATCTGGTTTATGTCACATGATTCTAAACATTCAGTGCCTACACTTGGTTGCCTCATTTCCTGCAGGCTCAGACTGTGTTATTCTAGGACGGCTAAGTTAGAAGCAAGTTCAGTTGTTTTGAGACACAATGCTTATGAAGATGTACGTTTGAACACACTTAGATTGATATTTAAAATTCTTAACTGCTCATGGATCTAGTGCACCAGTTACAGCAAGATAAGTCAACTGACATTTTCATTCATTCATTCATTCATTCTCTTATTCATCATTCACTTATTTATTATTATTTATTGAATGATCAGTGGCAGTCCAAAAGATACAAAAAGACAAACTCTTGGATGTAACTTTTGAGTTCAAAGACACCTTGAAAATTAGTTAATATGCAATGTCAAGTTGAACAATGGTGTCACTGTAGGTGAAAGCATACTCTCTCTAAAAGTTTCAGAGTTAAAAACAGAAAAGCCAAAACTGGGGCCCTAAGCGAGCATTTGCTCTGCACCCAGGACAGACCTCGGTTTGATCCCCAATGTCCCTTATGGTCTCCCAAGCCAGGAGTGATTTCTTTTTTTTTTTTTTTTTTTTTTTGGTGGTTTTTGGATCACACCCGGCAGTGCTCAGGGGTTACTCCTGGCTCCATGCTCAGAAATTGCTCCTGGCAGGCACAGGGGACCATATGGGATGCCGGGATTTGAACCGATGACTTTCTGCATGAAAGGCAAACGCCTTACCTCCATGCTATCTCTCCGGGCCCTCCAGGAGTGATTTCTGAGCGCATAGCCAGGAGTAACCCCTGAGCATTACAGGGTGTGGCCCAAAAACAAAACAAACAAAAAAAAGACAAAACCAATTTCCCATGAATATACATTACATGCTTATCTTGTTTTATTTTTCTTCTTGAATTCTTTAAGAATGAGATAAATAAATCAGTCTCGCTGGAGATTCATTTGCTACCAAACTATTCAGTCAGATTTCTGGGTAGACATTTCCAACAGAGGAAGGTTTGGCAGAGGTTTGTCATGTACCTCTCTGCCAATGGCTCTTGCTGGCAGATGGTAACAGCTGCTTGTGATTGATTCTAAGAAAGTACAGGAGGAACCCTGCAAAATGTCCTTTTTATTACACTAATGACTTTTTCCCTGAGAGTGGTTTTTCATTGTATTAGTGCATAATTGCTTTTGCTAATGTATTTGCTCTGATCATACAAAAATCTAATTACTCTATGTAATGAATCATTAACAATTTCTTTAAATTCATTTCAGTGTTTGCATGCTGCTTTTTGGTTCATGCTAATATGCCTCAAATATTCCTAAATGCTTTTATGTCTGCGATTATAGACTGTGCCCCAAAACTTTGTTCTAGTAAATGAGCACTTTAAATCTCTGTGTTGCAAATTACTAAGGTATAAACTCTGTGTGATGATTCTGGAATATAATATTCTCATTTTCATTCTGCTTTTTTTAGGTGAAGCTCTATTATTTCTTTCACATAGCACATTCTCTTAACTACAACACAATGTTCCTTGGTCATCTTTCACTTCAGAGTGTTAATTCGTGTGTGGTTATGGAAGAAGATTGAAAGAGATTGAACCACTTTTCTCCTATATTTAAAAAAATTTTGATTTATAGTTCACACCCAGCAGTGCTCTGGGTTACTCCTTGCTCTGTGCTCAGAAATCACTCCTGGCAGGTTTATGGGTTCATGTGGGATGCCAGAGATCAAACCTGGGTCAGTCGTGTGCAAGTCAGATGCCCTACTCACTGTGCTATCACTTTGGCCCCAGAAGTCCACTTTCCTTATTTTAACTTGTTCACATTGATTGATTTAAATTGTTCAAGTTGATTGTTCACATTAATTTGTTCACAGTATTAGGAGTGAGTATACTGTTATTATTTTTAATCAAAGAAGGGAAAAATGAACCTTGAATTTTAGACAAACCTCTCCCACCCCAGTATCAAGTTTAGAGGTTTACCAAGCAGAGGAGATGGGGTGGAGGAAAAAGGAAGAGTCGAACTGGAAGTAACATGGGACTTTGGGTGGAGAATGTTGGCCACATTAATGATAGTGAGATGCAATAACTTTCTACATCACAACCATAAACATTGACAATGCTATAAAGAGACTTATAAAATATTATAAAACATAGTCAAAATAAAATAAGAGTTTTCTATAATATATTTCTGATATTAAATAATATTAAATATACATTATGTTTGAGGCACTCTATTAAGAACTTAATGTTCACCATTTCATTTAAACTTAACTCCCCTAAACCTATAAAGCTAATACTATCTTATCCAAATTTTACAGATTAAAAATTGTTATGCAACTTGCCCTGATTTTCACATTGTTGTATAGAGCTTTTCAGCCGAAGATAATTCTTCTCTCTGGGGATCCTCAGCAATGTCTAGGAACATTTTCATCCATATAACTGTGAAGGGGAGCAACTGACAACTAGTGAAGAAAACTAGGATGCTACTGACCATCCTACCATGCACAAAACAATCTCCTATCAGATTTGTTTGGTTCATAATGACAACAGGGCTGCACTGGGATGCTGTGACACAGCAGCTGCAGATGAGGCGCATGTCAGAGCTCCATGTGTGACTGATTTTGGAGCAGCTGTGGTGGACAGCTGTGGTGGCTAGTGTGCTGCCCTTGCCAGCAGCATCTCCTCTCTGGAGGATGGAGGATTCTTTACTTTCTGTATCTGGGCTTTTTCTGAAGTCTTAGTGTGAGAGCAATCTAGGATTGCAGGGGTGTGACACATAGGGAGGGGAAATCTTGATTAGCAGGAAATTTCCCAATCCATTGAAAGGACAATTTTTAAAAATATTTGACCCAGTTCTTCTGTGAGACCCAGCATGATAACTGATAAGTACTGGAGGTGCTCTTAGTCTAAAAGTCATTTCCCTTTCATAGGATGTTCCCCCAAGGTTGTTTCATCTTCAGGCTGTGTCTGTTGCTAGGTTTCCAAGAAAGCTTTGGGGAAAAGGCAGAGATGCAAGCACGTGAGTTTGAGAGAGAATGCTGGTAACTACATTGAACTGTTAGCTGTAGATGACAGAAATACTAACATGTCATAAGAGTCCTATCTCACTTTCCATTGTCTCTTCTTAGATAGCCTCTATCTCAAGTGGGTTACTTGTCCCCTGTTGGTTTACAAGATCAGTAATTCTTCAGTTCTAATTTGAAGCAGGCTTTCATGTGTAGAAGACAGTGAGTTGTGGCGGAAGAGACACTATTCTCGATTGGCAGGAGATAGTTTTAATGAGCGAGGCAAATTACAGGACTTGTCTTGGGTGGTTTAAAATGGGAGTATGTTTCTATTACTCTCCCTCCCTATGCATCCACGAATTCACCCAACCATAGACCAAATCTCAAAAGTAGATATGCAGGCTTTAACTGTGCTCAGTAATGCAGGTATGCAGGCCAGATTATCTCAACAACTCGTTACACATTACAACACATTTTATCTCAGCCCTATTATGGGAGGAGCTCCTGGGAATTCACATTCCACGGGGACAAAGCTATGGTGCACATTCCAGTAGGAAAGCATGAAAAGTTTCTGTCTACTCGGTTCACTGACTCAGAGACAGTCTCTCATCTCATTGTTTGAATTGCCTTTCCCAACAGCCTGAGCCCTTATTTCCATTTTTGTTTTTAAGAAAAATTCAAACATAAAGTCTAAACCAAGTAAGCCAGCCTGCGTTTAACTTGCAAATCCAATGAATTCAAGCCAAATTTGGACTGTGCCAGCTGATAATGGGAATTTACTGATTAGCATGCATAGGTTTACAATTCTCTCACTTTTTAAAAATTGGTAGTCAACTATTGAGTGTTGCTTCATCAGGGCTCTAAATTCCCTCTTTATCTTTTATTTTTGACACCTAAGAGCATATTAGATATGCAATTCTCTCTTTCTCTTTCTTCCTTTCTCAAATCCTGGGCTTTAATTGCAAGTCAAGAGCTTTACCACTGAGCTACAAGCCAGGCCTTTCTTCTTTTTTTCTATACTCACTCTTTGCTTTAACCCATTCACTTTTGTATGGGTAATATATAAATTTCTGCTTTCAGCTCTAATATTTTCTCTATGTCTGAAGATTGTCTCTCACTGCCCACTTGCTCAGTCCATTAATTTAATCTTATCCAAGCACTCTTGATAACTTCTATGAGGTTGCTTGTCCTCCCACATACATGCATTCTCCAGAACAGTCTGAGGATAATCATCTCTTGTCCTGTTGTTTCAGCACTTTTGTGCAAACCAGTTCAGTTTTTCTAGATCACTTCATAATCTCAAAATCTTTTATATTAAACAGAAGCAATGGGAAAGCTTCCAAAGTTCGCACAGAATTTATTTAACATGGTCTAAGTTAATGTCAATAGCAATGCATGATAAATTTTATATAAATTAAATAAATGAAATAAAATTCTGTTATTTTTATACAAGTAATTTATACAAGTAATTTTTAAATAATTCTGTAATTTAAATAATAGTAATTTAAATAATTCTGATATTTACTACCTTCAAGTACTTCCTGGATTATTTGTATTTTCTTTCTTTCCTTTTTTTTTTTTTTTTAAGGATTAGGTTTAAATTAGGTTTAGAGTTAAGGTTATATTTGAGTTAGGGATGATGGCTATGGTTAGGGTTAGGAATAGAGTTAGGTTTTATGGGTTAGGGTTAGGCTAGAGTTAGTGCTAGTGTTAGGGTTAGGTTTAGAGTTAGGGTTAGATTAGGGCAGTGGTTCTCAAATAGTGGGGCACACCCCCCGGGGGGGCACAAGGCTCGATAAAGGGGGGGTGCATTTGACCTCAGCAAACACTGTTATAAAAAGCTAAGCCCCATGTTTATGTCTCTGTGTGTCTCTGGAGCTGAGAGTTGCTGTGTCCTGCTTCAAACCCCGCTTCGAAAAGCTATGCATAGCAAAGCATGCTCATTGTAGCCATTAATCCAGACATCACCTCTGATTAAAAAATGAGCTCAAATTATTTTATATATTTTTAATATTTATGTATGAAAGTTTTTTAATAAAGATACTATTTACTGTCGCTCGGGTGGGCACTAAAAATGTTTTCTTCTTCCTGGGGGGGCATGACAGAAAATAATTGAGAAGTTGTATTAGGGTTAGTGTAAGTGTTAGGGTAGGCTAAAATATAGGGTTAATATTAGGGTTAAGGTTAGGATTAGGTTTAGGGTTAAGTTAGGGGTAATGGTAGATTTGCGGTTTATTTTTATTTGTTTATTTAATTATTGTGTATTTATTCTCCTTTTTTTTTTTTTTTTTTGGTTTTTGGGCCACACCCTGTGGTGCTCAGGAGTTACCCCTGGCTGTCTGCTCAGAAACAGCTCCTGGCAGGCACAGGGGACCATATGGGACACCGGGATTCGAACCAACCACCTTAGGTCCTGGATCAGCTGCTTGCAAGACAAACGCCGCTGTGCTATCTCTCCGGGCCCTTATTCTCCTATTTTAAACATTCATTCTTAACTTTTTAAAATGTGATTTACAGTACTGTTGGTATTAGGGTTTCATACATTACACTACCCAGCATCACACCCTCACTAGTGTTAATTTTTCTCCAGTATTTTCAATGCCCCTCCCCATCCTTATCCTTCCAACCCCCAATTCCATGGTAAGCTCCTACTGAAAACTAGTTCTCAGTTTTTGTTGCCTTTGAGCATTTACATTTACATTTGCATCCAACTTTGTTTCTTTATATCCCACATATCAGAGAGATCATTCTGTGTCTGTTCTGCTTCTGATTTACTTCACTTAGTATGATAGTCGTAGCATCTTTTCCTCATCTTTCCTGATGACTGATTAGTATTCCATTGTGTGTGTGTGTGTATATATATATATATATATATATATATATATATATACACCACAGTTTGGTATTTTTATCCAGTCAACTGTGCTTGGACACTTGTGTTGTTTTCAGATTTTATCTATTGTAAATATTGATACAATGAGCATAGGAGTTCAGATGTCTTTTCTAAATAGATTTTCAGAGGGAAAATGCCCAGAAGTAGAATTGCTGGTAAATTCAATGGAAGTTCAATTTCTAGTGTTTTGAGGAGTTTTTATGTTTTCTTTCCCCAAGATTTCTGAACCCAACAACATTCCCACTAACAGTAAATAATATTCTCTTTTCATTTTAAGCTGCATCATGTTCACTGTCATGCTGAGAATAGAATCAGAAAATAAAAAATAAGAAACAAAGGGATCCCATGACAAAATATCAGAGTGACTGCAACAACATAAATTTATCTTTTACAGTTTCCCAAACCCCAGATTTTGTGCCCCAAATACTGACCAGGTAGATTTCATTTTGAGATCTGAGTTCTTGGCAGGCACCTTTCTTTTGCCTGTGTGTCCAAATGAGCTAAATATATAGAGAAAAGAAGGGAGTGACTAAGGGATAGATTCCATCATCTATTTTTAAGACATGATCCTTTTATTAAGGTCATAATTCTATCATACTGGGGGCCTACTTTCATGACCTCATCTAACTCCAGTTACCTCAAGGCTATTTCTTCAAATACCATCACATTGAAGGTTAGGTATTTAATATAGGAGGGGTTTCTTTTGGGGGTGTGTGAGGGGCAGGGAGAGGGGAGTTAGGCATAAAAATTAAATAGGATTCTACTGCAATATTGTGAGGAGGACCATAGATAATATGTCTGATACTAAGAAACTGGTCAACTGGGAATGAAGTGTCAAAGGTAGACCTGACAGAATAAATTAATTGATTTGATATGGAGAGAGAGGAAAAGGAGAAATAAATAGAGTTTAAAAATTAAAGATGTCTAAAAGACAAGATAGGGTCTTGTGGTTGCGAATAAACATTGAGACTGATGCAACAAAAGGTACACTAGTGGAGAATATATTGAAAAATTTATACAGAAAATACTATTAGTAGTTATTTGTATTGTAAATCATGCTACCAATTAAAAATTAAATTAAAACAAAATTTTTAAAGAGGCCAAATAGGGCTGGAGTGATAGTACAGAAAGTAGGATATTTTTCTTGCTTGTTGCCAATCCGGGTATAATCCCTGGTATCTCAAATTGTCTCCTGAGCACTTCCAGGAGTAATTCTGAATACAGGGCCTGGAGAAATCCCTGAGCACTGCCAGGTGTGGCTCAACCTAAAAAGATGTCAAAGGATTTTTTGTTAACATGTGTTGATTTTTATTGTAGTTTTAATGTTGATAAGTTGACGGAACTGAGATTCTTTGAAATTCTAGAGCTTCAATGTTTAGTCTAATATGTCTCCTCTATTAGATAAATATGTAGTGGCATTGCAAATTTAATAAAACAATGATAATTTTATTTGGCATATAGCTAGGGAAAATTTAAAGATAGGGGCCAAGAATGTATACCATTTTGAAATAGTCCAGCCCCACACATATGAAGAATGTTCTGCTATAAATTCTAATACTTCTGTTGAGAAACACTGATGACATAGGCTTCATGTAATTTTGTACTTTACAATATAAGATTGACCTTTGAAACAAGAGAAAACAAAGCATTGTATTACCGTATGTTTAAGGTCTGTTTTTCCCCACCTATTTAGATTCTAAATGTTTTGAGGTAGATGACAACTCACATATTTCTTTCACTTCCTCCTAGAAAAGCATAAAATGCTTTCATTTTATTCTAGCTCTCTCTCCATATACAGAATGTACTTTTGTTTTAATCATCTTTTACTGGCATTCAAGGAATAAAAAACGTAAAATGATGCCCTCCATCGCTAACTTTTGTTTTAAGGGCTCAGCATACCTGAGAAGATAAATCAATATGTGCTCTTATTAATAAGTGATAACAATAAGAGGCATATGAAGCGCCTTGACTGAAACAAATGCCAACATTTGTTAAAGTGTCTGGCTGCCTGGCTAGAGACTTAGCTCATTGATTTGGAGTACATGCTTCGCATGCAAGAGTTTTGGATTTGATTCAACGAATGGCATGGACCCTCAAACATGGCCCAAAGTGATCTCTGAACACTAAATCAGTTATAGCTCCCAACCACCATTAGGTAAGACCCCCAAAGTAAATAACCTAAAAATATTTAGGTTGCAATCACTTCACCCTTTTTCCTATATTCATACCTTGATGAGAAATTTACAATTGCAAATTGTACAGGAAGAGGATGGGAGGTTCCCAGCTGAACTACCCAGACTCCCACTACCAATAACATATCACCAGCTGTAGTCTTTTGGTTTTTTGTTTGTTTGTTCATTTGTTTGTTTTTGTTTTGGGCCATACTGATGACTCTCAGGTATTACTCCTGGCTATGCTCTCAAAAATTGCTCCTGGCTTTGGGGACCACATGGGAATCGAACCGATTTCTGTCCTAGTTAAGCACATGCAAGGCAAATGTCCTACCTCTTTCGTCACAGCTCTGGCCCCTACCAGCTGTACTCTTTTGGGTTTCATTTACCATTGCAGTCACCCAAAGTATTGTTGAATCAATAAAAAGCTGCTTTGGTTAGGAGAGATGAAGTTATGAAATTTTCCTATATATATTTTTCTATACATGGATATACATGGAATCTATTATGCTGAGTGAAATAAGTCAGAGAGAGAGAGAGAGAGAAAGAGAGAGAGAGAGAGAGAGAGAGAGAGAAGCAGAATGGTCTCACTCATCTATGGGTTTTAAGTAAAATGAATGACATTCTTGCAATAATTTTCAGAGACAAAAGAGAGGAGGGCTGGAAGTTCCAGCTCACTTCATGAAGCTCACCACAAAGAGTGATGAGTGCAGTTAGAGAAATAACTACACTGAGAACTATCATAACAGTGTGAATGAATGAGGGAAGTGGAAAGCCTGTCTAGAGTACAGGCAGGGGTGGGGTGGGGAGGAGGGATATTTGGGACACTGGTGATGGGAATGTTGCACTGGTGATGGGGGGGGTGTTCTTTACATGACTGAAACTCAATCACAATCCTGTTTGTAATCAACGTGTTTAAATAAAATATTATTAAAAAAAAGAAACAAATATAAAGCTGCTTTGAATATTAACATAATTCCAACTCTTATATTTGTTTTTATTCACAAATTTTGTTCATGTGCCGCTAATTTTTATTAAAAATAATAGTCACAATATAATTTAGTTACATTAAACTTTGTTTTGGGCCATAACAACTGGTGCTCATGATTACTCCTTGTTCTGCACCCAGAATGACTATCAGCAAAACTCAGGGTACCATATATGGTGGCAAGGATCAAATTCTGCTCCGTCATGTATAAGTCAAGAGATTTGCCAACTACTCTCACTCATGCCCCAAAGCAATTTATATATGCTACTATGTTTTTTCCTAATTATCAGAGCTATTATTTTAAAACTGCATAATATCTCATTAAATTTACTGATAGTTCTATCATGATTTGTTGGGAGATTGTTTCTTGTCTTTTATAAGTTGTATTTAATGTTTCTTCCTAGTTGTTTTGTCAGCAACTTTTCTTCATTTTCTAATAAGTGTCACCATGGCCCTGACTAGTGTTTATTTAATTTCTGAATATTGAGCTTTATATATCCAGTCTGACATCAAATCACCTACCTGTCTTTTTTTTTTTTTTTTTTTTTTTTTTGGTTTTTGGGCCACACCCGGCGTTGCTCAGGGGTTACTCCTGGCTGTCTGCTCAGAAGTAGCTCCTGGCAGGCACGGGGGACCATATGGGACACCGGGATTCGAACCAACCACCTTTGGTCCCGGATGGGCTGCTTGCAAGGCAAACGCCACTGTGCTATCTCTCTGGGCCCTCACCTACCTGTCTTACCTCTGACCGATGATCATTACTTAATCCTGCCAGCTTTTCTCCAGTATTTACACTTCTGGCTCCCAATAGCCTGTGTTCTTTTTTGCTCAAGGACTTTGTAGAGCATGAGGCATGTATGTAGAATCACTTGGATGTCTGTGATAAAAGAAGACATCCCAGAAAAACTGAACTCTAAATTTTACCTTGATTTATATTATGATTATATGATTATGATTTATTTATTTTTATTTTTATGATTATATTTTTATTTTGATTTTTCTAAAGCCCTCTACCTCATATATTTTCCTTTACGGTTATCTTGTCATCTCTTCTCTAAAATTTTGCATTTCTGTATCAAATACTCATTTCATCGGAGTGATTACTTCACTATCTCCATTCTTTTATTTATTGTGAAATATTTGATCCTTATTTTCCAACTACTTGTCATTTCTTTCTGGTAGGTATTTTTATCTTCTATTTATTTTTCTTTCAAATTTTTTTAACAATTTTTAAAAAAATAAAGAGTCTGCATTAGCTTCTTTTAAATTGCTTACCATCAAGGATTGTACGTTTTTTAAAATTTCTTTTGATAGTGTTCTCAAGCAATCAATTCTCAGGGAGTATTGAGGGCACCTGCTGGCCGCTATCAGTCCTTGTACTATTTCTTCTACCTTAAAGAAACACAACACAAAATTTTTCTACCTTAACGAAACATAAAATTGCACCACTTATTTGTAGAAATCTTTAGTTAAGCATTAGTAGAACTTGCATATCTTGCTAGACTGAATTTATTATGTGATCCAGTGGACTGTTATTTTTAATATAATTTTTATTTTAATTATAGTGGCTTACGTATCGTTGACAATAATATTTTAGGTACATATTAACATAAAATCAGGGGAATTCCCATCACCGAATTGTCCTCCTTCCACCTCCGTTCCCATCCTTCTTCCTATATCATCTTTCCTTACCCCCCGGGGCTGCTAGAATAAATGGTCCCCTCTGTGCCTAGCTTAATACTTAGTGGTCTGTTATTATTTCTTCAGTTTGAGAATATGGATTTGAGAATTGGGACTTTGTAATCAAAGATTTACTTTCTTCTTTCTCCCTCCCTCCCTCCTTTGTTTTCTCTCTCCCTTCTTTCCTTCCTTCCTTCTTTATTCCTCCCTTCCTTTCTTCCTTGCTTCCTCCTTCCATTATACCCTCCTTCCTACCTTTTCCTTTCTTCCTTCCATTTTTCTCTTAATTCTTTTTTCTTTCTTTCTTTTCTTTATCTTTATTTATCCTTTCCTTTCCTTTCCTTCCCTTCCCTTCCCTTTTCTTTCCTTCCCTTTCCTTTCCTTTTTCCTTTCCTTTTTCCTTTCCTTTCCTTTCCTTTTTGCTTTCCTTTCCTTTCCTTTCCTTTCCTTTCCTTTCCTTTCCTTTCCTTTCCTTTCCTTTCCTTTCCTTTCCTTTCCTTTCCTTTCCTTTCCTTTCCTTTCCTTTCCTTTCCTTTCCTTTCCTTTCCTTTCCTTTCCTTTCCTTTCCTTTCCTTTCCTTTCCTTTCCTTTCCTTTCCTTTCCTTTCTTTTCCTTTCTTTTCCTTTCCTTTCCTTTTGCCAGCCTTTGTGGTTTCACAGGATTACTACTAGTCCTGTATGCAGGAATTACTCCTGTTTGCCTCTAGTACCATATGGAGTGCCAGGAATAGAACCTAAGTAGGCTTCTTGTGCAAGGAAAGCTTCTTACTCCCTGTGATACCATATTCAAGGCCTCCCACTTTTATCTTAGATCTTACTCAGTTCCAGGAATTGTGTGGTGCAATTTTTTAGTTTCTATGATATCACACCCAAGCATTTATTTTTGGTATTTCATGTGTTTCTATTCCTTATTTTACTGACTCTCTATGAGATCCACTGTTTTAGAGATTTTTTTTTCTAAATTGGCTTCTTCTTACAGCCTACTGTTTTTCAAACGGTCTCCATCCACATTTTGAAGTTGAAGTTTCACCTGTCTTCTAGTTTTAATAAAATTAGCACCAACAATAGAGATAGATGTGTTTTGTTTTCCTTCCACTCATAATCCTTACTACTTTCTGCATTTGAAATGATTTTTGGTAATTTTCAAAAAAATAAAAGAAAGAAATTGGCAGTGACACTCAGATGAGCACCAGAAACCAAGGAAGGAACTCAGAGCTGCAAAAGCAAAGTACTGAAGAAAAAAGGCCTTGGCTGCAGATCTGGTGGCTTTGGAACCCAAGAGCCACCTTGGCAGCATCTAAGACAAAGAGCCAGTGGAGCAGGTTGCTCCACACTGCTTCATGGCTGTACTCTCCTCCTAATTAAGGAATACCAGCATGTGATATTAAAAATATCACACTATAACTATGACAATCGGGAAACATAGGCCTCAACCATGCATAGAGAACAAAGATGGTAGCTCTGATGACCTGGAATGTACCAAGCACCTATTTAGCCTCTCAGATAAGGACTTTAGAGAAAAATATGGAGGATGTTCATAGAACTCAAAGAAAGCATGGAATGAAACTGAATGTGCGTGAATAAGAATCAAGAGGATCTAAGAGTAGAAATATAAAAAATTTAAACTAAAACAACAGGGCTGAAAAAGTTGGTAGGCAAAATAAAAACCTCATTGGAAAGCTAATCCAACAGAGTAATGTTGCACTGGTGAATGGGGGTATTCTGTTTAATACTGAAACCCACCTACAAACATGCTTGTAATCATAATGCTTAAATAAAAATTTATATATACATATATATAAATAAAGGATATAAGTATTGGGAAGAAAAATTAAACAAAGTAACAGCAGCTAAAGACAGAATCAGTGAGCTGGAAGATGGCATGCATAACAACTCTGCAACAACAGAAGTTAGAAAAGATTCTCAAAACAAATAATCAGACAATGGGAAAAGGTCTAAAAGTATGTGAACAGAAGAAAATAAAAGTTTTGACAAATTCAACAGAAACAAATAATAATTGGAGCCCCAGACACCCAGGAAGAAAATCCCCATGAATTATCAACAATCAAGGACATCATTACAGAGAAAGTCGCAGAGTTAAAGAGTGCATGCATCCAAATCCTTCATGCTCGAAGAGTACTAGTCAAAAGAAATCCAAAGAAAATCCCTTAAGACACAGCCTAATCATAATGATGAACACCATAGACAAGGATGGAAAATTGAAAGCAGCAAGATCAAAAAGGGAATTTACATTTAATGTAATTTAAATGTATTAATTTAATGTAATGTAAAATCCTAAGATTTATCACAGACTTGTTGCAAAAAACCCTAGAACCCAAGGCAGTGGTGGGATATAGTGACAAAACTCAATGAATTGCCATTGTCAACAAATCGGCAAATGCACTGCTAACAGTACTTCATCCAGCCAGACTTACATTCAGATTTGAAAGAAGAATACACAGCTTCAAGGATAAACAATAGCTTAGAAATTTTACAAACTCAAGGTCAGTCTTAAAGGAGGAACTGAAAGATCTATTTTAACATAAGACAGAGCACAAGACACACCAAACTCCTATTAAAAGATGACACTAAATCTATGACAATCATCTTTCTCAATATCAGTGGACCAAATGCACCAATTAAGAGACATTTTCTTTCTATCTCCTGCTTTCTTCATAGAGACTTTCTCCATCTTATCTTGTAGCTACTTGATCTTTCCTCAGATACTGTTGCTCTGCTGATTAGACCTTCATTTGAGTTATTTATGTCATTTACTATACTCTTTATTTCTGTCATTTCTGATTAGTGCCTTCTCATTTTACCTTTCATACTTACGCTTTGCTAAACCATTGTTTCTTTGAGCTTATTAAACATTCTCAACAGTGTCAATATTTTCTGAGAATTTTTAGAGCTGGTTGGTGCTCGTTGAACCTTCCCTATGACTACATTCACTAACTGAACTCTGTGAGTTTCTACGTTTCCTCAGTGTGTTTGCTGTGTCCCGCTGTGTTGAGGCAGAATCTTTGTTGTTAGCCCCACTGGGAGTCTCTGAGGAAGTAGACAGGGAGTTTCTTTTTCTCTTCCCTCTTCACCCAATGTTAGAAAGTATAAATAAAAGCAGTGTGAAACATGATGAGTTCTTTATTTTCTGTTTTTAACAGGAATTGAATTTATTGTAGGTTCTGTCTCTCCACTTCATTATCTTGGGCCCATTTTCAGTATTCAGCTATTCTTACACTGATTTTTCCTCATTCTATGGTCATTGGATAGTTTGCCTTTCTGTAAAAGGCTGGCTGCTTAAGCTTTATGCCTCTTTTCCTTTCACTTTTTTCTCAAGGAACTGTAATCATATTTAAATCTTTGAATAATCTAATACAGCTTTAAGATTCATACTCCTTTATAAACATACAGCTAACATGGTCATCTTAAAAACAAACTTCGCCCTTTTACAAATATTTACCAAAAAATCTCGATCTATGTATATCTTTCTTTTAATCATACCTTTTAATTTGTTTTACAAAGTTATTCATGATTGAGATTTTACCATATAATGTACACCCCCTTCACCAAGTGCCTATTCCCCCCCCCACTGATATCCTCCCCTGCCTGCCTCTGGAACACACATTTTAATTCTCTCTATTTCTCTCTCTCATCTCATTCTCTCTCTTTCTTTTTTTTTCTTTTTAGACACTGTTGTTGCACTACATACTGTTAACTAAAAAGGGGTACTGTACATATCACTTTATCTCCTTTCAGCACCAATCCTTGTCCAAAGTGGTATGTCTCAACTATCATTGGTATTGTCATGGTGGTTCTTTCTATATCATAATTGCACTGTCTACTATTTGTACAAGTACTATTTGTACTATTTCTACCAATGTATTTGTTTTTTTTTTTTTTAAACTTTTTTTTTTTTTTGGTTTTTGGGCCACACCCGTTTGATGCTCAGGGGTTACTCCTGGCTATGTGCTCAGAAATCGCCCCTGGCTTGGGGGGACCATATGGGACGCCGGGGGATCGAACCGCGGTCCTTCCTTGGCTAGCGCTTGCAAGGCAGGCACCTTACCTCCAGCGCCACCTACCCGGCCCCCTACCAATGTATTTGTACTATTTCTACCAATGACTGGTCTTCCTGACCCTCATCTCTATTACATCTCGATATTATTCTCATACTATATTTTCCCATATATCCCACATATATGAGTAAGCCAGCACTACCTGACATTTATACTAACTCTCAAAATAGTTTTTAAAAAAGTTTTATAGGAATGTCAAACACATAGTTTTAATCTAATGAATGTGTTTGAATCAGTCTAGGCTTCTCCTTCACAGTATCTTTCAATTATTTCTTTACTTTATATATATCTTTTTCTCTCTCTTTTTTTATAATGATTTTTTTTATTTTGACCAAAGTGGATTACATATCTTTCACAGTAATATTTTAGGTACTTATACATATCTTAAAAATGGTTAAATTTTCACCTTTTTTTTAATCTCTAAAACAGTATTACCTCATTCTGCATGATCTCATGGTATTCTTGGCATTGATTATTATAATGATGGTCTCAGACTCGTCAAAGTTTTTCAGAACTCATTTCTAATTTCCTAATGGATATTTCCTCATTGATATTATATTTATAAATTGACTATTGTCTTCACAACTAAGTCAGCACACAGTATATTACAACACAATAATTTCTTTGCTTGTGATTCTACAATTTGAGTGAAGCTCAGATGAGTTGTTCTGCTGGTCTTGACTAGGATTACTCAGTGCTTCTAATTAAGTAATAGTTTGAGTATAAATTAGCTTGTCCTGAATAGTTTTATTGATATATCTTCTGACATTGTATCTGAGGCTTCAGTCCCGAATCTTCATTATCAGGTAGCTGAAGAGAAAGTTAGCATCACTATTAAATCTAGCTGATAGTTGTATTTAAAATATGGTATCATCAATAAAGCATCACAATATTTAAGATATAAAAATGAACTACAGTGTTTTTATTTACCTTTTACAAATGAATATTTTCTATATAATATGTGAATGCCTCTTTAAAGGGAAAAATCTTTATTTTCTTTTTTTAATTTTTATTTTGATCATATTGGCTTACATGTCTTTCACAGTAGTATTTTAGGTACATATTAACATTGAATCGGGGAATACCCATCACCAAATTTGTCCTCCCCCCATCCCCGTTCCCTTCCTGCAACCCATATCCCCCACCATTACCTCCTGGGTTGCTAGAGTAGGTGGTCCCCTCTTTGTCTAGCTCACTGTTAGTGATCATATATCTGTTTGGTACTGGTACCCTCCCTTGTTAAAGGGGGAAATCTTAATAATGTCTCTCATTTTATTTCTATGTATATTTAATTAGGATCTTTAAAGTGGTGCTTAGGAAACCTGGGCAGAGTTTAATGCAAGGACCAGTGGGTACAGTGCTGCTCAGGTCCTGCAGTATCACAGATCAAAAGGGAATTCGTTTTATGCAAAGCATTAACTTCATCCCTGTACTATCTCCATAGCCTAATAGTGCATCTATTTAAAATGATCCATATTTACTCTGACCTAATTATCTTGGAATGGTCTGATAAGAAAAAATGATTACTTTGTAGTTTTTAAAATACAATTTTCAGTTACTTATATTTTTTATGTTTGTGTATTTTAGGGATATATATATATATATATATATATATATATATATTGATATCAGATTATGCCTGCCACCAGAGTGCCAATATCTTTTCACCCTGACTCTAAAATCCCATCTGTCCCTTTTTAACTTTAGTTCTATGGTTATAGTCTAAGGATATGTTTTTACTGTAGATTGTTCCCTTTTTCAAAACAAATTTCAAAATAAAATAAGACATTTTTACATAGGCCACCTTCAACAGTGATAGTAACACTGTAGCTGTGTTCATTTTAGCAACATTCTAGCAACACAACATGATGTATGTTTAGGTACAAAAGAACTAGTGGAAAACTAGGACCACACCAAGTGGCCCTTGACATACTGGCATCAAACTCAGAGACTCACGTGTACTAGGCACATGCTTTAACACTTGAGATATCCCATAGTCCTAGAGTCAGTTTATTAATCAACTACATTTATTATAACAAATTTTCTCTGATCCAATTATCTTGGCATGATCTAGTCAGAACTAGTTTATTAGCAATTTATATTTATTCATCATTTTGAATAAAATTTTAGAATTTCTAGCAATTTTACCTGATTTCTTTCGACTAGATTTTATTGAATTAAAAATAAAGCTAGTGTAACAATTTAGCAATCTTTGATTTATAGGCTCATTCCCTTTTAATTTCAGACTAATAGAGCCATTCTATTCATTATATCTTTGAATATAAATGCTGGAAATATTTTGTGAAGCAGAGGATCAGAGAAAATCTATTTGATGTGTGAGAATTGATGTGGTTATTGCTCATGACAAATATTTAGATAAATGTGAACTTCCAAGTTACAATGACCTAATTTGCTTATTGTCAGTGAGAATTGGACAGGAAAAGTCCAGTTTGGAAAAGAAACTGTGGTGGCATATTAGATGGCAATAAATTTCCAGCTTAGAGAGGAGTCACAAATGATGTTGTAATAGGAGAAGGGTTTGGGAGATGACAAATAATGGCTAGAAAATTGCCATAACGATTTGTGAGTGGAAGGGAAATTGAAATGTTTTCTGGAAAGAATAATTTGATAGTCATGTACATGATAGATGAAACTGAAATGTTGGAGCCAAGAAGAATAAGTAAGGTAGTTACTGCAATTATCATCTTATGGAGTTATTGTAATTATCAGCTCACAAGGGTCTGGCAGTGAGCCAAGATTTAGGAATGAAAAGAAGCAAAGAATTTTAAAGGTATTATGTGGCAAAGACACATAATTTAAAAAGAAGAAAGTCAGTACAAAAGAAAAACAAATGAAGAGTTGTAGAATTTGTAGTTTGATGTTTACCAATGAGGAGAAGAATGGCGACACTAATAGATGGTAAGTCAGAAGAGAATAATCAATTTAGAAGATAAGACAATAAATCCAATTTAAGATATGCTGTTTTTGATTATTTAAGCAAAAATATTCAAGTGTATTTATGTACTAAACCTAAATGAGACATTGGGGGTTTTAGGGAAAGGATTAGAAACCATCCTCAAAGAGATTACTATGACATTTGATAAATGAACCAATGAATGATAAATAGTACCTCTCTAGGAAATGACCATGCATAATATATAGTAAGAGAATGAATATGCCATTCATCAGGAAACAAGAAATTCCCAAATAAATAACCTAACTACACAGCTTAAGATACTAGAAAAAATAACAACAAAGTGAATGTAAGAAAATAGAGATAAGAAAATAATAGGATATAAAGCAAAAGTGAAAGACAGGAAAAAAGGAAGGATGAAAGAAAGAAAGAAAGAAAGAAAGAAAGGAAGGAAGGAAGGAAGGAAGGAAGGAAGGAAGGAAGGAAGGAAGGAAGGAAGGAAGGAAGGAAGGAAAGAAAGGAAAGAAAGAAAGAAAGAAAGAAAGAAAGAAAGAAAGAAAGAAAGAAAGAAAGAAAGAAAGAAAGGAAAGAAAGGAAAGAAAGAATGAAGGAAGGAAGATGAAAGAAAGAAAAGAATAAAGAACGAAAGAAAGAAAGAAAGGAAGGAAGGAAGGAAGGAAGGAAGGAAGGAAGGAAGGAAAGAAAGAAAGAATGAAGGAAGGAAGATGAAAGAAAGAAAAAAGAATAAAGAAAGAAAGAAAGGAAGGAAGGAAGATGATAGAAAGAAAAGAAAGAAAGAAAGAAAGAAAGAAAGAAAGAAAGAAAGAAAGAAAGAAAGAAAGAAAGAAAGAAAGAAAAAGAGAAAGGAAGGAAGAAAGATAAAAAAAGAAGAAAGGAAGAAAGAAAGGAAGGAAGGAAGAAAGAAAGAAAGAAAGAAAGAAAGAAAAGAAGGAAGGAAGAGAAAGAACGAAAGAAAGAAAGAAAGAAAGAAAGAAGAAAGAAAGAGATAAAAAGGAAGAAAGAAAAAAAGAAAGGAAGGAAGGATGGGGCCAGAGAGATAGCATGGAGGTAAGGCATTTGCCTTTCATGCAGGAGGTCATCGGTTCGAATCCCGGCATCCCATATGGTCCCCCATGCCTGCCAGGAGTAATTTCTGAGCATGTGACCCAAAAAACACCAAAAAAAAAAAAAAAAAAAAAAAAGGAAGAAAGAAGAAAGGAAAGATGGATGGAAGGAAGGAAGGAAGGAAGGGAGAGAAAGGAAGGCAGGAACGAAAGAATGAAAGAAACAAAGAAAGAAAAAAGAAAGAAATGAGAGAAAAATGAAAGGGAGAAAGAAAGAAAGAAAGAATGAATGAACTTGGATACCTATCTAAACTATTATACAATAATAAAATCAAAATTGATTAAAGACATGTAAATTATGTAAGGTGTATGGAGGTAGAACTCTGCATGATACCGACTTTTTAAAAAATCATCAGTGATTTTACTCCGTTGACAAGATATAGATAAATAGGACTGCAGAAAAATATTTCTGCTCTACTAAAGAAGAGATGACAAAAATTCATTAGCAATACTGAATGCAAAAAAATAAGAAAGAAAGAAAGAAAGAAAGAAAGACAGTCTAAGAAAGAAAAAGAAAGAAAGAGAAAGAAAGAAAGAAAGAAAGAAAGAAAGAAAGAAAGAAAGAAAGAAAGAAAGAAAGAAAGAAAGAAGGAAGGAAGGAAGGATGAAAGAAAGAAAGAAAGAAAGAAAGAAAGAGAAAGAAAGAAAGAAAGAAAGAAAGAAAGAAAGAAAGAAAGAAAAAGAAAGAAAGAAAGAAAGAAAGAGAAAGAAAGAAAGAAAAAGGAAGGAAGGAAGGAAGGAAGGAGGAAGGAAGGAAGGAAGGAAGAAAGAAAGAAAGAAAGAAAGAAAGAAAGAAAGAAAGAAAGAAAGAAAGAAAGAAAAAGAGAGAAAGGAAGAAAGATAAAGAAGAAAGGAAGAAAGAAAGAAAGAAAGGAAGGAAGGAAGAAAGAAAGAAAGAAAGAAAGAAAGAAAGAAAGAAAGAAAGAAAGAAAGAAAGAAAGAGAGAGGGGGAGGGAGGGAGGGAGGGAGGGAGGGAGAGAGAGAAAGAAAGAAAGAAAGAAAGAAAGAAAGAAAGAAAGAAAGAAAGAAAGAATTCACCTTCAGTCTAACAGAGGGCTAATAACCAGGATTTGCAAAGAATTTAAAAAACAATAGCAACAATAAATAGCAATTACACTAAAAAAAAAATGGGTAGAAGAGCTGAGCAGGCACTTCATTGAAGGAAATTATGCAATCAAGACAGCCAATAAGCATGTGTGAAAGTGTTCATCATCACTAATTATTAGGAAAATTTAAAGCAAAAAAACCCAAAAAAACAACAAAAAGATGTCACTTCACACCAATTATAAGCCCAGTAGACATCCAGGATAGTGATGATGTAAAAGTTATCCTTAGCCATTGCTGATGGATGTATAAACTAGCTTATGCTCAATAAAAAATAGTAAGAAATTTCTCCCAAACAGTAAGAATAGAATTTTCATATGACCTAGATTCAACTTCTTGCCATCATACCCCCAAGAACACTTTAATCTTTAATTTTCACAAAGGTATTTTCACTGCTATGTTGGTTATAGAATTATTCTCAATAGTTAAGCTCTGGAAACAATCTGAGGGCCTAGTAATTGATGAGGAGATAAAGAAATTGTAGTATATTAAGGGGCCAGAATGACAGTACAACAGGTAAGGGTGCTTTCTTTGTACTTGAAGACCCAGATGACCTATGGTATATCCCAGGCATCTTATATGGTTCCCTGAACTTTTTTTTTTAATTTTAATTTTTTTTATTTTTAATTATGAGAACAAGGATGCAAAGAAAGAGGACAAGGTAAAGTTACAGTGGAAGGACAATACATAACATAATTCTCAGAAGTCCCCTTGCTGATATCCCAACTTTGAAATTTCATCCAAAGAACATTAAGTTTGTAACACACTATAATATTTCTTAACAGCACACAAGGCAATCTAAAGCCATAAAACTTACATAACTCCTTAAACATTACAGGCATAGCAATTTTTTTACATTTCCATATTCATGCATATTAGCTTAAGTTAACCTCAAATCTTAACTGGGTTCTTTTTAAGGATTAGAGTCAAAGGAGCACAGCAAAAATGGTGTTAGAGGGCTCCCTGTGTGTGACACCAGGCGGGGAAAATCCGCGAAAGTACACCGACCCAGTGGGGCTCAGCTGTGAAAGACTGTGAGTGTGACCTGTCTATATCTGTCTACTGTCCTCTTGCGTGAAACTCTTGCGAGTGGGGCAAAAAGAGGCTCAGAGGAGCACGGCCGCTCCGCTTCGCTACGCGGCCGTGCACTCTTTCTAAGGAAAGAAATCCATTGCAACAAGAAGGAAAAATCACACTAAGAACGGCGCTATATCACAGAAGCAAACATTTCTCTCTGGACTGTCTTCTCTGTTGCATGCTCGGGCCTAAGATTTGACCCAGTGTGAGGCTTCATCCACGGAGGACTCCCCTCCCTTAGAGGCAAGTCAGCCCATCCAGAAAGGGAGGAGCCAGAGGAGTGTGCTGCCTACATCATATAGACAATGAATACCACCACAACACGTAGAAAAACCCACAATACAAGTGTGACAATGGGGAAACAACGCAGGCCAGCATCAGACATAGAGAATGAAGATGACAATTCTGAGGACCAGATAATGACTGAACAACTAATCAACCTCTCAGATAAGGACTTTAGACTAGCAATATGGAAGGTGCTCAACAGACTCCAAGAAACCATGGATCGAGTTGAACAGAACACTAATAAGAACCAAGAAAATATGAAGGCAGAAATGACAAAACTCCAAACTGAAATAACATGTCAACTAACAGGACTGAAAAAGTCAGTAAACGAAGTGAATGACAAAATGGATAAGCTCTGGGACAGGGTATCAGAAGCTGAGAATAGACTTGGTGCTGTGGAAGATGAGATACATAACAATTCCATACAGCAGGAGAGATTGGACAAAAAACTTAAAGCAAATGAGCAGACAATGGAAAAATTAGTCAAAGAATGGGAACAGACGAAAATAGAAGTCTATGATAAGATCAACAGAAACAACTTAAGAATCATTGGAGTCCCAGAGACCCAGGAAGAAAATTTCCAGGAGAATCAATGGTCAAGAACATCATTAAAGAGAAACTTCCAGAGCTAAAGAATATATGTGATCAAATCCTGCATGCCCGAAGAGTACCAACCAAAAGAGACCCCAGAAAAACCACCCCAAGACACATCCTAGTCACAATGACAAATCCCACAGATAGAGACAGAATTCTGAAAACAGCAAGATCAAAAGGGGAAATCATGTTCAAGCAAGCTTCCCTGAGATTTACAGCAGACCTGTCACCAGAAACGCTTAATGCCAGAAAGCAGTGGTGGGATATTGTGACAAGACTGAATGAAATGAATGCTTCACCCAGAATACTATACCCAGCAAAACTCACTTTCCGGTTTGATGGAAGAATACATGGTTTCACAGACAAAAAACAGCTCAGAAACTTCACAGACACAAAACCAGTCTTAAGAGAAAAACTGAAAGACCTAATCTAAGACAAGACTACCCAAAAGACACACCAAATTTTGAAATAAAGATGGCGTTAAATCCCAGGACAATTCTTTCTCTCAACGTCAATGGACTAAATGCACCAGTTAAGAGACACAGAGTGGCTAAATGGATCAAAAAACTCAATCCAACCTTCTGCTGCCTACAAGAAACGCACCTGAATAGTCAGAACAAACATAGACTCAAAATAAAAGGCTGGAGAAAAGTTATCCAAGCAAACAACACCCATAAAAAAGCTGGAGTGGCCATACTAATATCAGATAATGCAAACTTTATACTCAGGAAGGTGGTAAGGGACAAAGACGGACATTTTATATTAATCAAGGGGTACGTAGAGCAGGAAGAATTCACTCTCCTAAACATATATGCACCGAATGAGGGGCCAGCAAAATATTTAATACAACTGTTGACAAATCTGAAAATAATATCAACAACAACACAATAATTGTGGGGGACCTTAACACGGCTTTGTCAACACTGGACAGGTCAACCAGACTGAAACCCAACAAGAATATACTAGACCTGAGGAGAGAAATGGAAGAAAGAGGCCTAGTGGATATATATAGGACACTCCATCCCCAGAAACCTGGATACACATTCTTCTCCAATGTACATGGGACATTCTCCAGGATAGACTACATGCTGGCACATAAAACATACCTCCATAAGATCAAGAGGATAGAAATTTTGCAGACTACCTTCGCTGACCACAAGGCTCTGAAATTATTTGTGAACTCCAAAGGGACTCAGAAGAAACACTTTAACACCTGGAAGTTAAACAGCCTCATGCTCAATAACCAGTGGGTCCGAGATGAAATCAAGCAGGAAATCAAAAGGTTCCTGGAAACAAATGACAATCAAGACACAAACTCTCAGAACTTATGGGACACAGCAAAAGCAGTACTGAGAGGAAAATTTATAGCTTTGCAAGCACACATCAGGAAGGAAGAAGGAGCTTACCTGAGTAGCTTAATGACACAGCTAATAGAACTAGAAAATGCTCAACAAAAGGACCCAAGAATAGGAAGACAGAAGGAAATAACAAAGCTGAGAGCAGAAATCAACGAAGTGGAAACTCAAAAAACAATCCGAAAGATCAACGAAAGCAAAAGTTGGTTCTTTGAAAAAATAAACAAGATTGATAGACCACTGGCAAACCTAACAAAGAAAGAGAGAGAGAGAAACTTGATAACTCGTATCAGGAATGAAAAAGGAGAGATCACTACTGATATGACAGAGATTCAAAGGGTAATCAGAAACTACTTTGAAAAACTCTACGCCACTAAAAATGAGAACCTGGAAGAAATGGATAAATTCTTGGACTCTTATAATCTTCCACGGTTGAAGGAAGAGGATGTAGCATATCTAAACACCCCCATCACCATTGATGAAATTAAAACAGTAATCAAATGTCTGCCGAAAAACAAAAGCCCAGGTCCAGATGGATTCACTAATGAATTCTATCAAACTTTCCAAGAGGAACTACTGCCAATCTTGGCAAGACTCTTTCATGAAATTGAACAAACAGAAACACTTCCAAATAGCTTTTATGAAGCCAACATCACCTTGATACCTAAACCAGACAGAGACGCTACCAAAAAAGAAAATTACAGACCAATATCACTGATGAATGCAGATGCAAAGATCCTCAACAAAATCCTGGCAAATAGGATTCAATGCCTCGTTAAGAAGATCATCCACTACGATCAAGTAGGTTTCATCCCAGGAATGCAAGGCTGGTTTAACATCCGTAAATCTATCAACATAATACACAACATCAATAACAAGAAAAATAAAAACCACATGATCATATCAATAGATGCAGAGAAAGCATTTGATAAGGTCCAACACCCATTCTTGATCAAAACTCTCAGCAAGATGGGAATGGAGGGAACCTTTCTCAATATAGTGAAGGCCATCTACCACAAGCCAGTGGCAAATATTATCCTCAATGGAGAAAAACTGAAAGCCTTCCCTCTAAATTCTGGCACAAGACAAGGCTGTCCTCTCTCACCACTCCTATTCAACATAGCACTGGAAGTACTTGCTATAGCGATTAGGCAAGAAAAGGATATCAAGGGAATCCAGATAGGAAAGGAAGAAGTCAAGCTCTCACTGTTTGCATATGACATGATACTCTACTTAGAAAACCCTAAAGACTCTATCAAAAAGCTTCTAGAAACAATAGACTCATATAGCAAGGTGGCAGGCTACAAAATTAACACAAAAAATCAATGGCCTTTCTATATACCAATAGTAATAAGGATGAAATGGACATTAAGAAAACAACCCCATTCACAATAGTGCCACACAAACTCAAATATCTTGGAATCAACTTGACTAAATATGTGAAGGACCTATACAAAGAAAACTATAAAACTCTGCTCCAAGAAATAAGAGAGGACACACGGAAATGGAAACGCATACCCTGCTCATGGATTGGCAGGATTAACATCATCAAAATGTCAATACTCCCCAAGGCATTATACAGATTTAATGCCATCCCTCTAAAGATACCCATGACATTCTTCAAAGAAGTGGATCAGACACTTTTGAAATTCATTTGGAACAATAAACACCCTCGAATAGCTAAAGCAATCATTGGGAAAAAGAATATGGGAGGAATTACTTTTCCCAACTTTAAACTGTACTACAAAGCAACAGTTATCAAAACAGCATGGTATTGGAATAAGGACAGGTCCTCAGATCAGTGGAATAGGCTTGAATACTCAGAAAATGTTCCCCAGAGATACAACCATCTAATTTTTGATAAAGGAGCAGGAAATCCTAAATGGAGCAGGGAAAGCCTCTTCAACAAGTGGTGTTGGCACAATTGGATAGCCACTTGCAAAAAATTAAACTAGACCCCCAGCTAACATCATGTACAAAGGTAAAATCCAAATGGATTAAAGACCTCGATATCAGCCCCAAAACCATAAGATATATAGAACAGCACATAGGCAAAACACTCCAGGACATTACAGGCATCTTCAAGGAGGAAACTGCACTCTCCAAGCAAGTGAAAGCAGAGATTAACAGATGGGAATATATTAAGCTGAGAAGCTTCTGCACCTCAAAGGAAATAGTGCCCAGGATACAAGAGCCACCCACTGAGTGGGAGAAACTATTCACCCAATACCCATCAGATAAGGGGCTAATCTCCAAAATATACAAGGCACTGACAGAACTTTACAAGAAAAAAACATCTAACCCCATCAAAAAATGGGGAGAAGAAATGAACAGACACTTTGACAAAGAAGAAATACGCTTGGCCAAAAGACACATGAAAAAATGTTCCACATCACTAATCATCAGGGAGATGCAAATCAAAACAACGATGAGATACCACCTCACACCCCAGAGAATGGCACACATCACAAAGAATGAGAATAAACAGTGTTGGCGGGGATATGGAGAGAAAGGAACTCTTATCCACTGCTGGTGGGAATGCTGTCTAGTTCAACCTTTATGGAAAGCGATATGGAGATTCCTCCAAAAACTGGAAATCGAGCTCCCATACGATCCAGCTATACCACTCCTAGGAATATACCCTAGGAACACAAAAATACAATACAAAAACCCCTTCCTTACACCTATATTCATTGCAGCTCTATTTACCATAGCAAGACTCTGGAAACAACCAAGATGCCCTTCAACAGACGAATGGCTAGAGAAACTGTGGTACATATACACAATGGAATATTATGCAGCTGTCAGGAGAGATGAAGTCATGAAATCTTCCTATACATGGATGTACATGGAATCTATTATGCTGAGTGAAATAAGTCAGAGAGAGAGAGAAAAACGCAGAATGGTCTCACTCATCTATGGGTTTTAAGAAAAATGAAAGACACCCTTGTAATAATAATTTTCAGACACAAAAGAGAAACGAGCTGGAAGTTCCAGCTCACCTCAGGAAGCTCACCACAAAGAGTGATGAGTTTAGTTAGAGAAATAACTACACTTTGAACTGTCCTAATATTGAGAATGTATGAGGGAAATGTAGAGCCTGTTTAGGGTACAGGCGGGGGTTGGGTGGGGAGGAGGGAGATTTGGGACTTGGGTGATGGGAATGTTGCACTGGTGATGGGTGGTGTTCCTTTTATGACTGAAACCCAAACACAATCATGTATGTAATCAAGGTGTTTAAATAAAAAAAATTATAAAAAATGGTGTTAGAGTGGCAATTGTTGTTTGCATAGGCCCACCAAAATATGAGGGACATGGAAAGAAATAACCTTGGCCTAAATACAAAAAGACCCAACCCCTGAAGCTTCCTGGCACAAGACCAACTCTAGGCTCCAGGCAAGCTAGATCGTCCAATCCAAGACATTGTCTGTAGTGCCAACGCACTTATATTTTTCACACAGTCTCTGTTGTTGGTATCAAGCTTCTGTATTAAAGATCCTGGAATCTGTATATCCAACATTGAAGTCAGGATGTGGAGCGTCCTCTGGTTTCACCTCACAATCAAAGGGCAATGCAGGGAGCCCTGTCCTGTAAGCAAGTCGTTGTTGTTAAGTCTTCTCAGTGTTAATGGAAGTCTCTTTTGAGCAGGACAATGTCTGAGCAGTGTAGAGTCTTCCTTGGTAGAGGATTGCTTCCAGGTGATGCTATAGACCAGCCTGGATGTTTTGTGGATGGCTTCCCTGGTTCAGGGAAATGCCCTTTCTTCTGAGGTCTGTGCCAGGTCGTTATGTCAATGTTCAGGGTGTAAGGTCCCTTTGCACTATAAGATTTGTCTGTACCAATCTCTATTAGATAGGATCTTATTTATATGTATAGTATTTTCCCATTTTAATGTGCCTATGCAAAAAAGGAGCAATGCCACGTGGTGTTCTTGGCGCATATGGGGGTGATAAGAACAATTATGGTTCAATCATAAGCATTAATCTGGGGAACTCTTTCTCTAAGATTCCTTGTTAAACAGCTCAAAAAGAGAAGATGAAAAGTGGTTAGAATCGTCACTATATAAGACAACATTTAGTAAGAATTATAGCTGTCAGAGAAAAAAACACAAAATATTCTAAAGAAATACGTGTCCATTTTATGTATCTTGAAACAGTTTGGGGTTGTTACACACAATACACGGCTTTGGTCTGTGATAAGGCTTGTACACTACTGATTAAAAAGAGTAATGTAGATTAGAGATGTTTGAGGGGGATAGAGAGTAAAGGAATAAAAAAGAGCTTTGTAGGGATGTGGGAAAGGGCACAATACAAAATAAAGATTCTGGATACGTAAAACGTAACATAACAGTAAGGAATACTCTTTTTTTTTTTTTTTTTGGTTTTTGGGTCACACCCGGCAGTGCTCAGGGGTTATTCCTGGCTCCATGCTCAGAAATTGCTCCTGGCAGGCACGGGAGACCATATGGGACCCGGGATTCGAACCGATGACCTCCTGCATGAAAGGCAAACGCCTTACCTCCATGCTATCTCTCCGGCCCCAGTAAGGAATACTCTTAATATATGAAGTACGCGCGCGGGGGCGCTAGCCCCCGCGCCGTTCTGTAGTTTTTGGATGCATAGGGAGGGATTTCTCCCCCCTCCCCCCAGGGCCCGATTAACCAGGCGTGGCCCTGAAGACCCACCAGGTTTGGGGGGATCTTGGTCCCCTGGACTAGGTTTTCAGCCCAGGGGGCCTGTGGCTAGCTGTCCTGCCCAGAGCCCCCAACATACCAGTCAAAGGCCCAGAAATCCTGGCATGCGGAGTGTTCTGAGCCCAGCCGTGCCCCTGTCGGTTCCCTGAACTTTTAAAGAATGATCTCTGAATGCAGAGCTAGGAGTAAGTCCTGAATACTGCCAGGAGGGCACCCCTGACCCTAATTGTAGTATATATATTTGATGAAATACTACCCAACTTTAAGAATAGATAAAATCTTAGTTTACTGCAATTAGGAATAAACTGCAGGTTATTAAGCTGAATGAAGTGAATTAACAGAAGAAGCACAAATACTGAATAATCTCTTTTATACAGGGAATATGAAAAAATATTGCAAGAGATGAATCAATGACCAGCAATAAAAGACCTTGAGAATTTGCATATGAATTCTTTCTTAGAAGATGGGATGAATGGGGATATTGAAACTGGTTGTAGGATGATACTCAGGTGGTAGGTATGATGTAGTCGTATTGAAACATCGGCACATTGTCAATATTAATGCTATTGAAATCACAGTGCCTACATTTAAATAAAAGTCTTTTAAGCAAGTTTCAGAAGGTCATTTATTCAATGTCCTATAGAATAGAATAATCAAATATATTCATTTTAGATGAATAAATTAAGAAGAGGAAAGTCTAACTCCCAAAATAAGTTATTTGCTGGTATTTTAGCTTTTGGTTACCCACACCATATCTCTTCCTAGTACCGTTCCAACCAAGAAGTTAGAAAAATCTAGGATTTGCCATAAGACTGACTTATCAAAAATGATGACAAAGTTTCAAAAGGCAATAAGTCTAAAAGCTTTTATAATGAATATTTTTATTCTTTTTGGTCTATTAGATTCCATTGTCAATACATGCTCTACGCTTGTAATTTGAATTGCAGTGCTAGGGAATAATTGGTGAAATCCACAGGGTCAGTAGCCATATGCCAAAATTATTCTCCCTAATGAGACATTAAAGTAAAGCAGATGGATTAGTGATGTTTTCAGGCTCATTTGTTGAGTATTAATGTTTGCTTTCCTAGTCATCTTAACAGTGTGCAAGCAATTTGCTTTAAAGCTGCATTGATTTTTTTTTAGATCTTATTGTCCTTTATGTATATCCTTTTATCATTTTAAAAGGCATTTCTAGTCTGATAAATAAGTAATGTCTCCATCAGTTAATTAACAAATCAATTATCACTTAGTGAAAGCATATAGCATTTAAAAATAGACTGTGGTTTACAAATTCAATGTGTAAAAGACTCATCCATGAAATATATTTGCAAATGTATTAGACTCCATCTATGACATTTATTTTTTAGATCTAAAGCAGGAGCCTAGAACAAGAATTAAATGTATAGTCAAGGTGATTTTAAAATATATAACCCACAGAATGATGTTATAACTAGTTGTACATAATAATGCAAAATATAAAGTTATAATATTAATATCCAATATTTTTCAGAACTGGGAAGAACATAAGACTTAAGAGAAAAATTGCTTTCAAACATTAATTCTTAAAGTAATATATCTTAAAATAATATATCAAAGAAGACTAGAAGAGTCTGTATTACTTGCAAATGCATGAATAAAGAATAGGTAAAAGATTGTACAAAACAGCAAGCTAGGGAGATGATAGCCTTTCTCCTCTAGTGCAATTGTTAGCATTAAAATAGTTTAACATGAAATACTCAGAATAGTAATAGGCCAAAGTCAAACCTAGATAAAATACTATAAATTTTCTGATTTATATTGGTTCAGAACATATTTTAACTCATAAACATTGGCTAATGGTTACCAAATTGTTAATCAGTGAGCAATTACAAAAAACTCATGTCAGATCTTATCATGTATGCATTCTGAATAGTTGCATAAATATAAAGAATGGAATGCATGCAATTCTTGTCCTAGTGAGTCATTCCCAAATAAATGCCTACTTGTGCAAGTCAAAGTATGGTAAACCAAAGCACAGAGTAAAGCCTTAAGCCAAAGCAGAGTAAAATCTGCTGTAACAAAGTGACACAGATGCGGCAGTTTAAACAACAAAGATTGATTATCTGATGGTTCTGGAGGCCGTATGTTTTAGTCGAGTTGTTGTCAAGTATTTTCTTTCCAAGATCTCTATGACGGGATCTACTCCCAGTCTGTCTTGATCCCTAGTCTCCTTCCTTTCTTTTCTTTTTCCTTTTTAATTTTATAGAATAATGCAGAAATATGAGGTAAAACAAAGTATTTTATGTCTCAAGGTTCTATTAAAAAAGCAGGAGCCCCTATCTGAAAGAATAAAAAAAGGGATGACAGGATTTTTGCATAGGCGCAGCTAAAGTTAGGAAAAATAGGAAGGAAAAACCTCTGGTATAAAAACAGTGTGTTTTACCAATGAAGTATCTGCTATAAGATTAACTCCAAGCTCTGGGCATACTAAATTGTCTTATCCAAGTTTGACTTCTTTCTTCATGATCCCAGGAAAAGTTCTCCTTGATCAATGTTGTTGAAGTAAGGCTTCTGTAATTATAGATCTTGTTTTTTGCATAGAGTCTATGTCAAGGAGAATCTTCTAGTTTCATCCCACCATTATGTGATGATGCATGGAAACTGAAATGGAGTTGTTGCTGTTTTCAAGTCATCAGGCTGTCATATGAAACCATCCTGGAGCAGGTTGGTGCCTGGCCAGCATTAGGGTCTCCTTCAGTAGAAATTCAATTCCTGCTGCTGGTGCAGAAAGCCATGCTGGTTCCAAAGATGGGATCCTAGATAGCGAGTGTGTGTGTGTGTGTGTGTGTGTGTGTGTGTGAATGTCTGATTGACTGAGATTGAAGTCAAGTCACTATGACAAATGTTCAGGGTGAAAGGCCCCCCTGCAATATAAAATTTATGAGTTTCTCTCTTTTCCTATTAAGTAAGAACCTCTTTCTATATGTAATATTTCTCCCATTTTAATGTGCCTATGCAAAAAGGAACAATGCCACATGATACTACTAGTGCATCTGGTGGTAAAAATAACAAGCTAAACAATCCCTATAACATGAACTCAGCCCCAAAAGAAACTTATCTACTAGAATTTTCTACTAAGCAAATCCAAAAAAATGTGATAGGGAAAACTACATCTACATAAGAAAATACATAATTATTTAAAAATTATACCTATTAAAGAACTATATCTAAAGAAATATACAAAGGAAATATACATATCTTCTTTAAGTATTTTGAAAAAATTTAGGGGTGGGATAAAATCCAGAGCACAACTTCAGTCTGCAATGTGATCTTGTGGAGTCTAAAAAATTGGCTCCCAACAGTCACATATCAGGAAATGTCCTTGAGTTGGGGGTTTCTCAAAAACCGAATCTGGTAGCAGCAAAGTGAGGTGGGGAAAAGGGGCAACAGAGAGCAAATCAGCAGAAGCAGTGGCAGCAACTTCTTCCCAGGCTGAGACAAGGCTGGCTGGGAGGCTGTCATTTTTTTTTTGGGGGGGGGGAGCTGAGAGTTGATTGGGGTGAAGGAACTTTCTGGTTTTTGAGGAGTAAGAACTGAGTGTAACAAGAATTAAATAGGGAAAAACAACAGATCAGGGGTGAGAGGGTGAAAGGTTAGAAAAAGGAAATTTAAAGTGGTAAGCCGGGGAGGGGAGAAAGGAAGAGTTATATATAACAGGGGGAAGAGTTATATACAACATACACAGGTATTATATATAATAAAAATTGAGTCTTAGGACCAGGATTGAGGATCTTTGCTATGTAGGATTAGAATCAGGTTCCAGAAAAGCAAAGCAAATGAACAATGGGTAAGGTATTTGTCTTTCACACAGCTAACATAGGTTCTATCCTTGTTTTCCTTGTCCTATTCTTGTTTCCTGATCACTGCCAGGAGTAATTCCTAAATGTGGAGCCAGAAGCAACCCCTGAACATTACCATGAATACATAGAGATAAGCATTTTGGGGAAAATGAACCAACAGTATGCAGATGAATTCAATTGAATTCAGTTGACAGTCTGACCAAATTCAACCAGGTGTTTTTACAGAAAGACTTTTTTTAATAAAACTAATAAGCACAAGCAATTAGCAGAGAAAAATGGCTAAGTGAAAAGTGAAACAGTAAAGTTTATTGGTCTGGAGATGGCTTTTTGTTTATAATCTTAGTGCCAATCACCTTTACTTTGAAGAAAATTGTACTACAAAGCTTTCCTGCTTGTTCTCATTTTTGCTGGGTCTGATTTCTTATCTTCTTAATATTTATTGTATTAGTATGCATCATTTTATAAGTCCTCACAGATATCTTTTGGAACAAGACGAGATATAAATACAATAAATTGATCTGAGGGAATTGCCTTGCTTTATTTTGTTTGCCAGAAGGAAAATACTTTTAAAAGTCAAGACTGCTTTCAAAAGCTTAAAGCGATAAACAAGAAATATGAGCTTAGGAAAGGTCAAATAACGAATAAAACTAAATCATGTAATTTAGATAGAATGACTTTTTTATGAGAAAGTGAAATTGTGTCAATTTAGTAGATTGTAGGTTTAATAAGAGAAAAGTTCTCATATCTAGAGCTGCATACATTTTATATAATAAACTAAAAAACAAGTGAATAATAGTGATTTATGAGATTCCTCTTGGGCCTGACATTTCATTATTTTATACAGAAATAGCATTTCTGGTGCAGGCTCTTAGCATTATGTTTTCTCATCTTGCTCTGAAGTAATATACACACTGGATGAAACTTCAAATTTTATAGTTTTCTGACTTCTATCAGGAAAATAGTCATATACAAAGTTCTTGATCTATTTTCTTTTTCTTTTTTGGTGGTTTTTGGGTCACACCCAACAGTGCTCAGGGGTTACTCCTGGCTCCATGCTCAGAAATTGCTCCTGGCAGGCAGGGGACCATATGGGATGCCTGGATTCGAACCAATGACCTTCTGCATGAAAGGCAAACACCTTACCTCCATGCTATCTCTCCAGACCCTTGATCTATTTTCTATTGTGTTCCTCTGCATATCTTTTTGCAGGTATGGGAAAGAATTGTATGAATATGAGAAGTAGGTCTGGAAATGTATTTCTTATAGAAACAATATACAATACACTTACACAGAATATTCACAAGTCGTTTCACTAAACTGGCAATGCAGTTTTAATAAAAATAAAATTAAAATAATAAAACTTTTCTGTTACTTTTTTGGCAATGATGACAATATGTAATTTTTAAAACCTTTCACAGAATAAAATGAGATAATGTAAATTATAAATATTATGCATAGCCTTTAGTAGCACTCACTTTCCAAGAATAGCTCAAAGGTTAATTGACTAAGCTTAAAATGTTTGAAAACAAGCAATAGACATTTGATTTGGAAGGGATAGTGGAGATTTAAAAAAAAAGCCCTTCTAAGAATATATTTTATTTTATAGCCCCTATTTTAAGAGTCCTGATAAAGTAGCATTCACCATCTGTCAGTAAGTAGGATGTATGATAATTTTATAATTATAATCATATTTGATATTTTATGATACAGTGTCATAAAATAGTTTATGACACTTCAAAGATAACATGAAAAAGAAGATACCTTTACTGTAATATATGCCTTCTGGACTTAGCAATTGAAGGAACTAAGGTTCATATGGCAAGGAAAACATAGCAACCTATAATACCTAAGAAAATATTGCATGCCTGTGTGTAGAGTTACAGCTCTTAGGATGGGCTTGGATGATGGAGGACACATGGAGGGACCTTTCTCTGCCATCTCAGGCCACGTGGCTCTGCAACCCCCTTCAGCCGGTGGGTATCGGGGACCAGGAAAGCAGCAGGTATAGAACTTACTCACAGGCAAGCTTCCAGAGAGATAACATCTTTATTGGCCCTGGCCAACATGTGGCCTATATCATAACCATTTACACATTTGCATTCTTAGCTGCCCTGCATCTTAACTTCTTTCATCCATGTCTTCTCCAAACTCCATGCTGGCTATTCCTAATCCCTCTGGTCAAAGGCCTTATCTAACCTTCCCAAGACCCCTCCCAGAAATGGGCAGGTTCTTGCAGGTAAATTTGGGGTGGAGTCACATCTCCCCCTTCTCTGAAATGTAAATGAAGCTTTTGTAATCCTGACTCCGCCTTTAGCCAAAGGTGAGTAATATTTCCAAAGCAACAATATAATAAAGTGAAAATTAATATAACAGCCCTTTTCAAAAACATAACATTTCTGCAAAATATACCATACATCTGTAACTTAAAATTTTTTTTCAATGTTTTTTACCAAGCACTATCCTGGAACTTCTTTTTGTTCTTATACCTTTAAACTATTTTGGGGAAACTTTTTGCTCCTATTAACCTTCCCTACACACAAGCACAAAAGCATAAACACAGAACATCCATTTAAAAAAAATTGCTTAATACATTAAAATACACAGTAAAACATTATACCAATGGAAACATTAACTATGGAAAACAATAAAGCATATTTAAATCATAAAGAAAATTACTTAATCAAGACAAAGTTAGATGCAGGCAGTTAGAAATCAGATCTTTTAATTGGGCTAAGCTGTATTACTCCCCCTTTTTAAAATTTTTTACACTACTACCTAATTTTATACCATTACTAACACCAACTGTGTTATCCCTTCACCTAAAACCAATTGTCCAGACACTGATTTTGTCTCACGCTGCTCTCACCATGTAGTTTCACTGCCATGGAGTCTAAGCCCCCAGTAGGCCGATTCACTTGCACCATTTCACCTTGCTGATCTGGAGGGCAGATTCCAGGCTCGCCACTTTTGTCTTTTCTATGCTGCTGTTTCCATGTGGCTTTACCAGAGCAGAGCAGAGCTGAGCCAAGCTGAACTGAGCTGAGCTGCACGCTTGCCACTTTGGGGCTGATTAGGAGCTTTTCGATGCTTTTTTGCCACAGGACAGGCATTCTCTGCTGATCACAACTGCCTTTTTTCCCAGGTAGCACTTTGGAAGCCAGCTCCATTGCCACAATGCAACTTGTTCGCAGCTTTTTTCCACAGGGTGCATCTGGATGTTGAGTTCAAAGTAATTCCAACTAAAATTCCAGTCCGAAATTTTCAAAGTCCAAGTCCAAATTCAAGCCGAAGGTCATTCTCAGAAAATCAGTCCGCTTTCAATACAGTCTTTTTTCTCCTCCTTTTCCAATCTAGGCTTTTCATCAGTCTTTGAGGAGGCTGAAGTTTTTGTTTCTTGTAACAAAGTCTCAGTCCTGGGCCTTGGATGTGAGTGATACAAGTTTTCACCTCCCCTGTTTACTGATATTTTTGCCCCCAGGAGGGGTCGTGTCCATCTTTTAGCATGGCTCCACATGGCCGAATGCTTTGGGCTGACTCCATTTGAAAAGAGCCAAAATCACACAGAAGAACAGGAATCTCACCATGCTGTCTTGATCCAGGGTTCAAATCACAGTTCGAGCAACAGATGTAGAGTTACAGTCTTTAGGACGGGCTTGGATGGTGGAGGACACATGGAGGGACCTTTCTCTGCCATCCCAGGCCATGTGGCTCTGCAACCCCCTTCAGCCCGGCGGGTATCGGGGACTAGGAAAGCAGCAGGTATAGAACTTACTCACAGGCAAGCTTCCAGAGAGATAACATCTTTATTGGCCCTGTCCAACGTGTGGCCTATATCATAACCATTTACGCATTTGCCATTCTTAGCTTGCCCTGCATCTTCTTTCATCCATGTGTCCTCCAACCTCCATGCTGGCTCATTCCTAATCCCTTTGGTCAAAGTCCTCATCTAACCTTCCCAAGACCCCTCCCAGAAATGGGCAGGTTCTTGCAGGTAGTTACACATAAATCTGGGTGAATTCACACCTATGTGCTAACTCTTTATAAAGCAGATATTTATTTGTTAAAAAGAAAATATGATTATTCTGATGGCATGCAAGAATTTTATTATGTCAAATTATAAAAATCAGACTACTTGTAGCTGATTAAGAATATAAATCTTCAAATAGTAAAAGCATTTTCTACATTTAACTCTATACAATTGAGGCCAATGAGGTACAAGTACAAGATCACTTTCATGAATACCATTTGATGTTCACATCTATGTAATAAATCTGTATATAAGTTTAGAGATGTACTATTGTCAATCTATTCTGCTAATACTGTTTGTTCACTATTACTACTCAAAAACAGAAAACCGATTTATGTTCATAAATTAATAACACAAAATATCATACATACATATAAATATAGTACATGATACATATAATATAAACTTTGTTTTTACATTTAACATTACACTGTAAGTAGATTATCATGCAATGAAACATTTCTTTAAACTGACAGTTTCAGAAAATAATGATTATCTCTGAGTTTGCCAAAAATACAGTGATCATAAAAATAAGCAAAATTAAAGAGGAGAAAAGAGAAATGGAGAAGTTTCTGAGTTGGATAGTTTTAGTTGATAGATAATATTTAAAACGCTGCAATTTGAGAATTTTTATATCAAATGGTATCACCCTATACATGTCTTTGACAGACATATTAGTTGTATTTATAGTCTAATAAGGCACTTTTTATATTTTGTTACCATTAATCAGGTTGGACATTATTATGATTCTGTAAGTTGAAAAATGTTTTGAATATTAGATTTTGCAGTGATTAAAATAAAACTTTTACAGTGATTAAACCATTCTAGAAAATAGATGCCTCAGATCTATCTCCCTCTAAATATGGCAGGCGTATAAAAAAGATATAGACACATATCTATAAATACTCACTTTATATGTTCCTGACAATACTATCAATGGCTCTTGACAAGAGCAGAAAAAATATGGTGGGATGTAAAAGGTATAGTCAATTAAGTTGGAAATTTTCAAACAGGAGTAAAGACTATAAAAAAGTACAAAATTTGAGAAATCAGTTTAGCCTGTCGGAGTTAAGTTTTCTGATTTAACCAAGAAAAACAGCTCAGGAACATCTGAAAGGCAATCAACAATGCTCAGATCTTAGACAGAATACCTCATCCTTCTTATATTTGGGCCAGTTCTTACAGTGGAATGAAAATCTCAAGTTGTTAAAAAAAATGCTTATTTTTCATGGGTCAGCTTGTTTGTAGGTATTGATAGATTTAGGCTCAACTGAATGATCCTGCTATTTATTTGGCTCTGATAGACCCTGCTTATCTTTAACCTGGGGCTGTCAAATATGCCAAGGATCATTTTTATAAAATAAAATTTATTAGGGACCAGAGCAACAAAACACAGAATAGAGTGTTTAGTTTGCATGCAGCCCACCAAGCTTGATTCCCCAGAAGCCTATATAGTCCCCAGCCCACCAGGACTGATTCTTGAGTGCAAAGCCAAGAGTAAGCTCTAGGCAGTATAGCCCAAAAATAAAATTAAATATTATTAAAAAACAACAACAATGGAATTGACAGTATAAAACTGTCAATGACAAACCCTGGGCCTGAGATTACAAAAATAACTAGCAGTGAAGGGAACAGTTGTAGGGTGAGGAAGGAAGATTAAACTAGAAGGGAGATGTAGGGTCAGTAGTGGAGTAGTTATAGCACTTTGATGGTACATGAGTACAGAAACTCTGAACATCAATACCATAAACTAACATTACTGAAACTATTACCTAAACCATAATAAAATAGTAAAATAAATATGACAGTGTTAATACTTGCACTTTTTGGTATTCAAAGTTATGAACATTTTCCACCATCAATATATCCCAAACCCTCCACCACACAGTCCTATGTCACTACTAGTTTATATCTACCCTTTCTACTCCATTACCCTCTCTGCCCTGATAACAGTTATGTTATCAGAATTCAAGTGTTTTCAGTGGATCTTTTTAATCCTCCTTTTTTATATACCACAATTTAAGTGAGATTATCTGGCATTTTCCCTCCTTCTTATGATCTGTTTTACTTGCTATAATATGTTTATCCTAGTCAAAGTTGTAGCAAAAAGTAAGATTTTTTTCTTTCTTTTTTTTTATATAGCTGGGTAGATTTCCATTGTGTATATAAACTACAGTTTCATCTGTTGTTATACATTTTTCTTGTTTCCAAAGCTTTAGAGAAATGTTCATAGAGGCTAAACTCTCACAGATTTACCAGTAAGTAAATGAAATTTTTTTCTAGCATATCTCCACAAGCACTGGTTGCTTCTGTTTTGTTTTGTTTTGCTTTGCTTTGTTTTTATTTTATTTTATTTATTTATTTTAATTAAAGTGGATTACAAATCTTTCACAGTAATATTTTAGATACATAGTGATAGTGAATCAGGGTCGTTCCCACGACCAATATTGTCCTCCCTCCACCCTTGTTCCCAGCATGCATCCCATATCCCCCTCTTTTGGTTTTTAATGGACCACTCTCACTGCTCATTTTTATTTACATTTCTCTGGTAATCACTAATGGTAAACATATTTTCATAAGCCTCTTAGCTATTTGTTCATTTCTCCTCATTTTTGATGTGGTTTCACAATAATATTTTAAGTTCTAGCTGATAACATAACAGCCAACAGTACATAGGTCAAAACTAACTGGATGAACAAGTCTTAACTCTAATGACTGCTTCCTTCTTATGGAAGCAGGGAGGAAGATAAATTTATTTGAGGGGGGGGGCACACCTGGTGATGCTCAGATTACTCCTGGCTATGCACTCAGAAATTTCTCCTAGCTTGGGGGACCATATAGGACAAGGGATGGAACCAAGGTCTGTCCTGGGTCAGCTGTGTGCAAGGCAAATGCCCTACCACTCAGGTCCCAGAAGATAAATTTTTTTAAAACTGGGGACTGGAACAATACCACAGCAGGTAGAGCATTTGCCTTGCACACAGCAGACTCAGGTTCAATCCAGGTACATTGAGCATCACCAGAAGTAATTCTTGATTGCAAAGCCAGAAGTAACTCTTCAACATTGCTGGGTGTGCTCCAAAAGATAAAAATATACATACATACATACATATATATATATATATACATATATCTTTAAAAACTTTTTTTAATTGCATTACCCTTCCATTATCCTTTTGTTGTTTGTTGTTGTTACTGTTGCTGTAATGACTGACCAAAAAATATATATATATATGCAGGTTGCGATACTTGCACAAATAATTTACACTGCATTAGACAGAGCAAATGGAAAATCCTTTGTTGCGTCACTAGGGATTCTAAGTGGCAGGGCTACTGAGTTGGAACTCTTCTCATGAACAGAAGATCAAACACTCAACCTGTGTGAATTGCCTGGGCACATTGTTTTTAAAACATAATTATATTTCTATAACATAATTATATTTCTATAATTTACTTAAGATTTTTCTGAAGGAATATAAATTTTGTGTATCTGACTGCAATGTATGCTTATATCTCAGAGTAAAATGATGTTTAGGCAATGTGAAATGTATTTGGAGTTAATATTTTGGATATAATTCTTATTTCTACCACTGATGTGCCGAGAAGTCAATTTTTCTGCAGCATCATCTCTACCATATGTTGAAAGTAGATAGCTTTTGCTGTTGACCTATGATTTTATGTCTTTAAAAAGGGGGAAAAATTAAATTTATTGGGAAATCCTCAGTAGGTTTGCTAATAAAGAACTCACAATTATTTAATTATGTGGCTTTGATAATTATTTCACAAGTCCCTGGATGATATACAATTTTAAGAATGAACAAGAAAATCAAGAAAATCAATAATCTAATTATGAAATATTTTTCTTCTCTTTCCTTCTCTGTACTTGAATTTGTTTAGCATTTTAGTAAATCCATTAATCTTTCACCCCAGACTTTTAAAATGGGTTTGATAGTTTAATTTTGTTCCCTGAAGAATCTATAACCACATTATAAGCTACGTTATCTTAGGCCTTAATTAGAATGTATTTTCATCCAGAGTCAGAGTTACGGTAATGAAAATGTAGAAAATCGTTACCAGAGAAGCCAAAAGCATTTATCAGTCTTAATCCTTATTGAATTTGGCATGGTTGTGTTAGTTCCTGTTAACCAAAATGGTTTGTATTAGCAACATGACTACAACAATGATCTGATTTAAAAAATTATTAAGCATATTTTTCCTACTTATGGTTGTCACTGTTATCCTTCACTTAATCTTCCACAAACTTTTGACTACAAGTCTATTAAAAAGTCATGTGTTGAGGCCAGAGTGGTGACACAGCAGTAGGACATTTGCCTTGCACGTGGCTGACCCAGGATGAATGTGGGTTCAATTTCCCAGCATCTCATATGGTCCCCCAATTCAGGAGCAAATTCTGAGTGCAGAGCCAGGTGTGGCCCAAAGCAAACAAACAAACAAACAAATCATGTGATTTTGTCACATGCTATAATATTAGAGTTTGGAATGAAAAGTATGTCAGAAGTTAGAATCTCAGTTTCTGAAAAGAGGTTAGTTATAATATCAGTCTTGCTTGTCTAGTGCATCCTTTTACTTCCTGTATAAATCCTTTAAAGCAGAAAATATAAGCTCTGAGAATTCAGTCTAAATTCCTTTATGTTATATCCCATATTTACTCTTGGCTACTATTACTCAGGGATCATTCCTGGAAGGCTTGGGAGCATATGAGCCAAAAATCAAATACAAGTCAACTGTGTGCAAGACCAGTACATGACCCCCTGTGCTATTACTCTGTCCACATATAAGTGTGCTTACTTCTAGGAATGTACATACAAGAAAATAATGTCTATCTTCCAACTGACCTGGTTTTGGAGGTTTATTGGTTTTATTTTGTTCTTTTTCTTTTTGGTTTGGAGTTACATACAGTGGTTCTCAGGGCTGACACCTGATTCTTTACTCAGGAATTACTCTGGTCAGTGCTATGGGGACCATATGGGGATGCCAGGGATTGAATCCACGTTGGCCAGGTGCAAGACAAGCTCCCTACTCATACTATCTCTCCAGCCCCCGACTGACCTTTATTTTAATTTTTATTTTGTTGAAACCATTGTGATTTACAGAATCCTTTAGTTGAATTTCAGATATGCAATGTGTCAGGGCCCTTCATACCATCAGTGGCAACCTCCCTCCACCAATGGACCAGAGTACATCCTATCCCACCACCCTTTGCCCCATGACCTGCCAGTGTAACAGGCCCCTTTAATTTAGATGGTTAAATTTTAGGTCCATTTATTCTATTATTGTTGACTTTGGCTTGTATATTTAGTTCTGCTCTTATTTATTTCCCCACCTATGCATCTGAGACCACTTGGCCCCTAGCCCCTAGACTATATTTATTCCTTTCTTCTTAATATTTTTGGGAGGACCACACCCTATGATGCTCAGGAGTTACTCCAGGCTATGTGCTCAGAAATCACTCCTGGCTTGGGGACCATATGGGATGCCAGGGGATTAAATTAAGGTCTGTCCTAGATCGGCCATGTGCAAGGAAAATGCCCTACCTCTGTGCTATTGCTTGGGCCCCTTCTCTTCTTAGTTTTATTTTAAAAATGAATAACTATGTGGTAAAATAAAATCCATATCCCAAGGTTCTACGAGAAAGCTGGGAGCCCCAATTTAAAAGATAAGAGATAAAAATATACATTAAAATACCATTTTAAAAAAGATATGTGGGTTTTTTTTGTTTATTTGTTTTTCTTTTTGTTTTGCATAGGCACAGCAAAATATGGGGAAATAAAAAGGGAAAACCGTTGGCCTAAAAACAAGAAGACCTTACCTGGCATAAGACCAACTACAGGCACCGGGCATACTAAATTGTCTAACCTCAAAGTCTTTTCTGTGGTCCCACTAAAAGTCCTTCACATTTGTCATGGCCAGGTTTCTGTAGTTAAAGTTCCTGGTTTCTATATAGATCCTATGTTAAAGTCAGGTGACACAGAGTGTCTTCTGGTTTCATCCCATGGTTAAGTGGCAATGCAGAGAACTCTGCCCTGAAAGCAGGTTGTTGCTGTTATCAAGTTGTCAGGATCTCATGGTGTCACTCTTGAGCAAGTCAATGCAAGGGTAGCATTAGGGCCTTTCCTGGTAGAAGCCCTGATGCTGATGTTGAAAACCGTGCTGGTTCTATCAATGTGATCCAAGGTTCCGGGGAGAATGGCCAATTCCAATTTTCTGAAGCCTAAGCCAAGTCACTATGACAAATGTTCAAGATTTAAAGCCCCACTTCAATATAAAATTTATGTGTTCCTATCCCTATTAGAAAAGAAGTTGTTTCCACACATAAGATTTATACATTTTAATGTGTGTATGCAAAAATGAACAATGCCACATGGGACTACTGGTGCGTATGGGAGTGAAAATAACAAGCTAAACAATCCAGACAACCTGGTTCTAACGTGAACTCAGAACCCAAGAGAAACTTATCTACTAGAATTTCCTACTAAATAGTTCCAAAAATAGGAATAGGGAAAGCTGCCAATACATAAGAAAACAGACAATAAGAATTATACCTATTAAGAATATACATCTAAAGAAATATTTGAAAGATATATACATGTCCCCTTTAAGTCTGTTGAAATGGCCTGGTGTGGGAATAAAATCCAGAGCACAGCTTCATCTTGCTACATAGTCTTGTGAAGTCTGAAAAATGGCTCCCAGCAGTCATATATCAGGAAATGTTCTCAAGCTGGGATTTCTTACAAACCTAATCTGGTAGTGAAAAACAGTCCACAGCAAAGGGAGGTGGGAGAAATGGGGCCAGAGAGAGCAAATCAGTAGCAACGATGGTGGCAGCTACGGCGGGTGAAACAATGTGGGTTGAAAATCTGATATTTCACTTTGGCAGCTGGTTGGCAGCTGGCTGGGATGGGGAGAAGATTCCAGTTCCCGAGGAGTTAAGAACTGAGGGTAAAAAGGGTTAAGTGGGGGGAAATAACAGATCAAGGGTGAAAGAGAAGGGCTAGGAAAGGATTTGTAAAGTGTTGAGCAGAATGGGTGGAAAGGACGGGTTATATAGAGCAGGGGGGAGGACAATATACAACATAGATATACATTATACATATTACAGATGGACACTAGACAAACATTGAGGTGGCCAACATATACACTCATGCACACACATAGACAGACACCGAGGAACAATCCCTGGGGGGGGGGCTAACCCAGGTGGAATGGGTCAGAACGCTTAAAAGAAATAAAGATGTCAAGTCAGATATAAAGATTTTCCATTTTCTAGGCCAATCATGATTGGTGAGGCTTAACTTTACTGGAGAAAGGCTTCCTAGGTCAAAGTGTGTAGAGCATTTTTAAAAACAATCATAAATTTCAAGTCTAGAAAACTAAGCAATATGGTAATGGGCACTGTAAGAGGTGTCTACACCATGAAGAATCTTCTAGAGGGTCTTAAGCAACCAGATTCTTTTCCTAAAAGCAAACTAAAATCATAAGTATTATGGCATAATGATAAACTATCCAAAATTAAAAACAAATTACAATAACATTTAATAAATGAGCTCTGTAGCAGAAGTTTTTGGCATGCAGTTGCATATTCCATTGTTAGCTGTGGACATAAACATTAGATTATATTAGCAGGCATAATCAAGTAGAATATGAATAGATTCGAATTTTTGTTCAGACATTATCTCTGTTCAAAAAACAGAGCACTGTTTTTTGAGTCTAATATAGTATAGCACTACAATGTGAAACTAGGGTTCCCAACCTATATGTCCAAGTATCAAAACGATTAAGGAATTATTATAAACATAGTAAAGTTAAGACATTAAAAAATTTTTATAGTGAGCACTGTAGTGAGAGTTCATGGCTTTCAAATGCATCCTGAATCAGTTTCTGTGAATAAAAGCATTAGAGGGGCTATAGAGATAGCATGGAGGTAGGGCATTTGCCTTGCATGCAGAAAGACGGTGGTTCAAATCTTGGCATCCCATTTCATCCCCCGAGCCTGCCAGGAGTTATTTCTGAGCTTAGAGCCAGGAGTAATCCCTGAGCATTGCCGGGTGTGACCCCACCTCAAAAACAATTAGAACATTATTATAGATATTTATAAAGAGCAGTTGATTGGACATCTACTCAATCTAAACAGCTGTATCCATTGCTGAAGGTCTCTTTGAAGTATAAAAGAGAATTCAAGTTTTTGTGTTTCTTCTCTTCCACTCAATTGTCTTCATGCAGATGTGTTAGCATACATGCAATTTGGGAAGAAGAGGGTTGATATGAGGGACCAAAATGTCCTCCCCTTGGACTATGCACTTGAGATAGCATGGCAGACAGAATGGCTGTTAGGATGGATGGCAAGTTGAGGAAACAGCTTGTGAGAAGAGTTTGGTGGTGGCACTTGCAGTCTGCAGAGTTCCAGTTAATTATCTAAGGGTCCAAAAAATGTCTTTTTCTCAGATGACACACCTGAGGTGGGGCACAGACAGAACAGATGTCAGGAGAGGCGGCTGTCTGAGGAAACCGTGTGGGAGGGAGGAAGAGTTTGGTTGCAACTATTGGCAGCCCTGAGGGTCCCAGTTGATATGATGGACTAAAAATTCCCTTTTTTTGGCTTTCTTTCTTTTATCTTTTCTCTTTCATTTTATTTTTCTTTTCATTTTTTCCTAATTATTTTTACTTATCTGGAAACAAATGTATTATGACTGTCAACTATGTGATCCATTTTCTTTAAATAAACAAATAATAATAATAATAATAATAATAATAATAGTGAAAAATTGTTACTTAGTGAACTGGGTAAATAGCACAAAGGACTGGAAACGTGCCTTCTGTACAGGAGAACTAGGTTCAATCACCCACTTTATAGTTTACCAACCACTGAGCGAACTTGCTAGTTTGTTTTCTTGCAAATATATATATAATTTTCAATAAAATACTGCAATCTTTTATTTAATTTTCAAAGCCTTTTTATCATATATTTGGCATGATCTTAAACTTCAAAAAGTTTTTAAATAGTGATTTTAACTCATATACTAATATGGGAAAATTGACCTGTTGAATAATATATTTACTTAGTTTATCTGGAAACAAAACAAAAATACGGTGAAATTCTCATTTTTCTGCTACTTTTAATTTACTTGATTACTTTAAAAAAGAAAATAAAACATTTAAATGAAAAAATATTACTTTCTAATTGCTGCTAAAACAAATTAACATGAATTAGATGAATGAAAAGGGGGAATTATTCTTTAACTTTCCAACCTATTAAAATTCTGATGGGCTTTATTGACTAAAATCAATGTGTTAGTGTTGAGGATTAATTCTTTCTGGATTTTTCTAGAAGAGAATCCCCTTTCTTGTCTTCTCTGATTTCTCAAGTTTACTTATTTTCATTGACGATGATAACTTCTTCATATTTAAATATCACTCCGAGTCTTCTAAGGCATTATTTATTGCTGCTTTTTCTATTATCTTTTTTATAAAGATCCATGGAGTTATAATAAAAACTTTAATATAAACAAGAATAATGTTTTAACAATACAAATTTTATCATTTTTAACTTGATCACAAGTACCAAGGTTTTTTATTCCTAAGTATTATGGTAATATATTCAGGCACTCTAAGAATTACCTGTGAATACATTGGGGTGGCCATCAGTCAGCTTATGACAGAGAATTCAATCAGGGGCTATTTATTCATGTCAGCTTTAGAACTGATTGAATTTATGTAAATCATTTAAATTCCCTTCTCCTCAATCTCTGCATTTGTAAGTTAAGGAACTATATGTATTTTTTTTAAAAACTTCTTTTCTAAGTCATTTATTTTTCTAGGTTACCATGGGTAGCACAAAATAACACTAAATTGCCAGTATAATTTTGGAGGTGGTTACTTTTTCTGAAAAATATTTTATCCATGTTAACTACTAGTTATTTTCATTTTAGACAAGCATTTAAATGTTACTTATTTGACAAGAACAGCGTTCTACTTCTATTATATATAATTATTTTGTCTTTCTTAATGACATTGTTCCTCTGTCTTTTTCCATACTTTCTTTTCTTTATATTGCTTCTGTTCCTCTTTCCCATTCCTACTCCTTCTCCTTATAATGCTCTTGCTCTAACAAAAAAAAAATTTGCAAGATGAACTAATACCTGTTTTTTAAAGTATATATTAAATAATACCCTGTGAGGTTTTTGTTTGTTTGTTTGTTTGTTTTGAGGGGGCCATATCTGGTGGCTCTCAGGGGTTACTTCTGACTCTGCACTCAGAAATTGCTCCTGGCAGGCTCTGGGAACCTGAATGTTGGAATTGAATTCGTGTCCGTCCTGGGTCAGCTGTGTACAAAACAAGTGCACTACCATTGTGCTACCACTCCAGCCTCCCCTGTAGGTTTTTTCATTCACTTTCTAAAACTACAAAAAATATTAGCCACCATTTTACCAGTAGTCATTATCTAAAAATATTGTGTATTCCCTTTCTACCATATAACCAAGGGAACAAGTCAGGTAATTATTTTTAAGTAATTAAGTATTGTAAAAGTAATTTTTAAAATATATATTTTTTATTTTCAAAACAATTTAGATAATTTGAGGTGGAAGCATGGACAGCAATGGCTAAAGCTTAACATTAAGGAATAACATTTTAGATCATTTTCAGCTATTTAAAGGTTTTCTCTTAGTGGGTCTATTTTTCAGTACTAAAGGAAATGGAAGATAAAGAAAACAAGTTTCAGGAAAGGCATGTCATAAACTATTCAGAGAAGCATAATTTTGAAACAGATGACACTGTGGAAGAATTTCAGAAAGAATTAAGATCAGACGATAATAATTTGACTACCAAGGGGCAATCTCTGCTCTTTGAACAATTCTCAAAACATCCTTAATTAAACTATTTTCTTGATATTAGGAATATACACCTATGTTCTTCTTTATGGTTTCCTAAGACATTTCTTTTTGGCAAGGGGGGGTATATAAATATCAAATTCATCTTGTTTAAACCTCAAGTATGGGCTAGCTAATCTCTTCTTCCAAATCTCAAATTAGTTACTCAACAAAATGAACAGCAACAATTTGAGTTCTGTTCCAAATTGATGATATCAATGATGACCGAACTCACTCTACTCACCAACAGACTATATCTATTGCTTTTCATGGAGCCCACCCTATGAAAAAAATCTAGAAACTAGCCGAGCAATTTGATGTTAACAACAAAAAGTTGCCATATTAAAATGGGTGGGAATGGCTGAGACTCACTCTCATGATTCCATGTCAGCACTTTCCCATGACTAGGCTGGCAAGAGACATCTCCTGACTTCTCCCAGAAGAGTAAAGAGCTTGGTTTCAACATATAGGGTTCCAATTCTAAGACTTCTACCTGAAGAATGAGTCTATTAAAAACAAAAACAAAAAAAAAAAAAAAACAGAGAACTTGCTTGTAGCATGAGCTCTGTAAGATGAGCTGCAGACACCAATAGTTCTTAATGGGTCTGAGGACAACATGGCCACCCACAAGGGGTCAGTGTGCAGGAAAGTAACAGAAATGATCTTGTCTCAGACTGACCTGAGAGGAAACTATTTGCTTAAACAGGAAATTGTGTGAGGGTCAGCCTTCCCATTTTGCTCACATCTAAGATTGACAGAGCTACTACATAGAGATCCAGAAAGGTTGAAGGTGCTATAACAAGATCCAACCTAGACCTTGCTAACTACAAATTGCATTTTTGGAAGGTTCTTATGCCCAGATCTGATGCCCCACTATTTATAGAGGCATACCCCTTGTTCTCTGCTATTCCTAGGCCCTCAGGACTATACCAACTATAAAACATTAATCACCTAGCTTCCCAGGGCTTGGTCAATTGGGTGCAGAAAAAAAATGCCCATTTCCCAGTCTTCCCAGGAGACATTTATTTGCATACTTCAAAAGCTTCTCCCTGTGATCTGGCTCCCAATCATCATTATACTGTCCTTACATCATATATTAAAGGGACATCATTGCAATGAAATGTAAGGATGCTAATTAGTAAAAGGAGAAACATGAAAGTATGAAACTCACTTGATAAACATAAATACATAATTAAGTGCATATAAATAATTAATAACTTAAGGTGAAGATTAAAAGATGTTATTTCCAAGGATCACACTCGAATACCAAATCTGGAATATCCCCTGACCACTTATGGGGCTTGCTTTTGGCTTCCGGGGCTTCCAGAAGTATAAAAAGGTGAAGGGAGGGTGCCTGTAAAACAACATAAGAATTGGGGCTGGAGCAATAGCACAGCGAAAAGGCATTTGCCTTGCAAGCAGCCAACACAGGACAGACCCCGATTCTAATCCCAGCATCCCATATGGTCTCCCCAAGCCTTCCAGGAGCAACTTCTGAGCTCCGAGCTAGGAGTAACCCCTGAGGGCTGCCGGGTATGACCCAAAAAACAAACAAACAAACAAAAAACAAAAAACAAAAAAAAAAGAATCATTGTGGTCTCTGAGAGTCAGAAAGACAAAAGTACCTTATAAACTATTTAGCTATAATAATTTGTTGTTAGATAATACTATCAAGGAAGAGGAAGATTGTAATACTAATAGCATGGTGGGGGTTATACATTTTGATAATAGATGCATAAAAATGTATGAACTTTGTATCAATTTGATGGTACGTAGCTATCAGCTAAAATAGATGATATAAATGTTTTATGGAAATCTTATAACAAAAGATATAAGCAAAATTCTATAGTAGGTATACAGAAATTAGGAGGAAGAGACTCCAGCATATCTGAAGGGAGTGCAGTTACCATCAACACAGGGAGTTTGGGCACTAGCTGTGGGGTGCCCCAACAGAAAGGCCCCAACAACAAAGGGACCTATGTTCTTCCCATCCACACAGATCAGAGGCCATACCTAGGAGTATGCCCCTCACCCAAGCAGGTCAAAGTGTACACAGCCCCAAGATTATCTCTCACCCACATAAACTACCTTGAGACCTCTCTGACAGTGGGGAATTCTAACTGTGACCTAGGAAAGAAGCACCTTGAGACTATAAAAAGAAACAGGGTAAAGCAGGGCAAAACCCCACTATGTCTTTTGGGTGAAGACTGCAATATTCATACCCAATCAGAACTGATTCCCTATTTAACCTCTCTGAAATGCAGTTCAAAGTGAAAATGCTTAGGATGTTCAATGAGCTCAATAAAACAAAATGGATGGGCAGCCAATAAAATACAGGAGGATACAGGAGCAGAAATAAAAAAATAAAAAGAAATAAAAAAATAAAAAGAAATAAAAAAATACAAAAAGAAATGTCAGAACTGAAAAATATGGTAAGTAAAATGATAATTTACTGGAAGACCTCACCAGCAGATTCAACGCATGTGAGGGCAGAATCAATGAGCTCAAAGTTCAAGTACAGAAAACCTCCTGACAATGACAGAAAATGAAAAAATGTCTCAAAATAAATGAATAGAAGATGAAAGGGAGTCTCAAAATAAATGAACAGATGACAACAGAACTTTGGGATAAATTTTCAATAGAAACAACATAAGAATTATTGTGGTCCTTGAGAGTCAGGAAAAAATCCTATTAAGAAGCAACAGCCAAAGACATCTTGCTGAGAAGTTGCCAGAGCTAAATAGTGCATTTTCCCACATCCTGGACGCACAAAGAGTACAAGATAAATGATTCCAAAATAAAAACATCTAGGGCACATCCTATTCACAGAGATGAAATCCACAGATAGGGATAGAATACTGAAAGCAGCTGTATCAAAAAAGGATACTACATACAAAGGAGTATGCTTAAGATTTACAGCAAATTTATCACAAGCTCAAAGGCAGTGGTGGGATATAGAGAAGCACTCGATGAAATGAATGCCTCCCCAAAAATACTATCATTTAGGCTTGAAGAAAGAATACATAGCTTCACTGATAAACAATAGCTCAGGAATTTTATAGACTCAAAGCCAACTTTAAAAGAACTGACGGGCCTAAATTAAGGCAAGATAAATCCCATAAACATATCAAATGCCCACAAAAAGAGGCACAGAATTTAATAACAATAATCTCTCTTAATTTCGATAGACTAAACGAACCAATTAATAGGCATAGAGTGGCGAAATGGGCCAGAAAACAAAATCCAACATTCTACTGCTTGTGAAGAACACAATTGAATAGTTAGAACAAACACGGACTCAAAGTTAGAGAGACAAATAAAAAGTTAAAAGTTGAAAGACAATTAATTGTTCAACCAAATGACTTTTGTAAAAAGCATGACTCAGATTACCACACTAAATTCAGATAGCACAGGGTTTAGGCTTTAAAAGGTTATAAAAAATAAAAGAAAGAAGGGCCATCTTAATAGCAAAAGGATATATATATCAGAATGAAACTAAGAGGAAGAAACTAAAGCATAAAACTACAAAAAAGGTTAATAGCCCCAAGGAAGAAAGCAAGAAATGAAGAAAGGAATCTAAAAATTATAGAACTGAAAAACAATTAGCATAGCAAGGAACAGAAAGATCACTACTATTAATTATTGTTATTAAATTTCTTTTATTAGGATTAGTGAGATGTTAGAGAGACTAAGTTGTTTTGCATGCTGCCAACCACTTTTTGCTCTTTGGCACTGTATACAGCCCTGAGTACCTTCTAAGATCGCACTTGAATACTGAATCTGGAATATCCCATGAATGCTGCTGTGGGGCTAGCTTTCAGCTTCAGGACTTCCAGAAATATAAAACGGTGAAGGGAGGATGCCTGTAAAAGCACCCCACGTGTTATCTCCCCAGCCCCAGGTGAATGAGTATGAAACAGGGTCATGCATAAATTAATCCAAACCAGGCTAAGGGTGAAATACGTGTAGTCTGGCAGTCTTCTACCTTATATCTCCCACAAGCTGCCTGCCAGAACTGTTTTTATTGAGTACAGAGAACACTCCCAGGTAGGGAAGTAAGGACATAGTCAGGGTAGATACCTCAGGCTTATTCTGAGCCTGTCTAGCCCAGGTTTACATATAAAACATTCTTTGTTTTGGGTGAAGCCAAGTTGTAAACAGATACAAAGAAATCAGAAATATTTATCTTAGGTAAAATAAGGTGTAATCTAAAACTGCTCCTATTTTATTCAAAAAATTGAGAGGGGTACATAAGTTGTGTTCTATTGTTTTCTGCAATAAGTAGGAACCCTTGTTCCTGGATATCTAGAACATCCGAGTTCCTTTTCATAAACTTCTTTAATCAAAATCACAAGAACATTTCTGCAGATATAGATACAGTTTGAAAACAAGTTTACTAAAACATTTGTATAATGAGCACTGTAATTAGAGTCTATAACATCCAACTTCCTTTTCCAATGACTTCTGTAGACAAAAATATTAAAACATTTTTGAAAACATAATTTGAGAATAAATTGCTAAATAATATACACCATCAAACATCATAAAAATTGGAAAACATTCACTAGGCTAGCTGAAAACATTTACAATTCTAACAGTATGCATTTCCATGGAATTGTGCAAACTAATATTAAACCACTGAAGTTGGATACAAAATTTTCTGTTTGCAGTGGGGCATAGAACAAAACAGTAGATATACAATCCAATACAGGTAAAACACAATTTAATCAGCAAGATAGTGCCTGATACAAATAGGGCTAAGATATTAATTTAGAAGAAAGTTTTTTTTTTTTTTTTTTTTTTTTTAGGTAACCCAGGTGCAGGACGCTCTGAAAGCAGCTTCTCTTCAGTTGAGTTTAGGCTGGGCTTGGATTCTCTATCTCTACCTTTTATGTTGGTCTAAGGCAGGGGTCTCAAACTCGCGGCCGGCGGGCCATTTGCGGCCCTCCGTACAACATTTTGTGGCCCGCAGCCGGCCTTCAAATATCGCAGTATTTGCGATTATTCGCTTACTGAATCATCGCAATAAAAATCGCATTAGTAAGAAAAAATCACATTAAACATTCGCATACCCCAAGCAGTTCCGTTCGGGGTATGCAAATGTTTAATGCGATTTTTTGCGATTTTTTCTTACTAATGCAATTTTTTATTGTGAATATTCGGTAAGCGAAATCCCCTATGCAGCCCTGCCTCACCCCCACTTTGCCTCCTGTGGCCCCCAGGTAAATTGAGTTTGAGATCCCTGGTCTAGGGTCTCCTTGCTAAGCTGCTGCAGGTTGGGAGGCTGAGATTCTTGCAAAAAAGCTTCTCCAGTTGAAGAAAGATGGTAGACATTGGCATCAGGGATGCTGCCCAGTCCCTTCACTTCTCTCCCCTTCACTGTCTGCTTCTGTCTCACCTAAGGGGTCTCTGCCAGTAAAAGGTGGCAAATATGCTCCCAATCGACATAGATTCTGTTGATTCATCCCCGGCCTCCCTCAACTGCTCCTTTTTTGTTCAAAAAAATTGAGAGTTCCTTCACAGTGGTGTCATATTCTTGATCTAATGGCCTTCCCAGGGCTGATAATTTATCATTTACTACTGGCACTAAACCAGAGAGACCCCTCATCTCACAAGAATGATGAGCTAGCTACTGTCTCTGCAGACTTAAAGTCTGAAAACAGCTCTGCAGCCTAAGCACTGAGTCAAGTAGACAAGCAGGTGCTGGCAACCCAACTCCTGGGCACTGTCAAATGGTCCAATGTCTGAAATGGTTATGGATTTATCAACAGAAACGACACCAAAGAAGTCTTTGTTCACTGGACAGCTATTAAGAGAAACAATCCCAGGAAAGTTTCTATGTAGTACTGGCACAGAATGGATATCCTGATGCAGAGATCTGTCACGAGTCCTGAGCACTGTCATTTACTTTATAGCTGGGTGCAAGTCCCCATCAGACCATAGATAATTGAGGTTTGTGGCATTATAGCCACTTCCAGAAGTACACTGTGGTGGAAGGCCACCACATCCTGATATACTATTTGGAAAGGCCCATTGTTTGATTCACTTGAGAGTTAACTTTTCCCACCATCTTAAAAGAAGTGGACCTGAGCCCACACCTCCACAAGAATTCCCCTTGGGTGTAGTCTGACACCAAATGGCACTGGACTGCAGGCACTTAAGGTAGGCCTCCAAAGCCAATCTCTGAGCCAAAAACGATTTTGAGTTACTATTTATATACAGAGCCAAGGAGGCTAATGTCTTTGGGCACTGAGCCTAAAATTCTTCCACCACTTTGAGCATAAAACAAAACAAAAAAGAACTATTGTCCAGTGGACCTGAAGTCACCACCTCATTCAGAGCAGAGAATCTGTTCTACTATGGACCTTGCTAATGTGGTCCAAATCCATCAAAGCTCTGCAGGCTGCATGGAGGAAACTTTAAATTCTGCCCCCTGCTTGGAGGCTGAATTAGAAGATATCCTATTTGAGGGGCCAGAGTGATAGCACGGCGGTAGGGCATTTGCCTTGCACATAGCTGACCCAAGATGAACCTGGGTTCATATGGGTATCCCATATGGTCCCCAGTGCCTTCCAGGTGCGATTTCTGAGTGCAGAGTCAGGAGTAACCCCTGAGAGTCACTGGGTGTGACCTAAAAACAAAACAACAACAAAAAACAAACCCCCAAAACCTATCCTATTTGAAACCTGAAAGTGGCATGTTCTCTCCATCAGAGCAGTTTCCAAGGTGGTACTTAAAGCTGACCAAGGCAGAACATATGTAACAAAAACATTGCCTCATTGAATCATCTCTCCTTTCAGATCAGAGCCAAAAGTCATTATCTTCTGCTTAGAGCAGACCCTAAATTAGTTTCTTCCTTTTTAGATTTCAAAAAAAGTCAAAACCTCTCTCTGCAAAGGGAAAAAAGTAAATTGGTCAACTCCCTTGTTAAGATTGAGTTCTCAGTGGCCTCCTTCACAAAGTTAGAATCTAATGTGGCCAATTATCTTACTAGGGCCAAGTAAAACAAAGGCTCAGCTTTTAAAATTACATTTAATGGCCCATATTCCCGGAATAAAGCTTTTCTTACTTCCTGAATTAAAAGCATCTCTGCCCCCAAGCAAGTTTAGCATATAAACACCAAGCTAAGTAGCAGAGTTAAAGCCCCAGTTAAAAAGCCTTTCTCCATTAGCCTATTAAGTCCAGGTGTGTGTGTGTGTGTGTGTGTGTGTGTGTGTGTGTGTGTGTGTGTGTGTGTGTGTGTGTGTGTGTGTTGGCATTTTATGAGTATTTAATGAATGTAAATAATCCTTACTCTTTGCACAAATTCTATTTGTGGGTGAGTAGTTGTAGTTATTTGTAACTACTGGCTGAATGAGAGGTGAACACCTATTATCTGTGTAGAGAACTTGATTTTGTGGTCATTTCTCAGTGGACCAGAAAGTCTTTTGTACCTGCCAGGCTATAAAAATAATTCTCACCCAAAGAGGCCATGTTGAAGTCCCAATAAGTCTACTTCTTAAGCTCTGGACTTTCGGGTTCCCCTTTAAAATAAGAAGATGCATCTCCAAGTTAAAATCGTCAAGATAAACAACAAAACATGGGCGTCAGACCAGACCAGCTGAAGGAAAATAAAAGACCCAACCAAAGTTCTGAGCTTTGTACAACTCCCATTTTGGGTTCCACTTGTCCATGTCAAACTTGGACCAGTTTTTGGTCTTTTATCTTTCATATAGTTCAAGTTCCTTTCCCCAAAATTCAGAGAGAATAACAAAAATAGTACTTTTTAAATTCCTGAGTTTGCTGCTGACTGCGGTGATGTTTTTCTGCTCCTTTGTGCAGCTATTCACTCTACACTTGGTCAACAAAATGTAATAATCCCAAAATAGCTAATTGTTGAGTGCTGATCCTTGAAATTTTTATGAAAAATTAACACAAAAAAACTCCAAATATTGATAGTTATAATTTCTTACTTAACAACTTCAAGAAGCTAGTTTTGAAGAACAGAGAAATTGTGCAGGGGATAAGCAGCTTGCCTTGCAAGCGGCTGACCCTGTTTCAAACCCAAGCACTACCAAGAGTGATGTCTGAGAATGTGGCTATGGTTGTCTGCTAGAGGTGGGAACCCCAGGTCAGAATTAAAAAAAGTAGTTGTTATTTTGCATAGGCACAGTAAAAGTTGGTTGTAATAGCATCAAAGATAGCCAGATCTACTAGGTGTGGCCCTTTTGGCCCCAGAACCACTGAGAATAGTTTAATAATCCCCAGCATGCCAGAGGACAAGCAATGTGAGTCCTAGAGCTCTTGCATTCAATGAATAGCCTCGTTAACCAAGAATCTCAGGTAGGGATTTCTGGGTCTTCTGAACACTGTTTGGTTGGCTCCACAAATTTCAGTGGCGTTTTTTTTTTTTCATAGAAATAGAACAAAACTGAAGCTGCAATGCATCATCATCTCACTTTCAATTTTGAACTGTATCAAAAAACAATGTCAATCAAAACTATATGGTATATTAGAACACTATAATTTTTAGCTCAATGAAACTGTTGGCAGTGTTGCCACAGGGCAGTAGGTAAGGTCAGTGGGGAACCAGTAGGCACCAGGCAGGCACCTGATAGAATATTCTGCTGGCGCCATACTACCTGGCACACGTCTAGCTCACTGGTGGGTTGCCCAAGGAGTTCAGAACATAAAAAGAAAAAAAATAGGAACTTCTGTATTAAATAAACATTAATTTTCTGAGGTTTAATAATCTCATGTATTCTCATAGTAAAATGAATTTCAGCGATAAGAAATATTGAAAGAAATTTTATTTAGAAAACTTAGGAGGAGCTGGAGAGATAGCACAGCAGTAAGGCGTTTGCGTTGCATGCAGAAGGACAGTGGCATTCCATATCCCCCCCCCAAAAAAAAAACATAAATAAATAAAATGTCAAAGAAAGAGAAAGAAGAGAAAAAGTGAATTCTGAGTAAATGAGAGAAACATAGAGATAGAGAAAAGAGGGGCAGGAGAAAGAGGGCTTCTATGAGGGGATACATTATAAAGTAAAGGAATTACATAACCCAATTTGGAATAGAGGCGGCTCTCAGGAATGGTGTATGTCTTATAGGGTAAAAGGAAGCAGTTGTACAACCAAGTAGGCAGGTGTGGGTGATTCGAGGCCAGATTAAAACTGAATTACAGGTTTCTCTAAATTTGGTCTTTATTTCCAAGCTACACTGCATTGAGGTCCATTGCTGGGACATTGTTAAGGAAGGACTGCTTTATCATCTTGATGGGTTCTTAAATGGATTCTTAATGGCAGCTAGCTGACTATGACTTTGAAAAATTTACCAAGACTTCAGTGCCAAGGCCCCACTCCACTCCACCTGCCTGCCTATTTCAGAACATAGTAGAAAAACCAGAAATAGACTTGTGCATAAATGTAAGTATGGCCAATAAATTTTTAACAAAATGTCCAAGAATATGCAGTGGAAAAAAGAATAGTATTATCAATACATTATGCTCCATTATGTTACAGAAAAAAACAAACTGGGACCTATTCAAACTTACATATATTAAAAATCACTTAAAATAAATTTAAGAGACTGGAGATATTACTCAAGTGCTAGATCATGCGCATTAAATGTGTGAGGCCCTGTTCTTAATCCCTGACTCATGGACTAGTGGTCCCTAATATCAGGTCCAAGCACCATAAGCCCAACCATTGCCAGTCAAATCACCAACAGCAATTTAAAAAATGTATTTATGACATATAACTGTAAACTTAAGACTTCCTCCTGTAGAGAACAAAGAAGGTAAGAACTTTGCCATTGGTCTTGACAGCATTTGATTTAATTTAATATTAAATGCAAAATAAAGAAGTAGGACTAAAGACACTTCAAAAGATTTCTGGATAGCAAAAGATTCTACAAACAAAATTAAACTCAACCTATAGGATTTTAAAAGTATATGCAAACTACCTATCTGATAAAGGGTTGATTTTAAAAATATATGCCAATCTTCAACAACTCAATGGGGGGTGAGTAAACAAAGAAATCTAAAAATAAGTAGAGGACCCAACTAGGCATTTTTCCAAAAAATTATAGATAGAGTGGATTTATTATGCACAAAAAAGATATTTCGTGTTACTAATGAGAAGAGAGATGCCACTCAAATCCACAACAATATATCACCTGATGCCTGTTAGAAAAGACATAATTGACAAATATTTATGTTATGGGAAAACTAACTACTTCCTGAATGTATTTTAAGATATTGTATATAAAATTAGCATACAAAACACCAGGTGTTTATGAAGGTAGATTTATTTGATAGTTTGAAGACTATCGTTCGAGATCTCCACCAATGTACTTCCTCACTGATTTCATCCTTGGACCATGCTGGTCTCTCATTGGCCCTTCATTGGTCTCTTCAGAGCCTACTGTTGCCCTTTTACTCTGTTAAAATAAGCATTCTTATGCTGGAAGTCTACAACCTGTCTCATAGCCCCACAGTTCTTTGACCTGTTAGCTTTCATTTGTTCTGAGGCCCATGTGTGTCCATGATAACTGTCACTTTTCTTTACATCTGCCTAGACTCAGGGAAGAGGTTAAGGAGTTTTGGTTTTAATTTGGCTTTGTTTGTTTGTTTTGATTCCATACCTGGGTTACTCCTGGCTCTGTGCTCAGAAATAATTACTCCTGGCAGGCTTGGGGGACACCCTACCCACTGTGCTATCACTCCAACTCCAAGGTCAAGGAATTTTAAAACCTCTGATTCCTTTTAGAGTTTTGCTACTTCTACCCCTTAACCATTTTCATGATCTGACTGCCTCTCATGTTAATAAGTTTTAAAGTGACCAATTGTATTTACAGATTAGGTGCTTCTTCCTACCGTCTAACTCCCGTATAACTAGCAAGGCATGGAAGAGTCTTTATACATTGCTTATTAGAATGTATATTTGTCTAACCTCGTAACATGTCTTAAAATTCCTGTGTATTGAAATAAGAATTACCATACTATCCAGCAGTCCCACATCTAGGTATGTCACCAAAAGAAATAAAAATAGGATATTGAAGAGATATCTGCACTCCCATACTCATTGCAGCATTAATCACAAAGCCAAGATATGGAAACAGCTTAAGTGCTTGCTAATGGATGGATAAATAAAGAAGCATATATATATGCATAATGGAATACATTTGTCATGAAAAAATTCTGCCTGTTGGATAAGCTTTGCAGGCATTATGCTAAATTAAATAAATCAGACAAAGACAGATACTATTGAGCATTTCATGTAGAGAGTCTTAAAAAATGTCAGCCTCATAAAACAGAGGAAAATGATTATCAGAGTTGTGGTTATGGGAGAAACAGTGCTGCCTATGGTTGTGTGGCGGTAGCAGTCACAAGAGAGAATGTGTTTTAACCACTCTTCTGCTTGTAAAGCTACCTCAGCAGGACAGTCCCCAGAGAGATCAAGACCCATCAAAGCAAGCCTACAGGAAGTTCTGCAAAGTATTGACTTTAAACTCCAAGATCCTTGACTATTCTCACAGAAAAGAATTTCAAAAGAGAGGCTGAAGAGATACCCAGCATCTTCTATGATGTAAGCACCACCAGACATGATTCCTGAGTACAGAGACAGGAGTAACCATTATTATGACTGGTTTGACCCCCAAACAAAAAATTAATAATGATAATTTCAGGAGAAAGGGGGAAGAAATAACTCTTATGGTAGATGAAGAGAGGGGAGAGAGAAAGAAGAATGAAAGTGGATATGTGTGTGTAAGAGAGAGAAGAGCATAAAGGAAAGGAGCCATATACCTTGAGTTGGGATGCATTGACTTACATGAATAAAGTGTGTCCATCAAGTTAGAGACACACCAGAATAGATACATACAAGTATAAAAGCATTCACCTCACTTCTCTTAAGCTCATCTTTTAGGGTCTTTCAATGTTTCCCTGTATTGGGGTTCATAAGGGATTATTCAGAAATGACTGCTGAATCATTCCTTGATGGGTTCTTTTATAAAAAGGAGTGAGTTTTGACTTCTAAAATTTATTACCAGATCTCTATTCCAACACCTCCACAGTGACTGCCTGCTTCAATAGGAATAGTTTGATAAAAGTATGCTAACTGCTGTAAATTTATTCCTGTCTTTCACTGTAGTGATAGGTATTAATATGCTAACAGCACAGCATAAAGCAATAATATTGTTACTATTGTTAATATATATATATATAATAAAAATCAGTAAAGCAAAGCCTTAGGGCCTAATGTAAGTAAAGTTTGCATTGTCTACATTACTATAGTCAATAATGTGTTTGATTTCTTTCCTCTTTTAAACATTATTTTTATAAATTACAATTTTAGGATTTCAAGAGTATAGTTTAACATTTGTAGATGTATACAAGATTCTCTGTACCCACCAAGTGTCATCGCTCCACCCAAACTACTTCTTTCCTCATTCTTTTCACTCAGTCTTCTTTCCCTCCAGTAAGTATGATTGTTTTTATTGAGTCTAATAGTTTTATTCCAATGAATTTTTTTGATTCATAAATGCTTCAAATATTATCACAACCATACAGTAATTGTATTTCATTTCTTTACTTATTTCATTAACATAGCCACCTCAAGTTCTGTCCACTTTGATTCCAATTTTTATGATTTAGCTTTGTAAAAATATATAGCATTCTATGAAACATATACACAGCTTCTAAGTTTTGGTTATTGTGAATAATGCTGTGTTCAGTACAAGGATGCAAAAATCTTAGATTTCTTTTCCTTCAGATTTATGTCTAAGAGAGTTATCACTGCATCATATACTTCCTCCATTTGATTTTTAACAGAATTTACATACCTTTGACTGCATATTTTTATTTCTATAAAAAAATCTACTAGAGTGTATTTTCCTCTGCACCCTGACTATCTTTACTATCAGTAGTTTCAAATAAGTATAATTCTAAGCCATGGAAATTATAGAGCCTTCAGAAAACTAATAGCAGCATATTGGGGTTAATTATCGACTCAAAAAGGAGAATGTCAGCAACTGAACTATCAGCAGCTCTCTTGCTTCACCTGCGGGTTTTCATGGGATGACGTCTATTCAAGTGTTGACAAAACTTAATCTTGAATAGGCACTGAGACTTTTTGGGACAATAGCCATTGGTACTTTTGTGCCAATAGGGCAGCATCCAATGCAAAAACCAGATTATTTATTCTGTTCCACATTTAGCAAGAAGTGAACTCCATGAATTTTCCCAATGAATTCTTACTAAATTCTTCTCAACAAAAATCTTACTATTATTTTATCTCATACAGCACAAAGGATTATTTCCTGATAGAAAACTTTGTGCTTATTTATCTGAGTCAAAAGACCAAGGTTAGCAGTGCATTATCTAGAATAAAGAGGCATGCCCACTTATTAAAGTTTAAATACATGTCTTTATAAAGGATTCTGCATTAAACCTTCTGAATGATAATAGCTAGTAGTTGAGCCTGGGTTGCATTATTCACCAAATGAAGTAACTGGGAACTATAAGTACAGGAGTCAGACCCTAACTGCTTTTCTCATTTGTCTGGGATAAAGTACTTAACCTGCTCTTCCATTTTGCTTTGGACTATAAAATCGTTGAGTAATTGACCTTAGAGATTACTGTGAAGAATAATAAAATTTTGAGGAGACAAGAGTACTATATAACAGTCTGACAGGTCTCCAGGCCTCAATAAAGGAGTGGTATATAAAATAAAGAGTGAAATAATAGTAATAAAAGGATCACTGTAGAAAATGACTAACTAATGATGTTTAGCCTGTTGAAACCTTTTCTTGCTATTATCTATAATTTCTAGGTCAATTATGCTAATGTCAACCCAGGGCCTAACTAAGTTAAGCCAATAATGCAGGAAGATTTGTATCGACGTGATGTCAGGAGAAGAGGAGCATGGCGTATGGAAATGCCCCATCAGGCCTCCATTAGATCATATAATCCAATTTGATGCAAGCTTCAAATAGAACATAATAGTTAATTGTATCCCTGTGGAATGAAACTTTAGTCATGCTGAATCACACGTGCCAGATAACCCAGTTTTACAAAAGATAAGGTTGACACAAAATATTTAACAATTCTCTAGAAAGCAAGCCTTGAAAGATTTTAGAAAGGCAGTCAACATTATTTATCAGTGCTTTCTGAGCCTCAAGTGTGGATTAAGCTTAATAGGCTTACTCATAGACTGTGTAACATAAAAAGCAAATAAACTCAAAACTCACGATCCACTTGAACTAAGGCAGATTTCCCAACACTCTATATCTTCTAGTTGGACACATTCATTCCACCACCACCACTACTAGCAGCCATGTACTGGTAGTGTAACATTAGTTTTAGGGAAGTACAGTGCTTTTTTGGAAATAGTTCTATTTCTTTGATAGGTGCTAGCATTGGTGAAATTTATCTCAATGTTGTTAACTGACAAACCAAAATGGGCTGATGATAGCAAAAGGAAAAACTTTTGTGTGGGGCTTTTCAACTACAGACCAGAACACACAAACCCACACAACCCCCAATACAGTGGTTGTATAGTGTGTTGGAATTACTAGGAATAGGGAAAGCATGTATGGATGAAACAGTGAAATAATTTGAATTCAGACCTAGTTTATGCAAATCATCTTTCTCTTAGTGAAGCTCAAATTGGTGAAAATTTGGTCACATGATGAGTTGGCTGGATTTTCAGTCCAAACCTGTCTCTGGCATGCTTTCACAGTTTTCTTTTCTTTGCTTGGTGGACTTTTCTAGGCATAATTGACCTGAACATGTCAACAACCTTCCAACACTGTATGGCTTGTTTTGATGTGGAGGATGCATTTGTTTGTTTAAATATATTGCTTGTTTTTGTGAAATCTCATGCCACCTGAAATAGGAAAAAGAGTGAGTGTTTTTCATTGATATGTCAGCAGTTTGTTGATTAATTTTGGCATGGACTGTATGTTCATATCTACCTGGAGACTCTAAGTAATGACTTCTGTATTTACAGTACATCTTTAGGCACAATGAATAGGAGGCAAACCTTTTATGCTTACATTTTTTTTTCATTTAGGTTATAAAACCCAGTAATATCTGATTGGTGATCCTTATGCTCCATTGGCCCCTACCACTAGGAATTCTAGCTTTTTCCCTATTGATTCTCTAGAATAACTGTTTGGTAACTTAGCAGAAATATTTTAGGCAAGTCTTGAGTTCTATTCTTTGACATATCTCTGAATACCTCAAACCCCACAGACATACTTTAGTTTCTTCATTAAATAGCTATAGATTTTTTTCTTGAGATCAATTTACCATTAAATGTCCATTTTCATCTCTGCAAAAGCAAAAAAATATGTGCATGTACAAATAACAATAAAAATTAAAGAAGCAGATTAATTATAAGAAATTATAAGAGGAGATAATAATAGAGTAATACATTTTATTACTATAAATACTGGGAAGGGCATGAAGAAAGGAGGTATACTGATTAATAGAAAAACTTTTTCTGAAGTAAATAAAAAGAATATTTTGATTAAATAGGTTTGGGGACCAAAAAGCATAACAAAATCAGATTTAAAAATAAGATGCAGACTGTAGTTGTGATTAACAAGTTACAAGTTAATAATCTTATTAAAGAATTTTTGGTTGAATCAACTAACAATAACATTTATACTCATGAATAGAATTTTGTGAAAGAGTATACCTAAAGCCCAGATGTTCATACAGTGCATAAATACAAGCGGAGAAAGAAGATATTAGATAATAAAAACACAAAGATATCAGATCAACATTAACAAATGATCTTTTTTATTTGATACAAATTATGATTTTAATAATTTTAACATAAATTCAGTGCACATTATATGACCTTTATTTTTTACTTTTTTCAGCAAGTTCATGGACAGATTCATTTTCTTATGACCAAAAGCAGCATGAGTTTGAACTTAACCTATACCTACCCCTGCCTCCCAATTAGAGGGGTAAATAATGGAGGCATCAGGACCAAACAGGTGCAAGACTACTAAGTAATAGGATAGGTACAGAGGGGACCACATATTCTAGCAGCCCTGGGGGTGAGGGAAGAGGATATGGGAGGTAGGACAAAAACGGAGGAGTAGGGAGGACAAACCGGTGATGGGAATCCCCCCTGATTTTATGTAAATATGTACCTAAATATTATTGTCAACAATATGTAAGCCACTATGATCAAAATAAAAATTATGTTAATATAAAAAAAAGGAGTTCAGAACCTTATACTTATAGAACTGGAATTGGAGACAAGAAATTACAATGCAGAAATGGGTCAGCATGTTTGGTTGGCACCATATTGATAATATTTGCAACCTGGTTGATAGCAGCACTAGTTGATACCATATTGGAACCCTCAGTCTGTGCTAAGAGATCCTGAGGGAAAATTATAAAGAAAATTCAGCACTTCCACAGCAAATTGCTGAGAGGTATTTATAGAGTGCAAACCATGGAAAAAAAAAAACAGTTGGTTCCTACTAGTTGCCAAATGCTTGTTATCAAGAATTCTGCATTCCTACATCCAGAAAATGTCCTGTACACTTGCCAAAATATAACCAGCTGGCAAAGGAGCTATACTGCTTTCTGCAATAATTTTATAAGCCATAGCTGCCAAACATTGCTCCCTGCTAGCCTCTGTTTGCTCCCTCCATCACCAGGTAGGCCTGAAATCTCAGTCTCTTAGACTGACTCACCCTGATGATATATCACTCTATGTAATGACAGCAAACTCAGGCTTAGTGCCACAATCACTGCCAACTGTTATGCATAAATGCATTAATTCCTGAACTTATGGGTTCTTGAAAATTGTTTAGATATTTGCATACAAGACTCAGGTGCTTAAGAGGTTCAAGTTATCGTAAGGTTTAATCAGATGAATTCAAGTCAATATCCAATGTCCGATTCTCTCCATATACAAAGACAGTGATCCTGTTCCTTAAAGTCTGATCCAGATTAGGATGTGTTAGTCCTGCCCTTGCTTCTACCTGTCTCCAGTGTCTAAGAGTCTAGGTTGTCCTTATATTATACTCTGACCAGTGTACGCTTTCCTAGTCTGAAAACCTGTATATGGAACGCTGTCCCCCATGTCTCTTTTCGGGAATTTGCTGCTTTGTAATCTGCCACTGGGCCAGTAATTCCCTAGCCCTTTCTTTAATTTGTCATTGTCTTTAGTCACATCAGCAGCCCTCTGCACATTGGCTCTGGCTGCCATCTCATCTGTTTGGTCAGAAGTAAGGGGGAGAAGAAAATATTGCTTATATGGAAGTTTCCTTTCATCTCTTATCTCCCATTCCCAGCCATCCCATTACCTATTTTGACTGAATACCTTTTGGGTAGGGGAGATTTAAAATGACCAATGAAATCGACTAATTTACCTGACACTCTTCCCTTCCACTTCCACCAGAATATTGCTACTAAAAATCCTGCCCCTCAAAGTCCACTAGACATAATGAATAGAGAAACTCACCAGAGTTGATGAATCCATACAAAATTTATAAGCCAAATAATAATAAATATTTCTTCAAATAAAATAAAATAGATCATCTACTTTTTTGTTTTTTTGTTGTACAATTTCAAATTGATGAAAATATGTACTTATTATCAGATTTGGTATTTTCTCAAGAAACTCTGACCCTAACCACTCCATCAAGCGTGGGGCCCAGTGGAATAGCCTGAGTCATTCCAGTGGGAACATTCCCTTTAGCAAAAATCTAGAACAAAGCACCAGCTGGCTCCTTATTGTGCCTTCAACAGAAGATAGTGGGTGCCTGGAATGAAGGACCCCAGGGACAGAAGTCAGTTCTTAGCACCAATTATGGCATTTCCCTTCCCAGGACAGATTCTCAATTAATCATTGCTTTATGTCAGCAAAGGATTCCACCCAAAAATCAATGGAAATAGTACTGTTATCTCATGTGATGATCCACTTTGATGTTGGAAAGAGCAAGCAACTCAGGCAACACAGAAAATGCCAAACAACTTAAACAAAAACTGTGACTGAGATTTCGTGAATTGTACACACCAAGAGGAAGTTTCAAAACTTGCCTAGTTTTCATATAATTAATCTTGGCAACTACTCCGTATATCAAAATGGAACACAGATTGCTTAAGCTCTGACTTCTTTCTTATTGATGACGCCATGTGCCTAAACAAAAGAAATGCATGACATCAAACTGGACATGTAAGAAATTCTAAAGGGGGTAGGGGCTGGGAAGATAGCAAAAGTAGGCAGGGCAGCTGACTGCCCTGGGTTCAATCTCCAAACACCATCAGGAATGATCCCTGAGCATAGCCAGGAGTAAACCCTGGGCATTACTTGGTCTGGTCCAAAAGCAAGGGGAAAAAAAGAAACACTAATAGAACTTTTATAAAAGAGGAAAGAAACTCCTCTTGGAAGCAGCAAAATATATTTAAAAATAAATGTGTGAAAAAGAAAAATAATGGGGATTCAGATTAAATTAAATAATTACTTGCTTCTAATTTAAAGTAGGTGATAATCTAAGAACTAGGCTTCATGGCAACATCAAAACAATTGTTTTTGGAAAAAACAAGAAAAGATTAATGAAATTCAATTATTTATAAAAGATTGATACCTAAAAATAATGGAAGAGAATAGAACAGAGAACAGTGAAAAACAGTGATAAAACCCTAAATCCACACAGAAAAATGAAAATCATTAGTATATATCATATTTTCAACTGATGTCAATAGATCAGTTCAATAAAATGGCAGAATGGCAAAATCATAAAACAAAACCCAACCTTCTGCTGTCTCTAGGAGACCTATTTGAGCTCCAATATTAAACATATGTTCAACACAAAACATAGTACAATTATGCAAGCTGATGGTGACATAAAAAAAGAAGGGTCATATTAAAATCAGATAAAAATATACTTTAATCTTGACTGGAGTAATACCATAGCAGGGAGTGAGTTTGCTTTGCATGCACCCAACCCAGTTTCGAACCCCAGAATCCCATATGATCTCTGAGCCTGCCAGGAGTGATTTCTGAGCACAGGAGTAGGAGTGTGGCCAGGTGTGTCCCCCAAACTAACAAACAACCAAACAACAGCAATAAAATTGCTTTATATATGTGTGTGTGTGTAAATATACATATGTGTATATATAGTATATGTAGATATATACATACATATATAAAATTGCTGTTGTTTGGTTGTTATATATACACACACATATATATATAAAATCTGGATAAGGTAACAAAAATCAGGAACATATGTAACGAATTGGAAAAGACCACATCAAAACTACTTAACACACATTAATCAAAAGAAGGAGTATCAAAATTTATTGAGGAATTATTCACAGATCTAAAAAGAGGCATCAACATCAACGTACATTAGAGAAGGATTTTAACATTAGCAAGAAGACCAATCAGACAGAAAAATCAATAAGATATCCAAAGTCTTTTTTTTTTTTTTTTTTTTTTTTTTGGTTTTTGGGCCACACCCGTTTGATGCTCAGGGGTTACTCCTGGCTATGTGCTCAGAAATCGCCCCTGGCTTGGGGGGACCATATGGGACGCCGGGGGATCAAACCGCGGTCCGTTCCTTGGTAGCGCTTACAAGGCAGACACCTTATCTCTAGCGCCACCTTCCCGGCCCCGATATCCAAAGTCTTAAATGAGAAATTGGACCAAATGGGCTGACCAGACATTTAAAAATTTTTTCACACCAAGAAATAAATAAAAAATCAAAACTAAGTGCAAATTTTTCTCAAATGTGTATTTGAGAAACCACACAAAACATTCTTATTTTTTCACATGGAACAGTCTTATGGATGCACCACATGCTCAGATACAAAACAGTGTTGATTTATTCATTAAGAAGAAAATATCAAGCATAATTTTTAATTCAACAATATAAAACTGTAAGTTAGCAACGAGTAAAACAGAAAACTGAAAAAATAAAAACCTCAAACTTATGTGAATTTAATATCTTACCACTTAATATTTACTATGCCAACAAGAAAATAAATTGTAGGGGCCAGAGAAATAGCACAACAGTAGGGCATTTGCCTTGCATACAGAGGGACTTTGGTTTGAATCCCGGTATCCCATTTGGCTTCCTGAGCCTGCTGGGGGCAATTTCTGAGCGTAGAGCCAGGTTCTGAGTGCTGCCAGGTGTGACCCAAAAACTAAAACCAAAACAAAACAAAACAAAAAAAGAAATTGTAGATAAAAAAAATTTCTAAAAATAAAAGAAATAAAAACATCAGAACAGAAAATAAAGCTATCAGAACTGCTGAGACAGCGAAATCAATACTAAGAGATCATATTCACTCACTATAGCTTTAAATCAGAAAAGAAAAATATATCAAGTAAATAATCAAACCTCACACTTCAAAGTATAAAGAACAAATGAAATCCCAAGAAACAAAATAACTGATCAGATGGTTTTTCTAATGTGTTTTACCAAATCTTTAGAGATGATAAATATCTATGCATTTACACTTTTTCAAAAATTTGAACAAAGAAAAATTTTCTAAATACATTTTATGTAACTTCAAAATAAAGGATCTATTTGGCACACTTACTGCAGACACAATACTTAGTGATAAAAATTGATTTTCCTCTAGAATCAGCATAAGATAAACATTTCTTTTTTTTCCATTATTGTTCAATATAGTGTGGGATATAGTGATGAGAAACTCATCCACTGCCAGTGGGAATGCTGTCTGATTCACCCCATATGGAAAACAGTATGGAAAGCTCTCAGTGAACTCAAAATTGAGCTGCCATATGACCCAGCAATACCATGTTTGGTATCTATCCCCAGGAAAGAAAAACATTAATTCAAAAGAACATGTGATTTTGAAAACACCACTAGTCATCACAGCACTCAGTACAATAGCTAAGAGATGTCCAAAACAGATGAGTGGATCATGAAGATATGGTACGTATATAAATGGAAAGCTATATAGTGGCTACAAAATTGTTCATTGTTAAATTTCAGTCATAGAATGCACACTCTTCTTCACCAGTACACCCTTCTTGCTACCCATGCATCCCATTTTCCCCCTTTCCCCTCCTCCCTAATCCCCACCCCACCATTGTTTTTAGGGCAAGCAATTTACTTCTCTCTCTTCCTCTCCCTTCCTCTCTCTCTTTCCCTTTTGGCACTGTGGTCTATACTATTGTCAATAGAGGGGTGACCTTGCCTATCACTTTCTCCTCTTTCAGCACCTGAGTTCTTGTCCACAGCTATCAGTTCCAACTATCATAGTCCTAGTAGACCATTCTATACTCTACTTGTATTCACTGCTCTTTATGAAAAGCTTCCTACCCTGGGCTGGACCTCCTGACCTTTAATTCTCTTGTCTCAATAGAGGTTTCCTAATGCTTTAACAATTAGCATTCATTGCTATTAAATAAAGTAAGTAGCAACATTGAGATAAAGGTGGAAGGAAGTAAACATTCTGATGGAGAGTGTGGTGTTCAAATATTGTATGCATGAAATTCTATTATTAATGATATTGTAAATCACAGTTTCTCAACTAAATAAAATAATAAATCCCCTTCTCTATGAGAAGACAGTGTCCAACAGAGGCTAATTCTTGAGTTAATTTGGTTAGGTGAGACACTAGGGACATAAGATTTGACTTAAAAAGGATCAATACCATTAAAGTAATTTAAATATTTAGATAAATGCATTTAAATTGATAAAATGTAAAAAAAATCTATAAAAAATAAATAGCAAATCAAGTACTGCCATCATTATTATATGGAAGTTTAATAATAATAATAGTAATAAAAATAAATAATTTATTTGTAAAAAATTTATACATTTAGTAAGTCAAGAACAGTATATGACACACAATTTTAAGATCCATGGAGGCAAGATTATTATATTATCTTAAAATGTGGCTATTTATTTTGATAGCACAATGAAGTAATAGCAAAAATGATTTGATATAATAGCTCATTAAGATTATTGTTCATCATCCTGATTGCAATATAGAATATGCAGATTCCAGGATCTTTAATACAGAAACATGATACCAACAACAGAGACTGTGTGAAAAATAAAAGTGTATTGGCATTACAGACAATGACCTGGATTGAACAAACTAGTTTGCCTGGAGCCTAGAGTTGGTCTTATGCCAGGAAACTTCAGGGGTAGGGTCTCCTTGTATTTAGGCCAAGGTTTTTCCTTTCCATGTCCCTCATATTTTGGTGGGCCTATGCAAACAATAATCGCCACTCTAACAGCATTTTTACTGTGCTCCTTTGACTCTAATCCTTAAGAAAAGCAACCCACTTAAACTTTTGAGGTTCACTTAAACTAATATGCATGTGCATGGAAATGTAAAAAAGTACCTTGCCTTCAATGTTTAAGGAGTTACATATGTTTTAAGTCTTTAGATCGCTTTGGTGTGATGCTAAGAAATATTATGTACTACAATCTGGGGACTTGAGGGACAAAGTAATTGTACATGGGTTCTGTTTTATTTTTCTTAATGTTCTTTGGCTGAAAGTTCAAAGTTAATGTATCAGCAATGGGACTACTGAGAATTCTGTTTATTGTCCTTCCACTGTAACTTTACCTTGTCCTCTTTCTTTGCATCTTTGTTCTCATAATAAAAAAAATTAATAAAAAAGATTATTGGTCATAAAATAAATATTTTCACTCAATAATTTTCAACTTTTTTATGATAATTTAAAAATGTATGGAAAATGTCAGTTATAGCAAACACAAATGATAAACTACTGGCATAAACCTAATCTATATATATAAATATAAGATGTATGTATGTAGATATTTGCAAATGACTATATAAGATACAAAAAGAGAAGAAAAGGCATTTATAGGGCACCGGTAATTATGTTCAAGGTGGTATAAGATTACCAAAGGAGAAAGGATTAAAAGTAGATTTTTAATACGTATATTTTAATGAGATTTTAAATACAGTATATAGGTAAATGGATACAACAATTGAGATAGCTCAATGGACCAGAGCTCATACTTTACTTTAGTTTGATTCTTGCCACCACATGAATCCCTGAGTATCAAAAACTGTGGGGTAGCTCCTGAGTACTTCTAGGTGTGGGACCCAAACAAGTAAAAAGAAAAAGATAAAAGTTCGATAATAGGAGCCAGAGTCATAGCTCTATGGAAAGGGAGTTTGCTTTGCATGCAGCCAACCTGGGTTAGAACCCTGGCATCCCATATGGTCCCCTGAACCTGCCAGAAATAATTTCTGAGCACAGAGCTGGACGTAACCCCTGAGTACCCCTGAGTGTGGTCCAAAAACTCTAATAATAATGATAATGATAATAATAATAATAATAATAATAAAGTTAGAGAATATAAAATTCAATGTGCATTATCAGCTCACATTTAAAAGCTATATAAAATATATAAAAATAAGTCAGGAGATGATCAAATTAAAACATTGATTTTTTTACATTGATTTTTTGAGTACTGAAAAAGAACTACTGAATTTAGAAATAATTTAGAAACAAATGCCAGAAAAAATTCAATGAAAAGGTCAATAAGTGATTATTAAAAAAGGAACACCTATTATATTCTATTATTTAAAATGCATATCAGGATTGGGTTTCTTTCATTTATGTCTCAGATGAGAGCAATAAAAATTACAGAAGAAAACAATCTCTGAGAGCATCATTGAAATCTAGTATGTTGTTTTTTGCTAATTAGATCAGAAAAATAAACTTGACCAATTAGAGTAACTTTCATGTCCATGCTCTACTACACCCTTTGCTTTTATTTTTCACTTCTGTTTTAGTTGAAGTGAAATTGGTCATTCATAGAATATAGATGTAAGCCAGAGTAAGAATAAAATTTTCCAAATAGAAGTAGAGATTCACTGCAGTGGAAAATTCCAGCAATGAGCCCCCGTACCTGCTACCATTTTTGGATCAGTGCTTCATAGCAGATTCCATTTGCATGGCAATGGCTTATTTATCTGGGAACTTGGGAGGACATGACTAGGAATACTTAGGGCAAGGACACTCCTGGCAATACTCTGCCAACTAAGCCTATGGTTTAATTCAAGGATGTTATGTTGCTAAGATCCTGCAGTGCTGAGGAATACATGGACCACCCTATTGGTACTCAGGGGCCCCCAGAGTCATACCCAGCAGAGCTTTGAGGCAATGCTCCAGGGACTAGTTTTTCTGGGAATCTGAGCTGGCTACATGCAAGGCATGAGTCTTAACTCCTGTTCAATCTCTCTGACTTCAACATAGTAAACAGTTCTTGCACTCAGTGGAAGTCTACAGTGAGACTGCCTCTTGACCAAAAAAAAATAAAAAAAATTCTTTGTCTTACTATACTGATAAATCTGTCTATCCATCTTGGAATGGCCATCAATCTATCATAGAAATATGTTCTTATAGTCATTGATAAGGCATATTTTACATAGTTTGTAGGTTTACTTCATTTGTTGCCCACATGTACAGTGATAGACTCTCAATTTTGGAAGGTTTTGAATTCTCAAGGACTTCTGAAGACTTCCAGAAGCTGATGATCACTTGGTGGTCTACCACTTCTAGTATAAGAAGTCAGTCTCTAGAAAGAGAGAGGAAAAAATGAATGATGACTTTATTCAGCCTAAATTTTTATCTGTATAAATGATGACTTGATCCATGGGCAGATAACATATCTTCAGAATAACTATAACTCCACTAATTTATTATAATAAAGTTTTTCATAAATAAAGCAGTACTTTCAAATGTCTTTTTATGACATTATGAAACTTGCTAAATAGTTTTTGCATATTTTATGCATTGTAATATGTAGCTATGTCTTAGTCAAATTTTATGCATTCTAATACTTACACTCTTCATAAATATTTGAATTTTTTAAAAGTAGATTTCTGAGTGCTATATTTTTTCCGAGATTGAAAATGTAACTCAGGGCCCGGAGAGATAGCACAGCGGTGTATGCCTTGCAAGCAGCTGATCCAGGACCAAAGGTGGTTGGTTCGAATCCCGGTGTCCCATATGGTCTCCCATGCCTGCCAGGAGCTATTTCTGAGCAGACAGCCAGGAGTAACCCCTGAGCACTGCTGGGTGTGGCCCAAAAACCAAAAAAAAAAAAAAGAAAAAAGAAAAAGAAAATGTAACTCAGCATTTTTGGTCTTATTAATTTTATTTAAATATTATAAACAAAATTACTATGTTAAATCCTGATCATGTTTGTTGCTAGTTGAAGTGGTTTGATTTTATACTTAAAATTTTGTAATTCTCTAAAAATTTTTATTAATGTAATTAAAAGGTCATTTTATAGGAAAATCGTAGCATTAACAGTGTGCCTCTATTGTTTTACATCATATGATATTTTTCCTAATATCCTATTTTTTCAACATCTGTGGCAGTCACAGCTTATAAAATACCACTTTTCGCCAATTGAGAACTAATTGTTTTTGGGGCCAAAGCCATAGTTCAGTGTGAAGGGTACTTGTCTTGCATGCAGCTACCCTTGGCTAGATCCCTGGGTATTGAATATTGTTTTCTGAGCTTTCCAGAAGTGATCCTTGAGTAGAGAAGCAGGAGTAAGCGTTGAGCACTTTGTGGTCAAACAAACAAACAAATAGTTGTTTTTATTGTGAATTCATTGATCCTTTCTAGAGAATACTACAGACCAAAGAAGCATAAAATAAAAAGCTATTTCTTTCCTCTTATTTTTCACTGGGATATGCACACTTAATTAGGCTCATCCACTTGGTTTACCTCAGAAGAGGGAATCTAGAAGGGAAATTTAATTCAATTTCAATTTCAAAAATAACTCTGTGTTAGAACTCGTTTTAGTAATATCCTTTTAAATTTATTCTCATTACCAAGAAAATTAATAAGAAACCCATGTACCGAACATTTTCATTTCCCCAAAGATATTATTGGAGGGAGGGACAGGCTGAAGCAGTTGAAAACTCTTTAATAAAACAACAGAGATACTGCTGACCCAAAGCTGCTCTGGTTCACTTGCTCAAGTTCTTTAAAAATTTTTTTTCTTCAATTCAACAAATTGTAACTTGGCTTCTAAAGGAAATGATAAGAATGTTGTAGCTTCAGCTTCTTTTAATGAGTTTTGCCTGCAATATTTAGGTGCGGAGAATCTCCTAATCAGTTGTCAGTGGTGCTGGGGCCAGTGTTGATGATCTTCAGCTTGCTTAGAAAGGATGGTTAGTTCAGTACTTAGGCCTAAAGTGTGGTATTGCTCAGCACCAGAGGTACAGGGGACCACTTTGTCTATATTACCAACTGGTTCTCAAGTATTGATCTCAGAACCTCCTCATGCCAGGGATGAACAGGACCACTTTGAATTCCCTCCCCAGAAACACCACCAATATTTTCCAAAAAATTCTATACAGAAAATTGGCCTAGATTTGAAAACTTATAACAGATCATTTGACTGTGCTTGAAGTAATTATTATGCATTAGCTCATGAGAAAAGATATTTATTAATCAAACATCTTTAATAATCTAAATACTTTGGGACCAGAGAGAGTTTAGTGGTTAGGGTGTTTGTCTTGCATAGGGCTGACAGGGCTTCAGTATTAAGCATCCCACATCGTCCTCAGCTGAGCCTAGCTAGGAGAGAGCTCTGAGCACAGAGCCAGGAATAAGTTCCTGAGCACCAACTGGGTATGGCCAGAAAACAAAACGCGAACACTTTCATACACCAACTTTCAATATAGTTCAGGATGTGTCAAATAGCATGTCAGCATCATTCTTTTTGCTAAAGAGATGATTTGGCATCTTTAATTAGATAGTCTTCTTTTTAATTAATTGCTTATTTAAGCACCGTATCAACATTTTTCATCGTTGGTTTTCAGCCATATAATGTTCACCATCCTTCACCAGTGCATCCTTCCTGCCATACATGTCTCCCGTTTCCCTCCCATCCCCAGTCCCGTCCCCCATCTTTGTTTGTCTCTAGGGCAGGCAATTTGCTTCTCTTTCTCTCTGTCTCTGTCTCTCTCTGTCTCTGTCTCTCTCTGTTTCTCTCTCTGTCTCTCTGTCTCTGTCTCTCTGTTTCTCTCTCTGTCTCTCTCTGTCTCTGTCTCTCTGTCTCTGTCTCTCTCTGTCTCTGTCTCTCTGTCTCTGTCTCTCTCACTCTCTGTCTCTCTGTCTCTCTCTCTGTCTCTCTGTCTCTCTCTGTCTCTCTGTCTCTCTGTCTCTCTGTCTCTCTCTCTCTCTCTCTGTGTGTGTGTGTGTTCTGCACTATTTTCAATGGAAGGTTGCCTTGCATGTCACTTTCTACCCTTTCAGCACAGAGTTTTTGTTCAGAACAATCAATTCCAACCTGCGTTGTCCTGGTAGAACCTTTCCTCTAGCGGCACTCATCACTCTTTGTGGCAAGCTTCCAACCCTGGGATGGACCTCCTGATACTTAACCCTATTGTCTCTGGATATTGTTACCATACTATCTCTTATTTTTCTTATATACCAGAAATGAGTGATACTGTTCTATGTCTATCCCTTTCCCACTGACTCATTTCACTCATCATAATAATTTCCATGTCCATCCAAGTATAGGCAACTTTTCCAAATAGCTACATAGTTTTCCATTGTGTAGATATACCAAAAGTCTCATTAGCTGTTGTTGGGGACTTGAGTTGTTTACAAATTCTAGCCATTATAAATAGTGCCTTTGTATCTTACTATTTCCTTTGGAGAGCAAAAGCTTCTCAGTTCAATGTAATCTCAATTGTTTATCTTTTCTTCAATTGTTTGGCCATTGGTGTTTCATTCTTAAAGATGTCTTTAGCTCTGTCTACATTTTCCTCTATGTACCTTATGGTTTCAGGTCTGATATCAAGACTTATTTCATTGTGATTTGACCTTTGTACATGGTGGTAAAGATCTGTCTAATTTAAAAATTTTTTGCATGTAGTTGACCAGTTTTCTCCGTACCACTTGTTTGAGGCTTTCCTTGTTCCACTTTATATTTTTTTGCTCTTTTATCAAAAGATAATTTTTCATAAGCTTGTGGATTCATCTCTGGATGTCAAGTGTATTTTATTGATCTAATGGTCTGTCTTTATTCCAGTATCATGCTGTTTTAATGACTATTGCTTAATAGTGCAGTTTAAAGTTGGGAAACATGATTCCTCCTATCTTTTTAATTTTTTTTTTTTTGCCAAATAATGCTTTAGCTATTCTTGGGTGCTTAGTTTTTCCATATGAATTTCATATGGAGTGTTTGATCCAACTCATTGAAAAATATCATGAAAATTTTTATAGTTATTGCATTAAATCTGTCCAATGCTTTAAAAATTGATAGTTTAATGATTTTGATCCTCCCAATACATGAGTATGGTATATGTCTCCATTTCATTGTGTCCTCTTTTAATTCTTGAAGCAGTTTTTGTAGTTTTTTATGTAGTTCTTTAATCTTTTTAGTCAAGTTGACTCTTAGGTACTTGATTTTGAGGCACAATGGTGTATGATATTTTTTAAATATATTTTTTCTCTTTATTTGTGTATAAAAGCCATGTATTTTTGCATATTAACTGTGTAGCCTGCCACTGTATTATACAAATCTATTGTTTCTATGAGCTTTTTTTTTTTGAGGTCTTTAAGATTTTCTAGATACAACATTATATCATCAGTAAACAAAAACTTCACTTCTCTCTTTCCTATGTGGTTGCCCTTGATGTCTTTTTCTTGCCTAATTGCTATGGCAAGTACTTTCAGTACTATAGTGAATAGTAGTGGTGAGAGGGAGCAACCTTATTTTGTGTAATGCTTTCAGTTTTTCCACATTGAGTCTAATCTTTGGAATGGGTTTGTGATAAATAGCTTTGACAATATTAAGTAAAGTTCCTTCAATTCCCATTTTATTGAGTTTGTCGTCATAAATTGGTACTGGACTTTGTCAAATGCTTTCTCAGAGTATATTGATATAATCATCTGGTTTTCATTTTTCTTTTGTTAAAATTGTATATTATATTGATTAACTTGGTATGCTAAACCATCCTCAAATCCCTGGAATGTATCTGCTTGGTCATGGTATACAAGTTTCTTGATGACTTGTTGGATTCTGTTTGCTAGTATTTTGTTGAGGATCTTTGCAGTTATGTTCATCAAGGATATGGGCCTTTAATTCTCTTTTCTTGTGTCTGTTGTTTTGTCTATTTTTTGATATCAGGGTGAAGTGATTTTCATAGAAAATATTTGGGACTATTTCTGTTTCTTCAAGCTCCTGGAAGAACTTGAAGAAGATTGGCAGTATATTCTATTTAAATATTTAAAACAACTTACTAGTGAATTCATCTGGACTTGGGCTTTTGCTTTTGGAAAGCCTTTTGAGTATCCATTCAATTTCATCAATAGTGATATGTTTGTTTAGATATTCAAGATAATCCTAGTTCAACCTTGGAAGGTTGTAGGAGTCCAAAATTTTTTTCCATTTCTTTCAGGTCTTTTATTTTGTGGCATGAAGATTCTCAAAATAATATATAATTATCCTTTGAATTTTAAAACTGCCTGTAGTGATATCTCCCTTTTCATTTCTGATTCTGCTTTTTAAGTTTTACCCTTACATTTTTTGTGAATGTTGCTAATAGTTTACCAATAGTGTTTATTTATTTAAAGAGCCAATTCTTGCTTTTATTGATATGCGGATATTTTGTGTGTCCAGTTCATTATTTTCTGCTCTAAGTTTTATTATTTCCTTCTGCCTGCATACTTTTGACCCATTTTGTTGTTCAGTCTCCAATTTTGTAAGCTGTGCCATTAAGTTATTTTTGTAGGCCTTCTGTTCTTTCTGATAAATTTTTGTAAAGATGCATTTTTGTTTCTTACTACCTTTGCTGGGTTCCACAGATTCTGATAATTCATGTCTTCATTCTGATTTGTTTCCAAGAATCTTTTGATTTCATCTCTGATCCACTGGTTGTTCAGTAGTGAGCTGTTTAATTTCCAGGTTAAAAAGTTATTTCTTCATGTCTTCTTGCAATTCACCTCGATTTTTAGTGCATTAATTGCAGAAACATTTTCTACCCTCTTGATTTTATGAAGGTGTGTTTTATGGCCCAGCATGTGGTTTATCTTGGAGAATGTCCAATGTGCACTGGAGAGGAATGTTTATCCAATTTTCTGGGGATGAAGAAATCTATAAATATCAACAAAACCACTCTCTTCTATTTCTTTCTCCAGAGCCAGTATATCTTTATTAAGTGTTAGCCTGGTGGCCTATCAAGGAATACCAAAGAGGTGTTGAAGCTTCCCACTATTATTGTATTGCTATTGAGGCCTTTCTTCAAGTTTATCAGCAGTTGTTTTAAGTATCTTACTGGACCATCATTGGGTGCATATCTAGAATGCATTTAAAAGCATGATTTCTTCTTGGTTTACACATAGCATGATTAGCAAGAAACACCCATCTGTCTTTTATAATCTTTACAGCCTAAAATCCATATCATCTGATATTAGTAGTGCCATCCTAGAGAGTTTAAGAGAGTTGTTCACCTGGATGATTGTTTTCCAACCTTTAACTTTGAATCCATGTTTGTTCTGAGTGAGTTTTTTGCAGGCATTCAATTTTTATAAATCTATGTTGCTACTCTGTGTCTCATAATAAATACATTTAGTCTATTGATGTTGAGAGAGACATGATTGTCATGTGAGTGTCATCTTTTTGTAGAAATTTGGATGTGTGCGTTGGCTCTGCCTTGCCTTAACATAGACTTTTCAGTTCTTCTCTTAAGGTTGATTTGGAGTCTGTAAAGTTTCTGAAGCTGTGCATTCTTCCTTCAAACCCAAATATAAGTCTGGTTGGGTGAAGTAATCTTGGTGAAGCATTCTTTTCATTGAGTTTTGTCACTATATCCCACCACTATCTTCAGGCCTTGATGGTTGCTTTTGATAAATCTTCTGTATACCTTGAGGATGCTTCTTTATATGCAATTTACCCTTTTAATATTGCTGCCCTCTGTATTCTACTTGTATCTGTAATATTCAGTATTGTGACTGAGATGTGCCTTGAGATACTTTTCTTTGGATCTCTTTTAGCTGGTACTATTTGGGCATTCTGGATGTGGTTGCATGCACTCTTAGCTCTGGGAACTTCTCTGCAATAATGTTTTTTTGACTGTTGATTTTTCATGGGAATTTTCTTATTAGGACACTGAGACTCCAATGATTCTTATATTGTTTTTATTGAATTTATCTGAAACTTCTATTTTCATCGTTCACATTATTTGAGGTTTTTTTTTTATCACCTGATCCTTTATTTTAAGGCTCTTTTCCAGCCTCTTCTGTTGTATGAAATTGTTATGCATCTAATCTTCCAGCTCACTGGTTCTGTCCTCAGCAGCAATTACTCTGCTGGTGAGGTCTTCCAGTGAGTTTTTTATTTAACTTATCAAGTTTTTCTGCCCTGTTACTTCAGATTGATGTGTTCATATATCTACGGTACTTTCATATCTTCTTGAGTCTTGGTTGTGGTTCGTTCAATCAGTTCCATGCTTTCTTTGAGTTCTTTGAGCATTCTCCATATTTTTTCTCTAAAATACTTATCTGAGTTTATTGAGTGGTAGTTGGTACTTGTCTGTTCCTCAGAACTACTTTCTTCATTCTCTAAGTATGGTGAAGGTCTGTGTTGTTTTCTATTGTCACCTTTGTAATGTGTTGTTTTCTACATGCTGTGCTGTTCATTGACTAAGAGAAGTGAACAGCCACTGAGCAGAGTACAAATAATACCATGCTCCTTTGGCTCTGTCCTTCTGGTGCCATGTTCTCCCTCTGGGTTAGGGACTGGGCAGATGCAGAAAGGGAGCTAGTTACTGTTCTTCTCTGTCCCTCTGGGCAGGACTATGCCTATCTGCTAAGCAGGTGCTCTCTGCATGAGGTAGGGCTGCAGAGGTTGGGAGGGTATGGAGGGTAAGCACAGAGAAAGTGGAGCTCCAGGCAGATGGCATGGGCTACCCATCAGATATTTGTTTCTGACTTAACAACAAAAAAATATCAATTAGCATTCTTCTAATATCTATCTGACTCTCAAAATCACTGTCTCTTGATTCAATAAGCTTATTTTGTTTGCTTGTGAGACTAACCCTTTCAATTCTCAATTTTTTAAAGTACAAAATCAGTGAGAATTGGACAGGGAAGCAGTATGTGGTATCTTAGTAACCTCACACATACACCTGTATGTATTAATTGAGTCATTCATTACCTTCTATCACAAGTACTATGTAAATACTCACTATTAATATTAATGTTAATATTAAAGATAGTGTTAATAGTCAAAGAATGTTCTTTATTAATTTTCCTGACTTTGAATAAAGTCCATACATGCTATTTCCAAGCTGTACAATAACAAAAATTATAAGGAAGTTAGAAACATAAGGGTGACTTTTTATTAAATTAAATGAAAAAGTAGCTTAGATTTCAACATGGGATTAGAGTTTTCTAAAGAAAAGTAAGGTCAAAATATCTCATACAGGGGCTGGGAAGGTGGCGCTAGAGGTAAAGTGTCTGCCTTGCAAGCGCTAGCGTAGGATGGACCGCAGTTCGATCCCCCGGCGTCCCATATGGTCCCCCCAAGCCAGGGGCGATTTATGAGCGCATAGCCAGGAGTAACCCCTGAGCGTCAAACGGGTGTGACCCAAAAACCAAAAAAAAAAAAAAAAATCTCATACAAACTAAACATTCGTATGCATAACACAGTGCCACGTTCTATTTATATTACTACCTGGTTTCTTTTCTCCCTATTATTAAACTGACACTTTTCGTTGTTTTGGAATCACACCCAGGGGTGCTCATAATTTGGCTCCAACTATGCCCTCAGGGCTCACTTCTGCTGGGGTCTAAGGGATTGTACGGGATCCTGGGGACTGGACCCAGAACTGCAGTGCTGCTACTATCTGCTGTATTTGCTCTCTATGCCATAGCTGCCTCTTTTTTTCTCTATATGAACCACTGCAGACTTTTTGGATGGATTTTCCCTTCCCATTAAATAGATAAAAGGGGGTTTGGGGAGACCCCATGTGGAAGACCTGCTCCCTAACTTGGGTGCGCTGGGAGCCTTGATAGACCCCCAGCCGTCCCCTCTTCTGCCCCCGGCCTCCAGGCCTTCCCTGGGTTCCAGCCCAGGCGGCCAGTAATGGTGGGTCCTAACTTGGGGTGTGCTGAGATTTGCTCGGTTGCACTAAATTTGTCACTGTCAATTTCTGACCAGTCTACATGTGGAAAACCGTGTGGGGCCGCACTGCGTGAACCAAGATGCCCTTCAACAGACGAATGGCTAAAGAAACTGTGGTACATATACACAATGGAATTTTATGCAGCTGTCAGGAGAGATGAAGTCATGAAATTTTCCTATACATCATGTACATAGAATCTATTATGCTGAGTGAAATAAGTCAGAGAGAGAGAGAAAAACGCAGAATGGTCTCACTCATCTATGGGTTTTAAGAAAAATGAAAGACACCCTTGTAATAATAATTTTCAGACACAAAAGAGAAAAGAGCTGGAAGTTCCAGCTCACCTCAGGAAGCTCACCACAAAGAGTGATGAGCTTACTTAGGGAAATAACTACATTTTGAACTGTCCTAATAATGAGAATGTATGAGGGAAATGGAGAGCCTGTTTAGAGTACAGGCGGGGGTCGGGTGGGGAGGAGGGAGATTTGGGACATTGGTGATGGGAATGTTGCACTGGTGATGGGTGGTGTTCTTTACATGACTGAAACCCAAACACAATCATGTATGTAATTAAGGTGTTTAAATAAATTAAAAAAAAGAGTATTTCCTATCCTTGTTTTGCGTATCCAGAATGTCCATGTTGTATTCTGCCCTTTCCCACACCCCTACAAAGCTCATTTTTACTCCTTAACCCTCTCACCCTCCCAAACTTCACTAACCCACATTACTCTTTTTAACTTCAGTACTGCACAATTCTAATCACAGACCAAAGCCGTGCATTGTGTGTAACAACCCCCAACTATTTCAAAAGACATAAAATGGAAACGTATTTCTTTTGAATATTTTATGTGTTTTTTTCTCTGACAGCGATGTCTTACTAAATATTCTCTTATACAGTGACGATTCTAACCACTTTTTATCTTCTCTTTGTGAGCTGTTCAATAAAGAATTTTGGTGAAAGAGTCCCCCAGTTTAATGCTGTTGATTGAACCATGGCATGGGGATTGTTGGACTTGTTTTTATGGCCCCCATATGCGCCAATAATGATCCTTTTCTTGCTAACAGAGATTGGAACACATAAATCTTGTAGTGCAAAGGGACCTTACACCCTGAACATTGACATAACATTGACATAACAATTTGGTACATGCCTCAGAAGAATGGACATTTTCCATTCACCCCTGAACCAGGGAAGCCATCCATGAAACATCCAAGTTTGTCACCTGGAAGCAATCCTCTACCATGGAAGATCCTACCACTGCTCAGACATCGACCTGTTCAAAAGAGACTTTCCTTAACACTGAGAAGATTTAACAACAACTACCTGCTTACAGGACAAGGCTCTCTGCATTGCCCTTTAATTGTGAGGTGAAACTAGAGGACGCTCCACATCCTGACTTTAATGTAGGATATGCAGATCCCAAGATCTTTAATACAGAAACATGATACCAACAACAGAGACTATGTGAAAAATAAAAGTGTGTTGGCACTACAGACAATGTCTTGGATTGGACGATCTAGCTTGCCTGGAGCCTAGAGTTGGTCTTGTGCCAGGAAACTTCAGGGGTAGGGTCTCCTTGTATTTAGGCCAAGGTTATTCCTTTCCATGCCCCTCATATTTTGGTGGGCCTATGCAAACAACAATTGCCACTCTAACACCGTTTTTACTGTGCTCCTTTGACTCTAATCCTTAAAAAAAAAACACTTAAAATTTGAGGTTAGCTTAAGCTAATATGCATGTACATGGAAATGTAAAAAATACTATGCCTCTACTGTTTAAGGGGTTATGTAAGTTTTATGGCTTTAGATTGCCTTGTCTGCTGCTAAGAAATATTATAATGTATTACAATCTGGGGACTTGAGGGACAAAGTAATTGCACATGGATTCCGTTTTATTTATCTTACTGTTCTTTGGCTGAAATTTTAAAGTTAAGATATCAGCAAGGGGACTTCTGAGAATTATGTTACAGGTGATTGTCCTTCCACTGTAACTTAACCTTGTCCTCTTTCTTTGCATCTTTGTTCTCAAAATTAAAAATTAAAAATTAAAAAAAATAGATAAACAGCACCATCTAAGTGTCAACTGACTTGGGTGAGAAGTCTCTCACTCTTATTAATGCAAGGAAAATTCCCTCAACACTGAAAGACTAAAGTTTCCAGCACAGTGTCCACTATAAGGGCATGTCTACAAATATACTCAATATATTTTACATTAAAAAATGAAATACCTTTCTACATTTTCTGAATTGCTTTCCTACTCAGCAACCTATTTCATATCCCAGGGGTCATTAACTCTCCTCACTTAATCTTCTCTAGCTGCTAATCCAAATCTTTTTTATTTTTTTGCTAATCCAAATCTTAATTTTTTTATTCTCCATAATTTTCCATTACGTTTTTCTTCTTTCCTGTTTTGTTTTTACTAGATGCAGAGATATGGTCTCTAACTTAATCATCTGCAATAGTCTCTTAATTGCTACTGAAGGCGTGTGTAATATACCCTATTTATCACCTACTGTACTTCCCAAGTGATTATTTTTATAATAATAGTAAGCTGAACATATTAGTGTTCTGAGTAGTCAGTGGCTACTCTTCATCTTCTGTATAAAGATTACATCTTTTATCAGACTCTGAAATTTCTCCAGCGTTTGCCAAAGCCTAATTCAGAAATGCTTGCTCTCCTGAAAGTATGTCACACTATTTTCTCTCTCCCTATCTTTGATCAGACACTCCTTTTCCTGGAATACTCTTTCATCCCACTCCCTTTCCACTTGAGAATTCCTATCTTTAGTTCTTATTTCAAGCAGTAACCTTTCATGAAACCTTACTGACACATTTCATTCTGTCTGAATCATTTTGTTCTTTATGTATGACCCTAATTGTACTTTTGTACACAAGTCTCTCTGTCCTACTAGTTATATTCTCCTGGAAGGTATAAATCATGTCATTCTTTCTTGAGGAGCATGAAAGAAAGCACATTCATTTACGATGAATGAAAAGATTGTTAAATACAGGACAGGGATCATTTGCTAACAGGATAAACCTGAAGAAAACACCAAGACAAACAAACTTAATTTTGTGATCATTTAATTATGTGCCTAAGTGTAATGATAGGAAAGGGAGACAGAAGAAGAAAAGGAAGTTACCAGAGAAATAACTGAAAAGTTGTATTGGAAGAGATCAAGTTGTTAGTGAGTGTTGCTGAAATGGTTACCCATAGAGAACCACCTAAATAGGAGACAAAGGAGCCTGCAATTTGCTGGAGAAGCTGTTAGAAAGGCAGTGGGTGGCCCAGGAACTAAAGACAAAGATAGACTTCCTAATAGTACAGTGGTGACTTCTGAAGGAGGAAAGCAATATTTTGAAGCTCAAATACTTGGAGATAAAACAACATCAGATGATGGTGAAGACAAGGTTTTAGCTTCAATTTTGGCATCTTAAAAGAAGGAAGGGAATTCATGAAAATAAAAGAAATTATCACTAGAGAACATGAAAATCTATGATAGCCAAAAGGTATGGTGGTTTATTCTTAGAGTAACTATAGATCCTCGTTTCCTGAGACACATCTTAGGTTATGCTTGCTGTTTCAGTATAATTATTAATAGTGTTTCTCTTGCTTTCAAAAGAGTTTCTATCTGGATGATAAATTATATAGTTGTTCTAATTGTTATTATATTCCCCCAAACTGCATGATACTACATAATAGAACTAAGATATACCTCTATTTTTATGGACTTTGGAAGAAAAGTTAGACTTTCAAGATCAGCATTAAATTATAATAGAAGGGGCTAGAGAGATAATACAGCTTGTCAGGCACTTGCCTTGCATGAAGCTGACCTGGATTTGATGCCTGGCAACTGATATGGACTCCTGTACACTGCCAGAAGTGATTCTTGAGTACAGAGTCAGGAGGAAGTCCTGAGCACTGCCAGGAATGACTCTAAAACAAGACCAAAAAGAAAATCATACATAGGATATTTAAAGGGTAGTTATTATAATTGATCATACGAAGATTGTATGATTAGTAAATTTTTAATTATAATGTATCTGAAGATAATTAGATTTATTTTAAAATCAAAATGTTGGGTTTTCTGCAGTTTGAGTCTTACACTTCATACTTTTTTTCTTTATGTATTATTGAGACCAACTACAAGTCTTTCACAGCTGTATTTCAGCTAAATAGTGACAGTGAATTAGAGCCTTTTCCACCACCGGTGTTGACCTCCCTCCACTATAGTTCCCAGCATTCATCCCATACAATCATTAGCCCCCTACATTGCTAGTGTTACAGGCTCATTTTGTGTATAGCTTGTTATAGTTTGAGTCTCTTGATTCTGCTGTGGTTGATATTGCTTTGGGTATTTAGGGCTGACCATTTTTTCCCCTACTCTATGTTCCTGAGACCATTTGTTCTCTGGGTCCCATCCACTTTTTTTTCCTTTTCTCAGTTCATAGGAAGACATATAAATGTGAGGCAGAACCAGATGATTCATGTTCTATGGTTCTATTAAAAAGAAAAAGACAGGGGCCCTATAAATATAAATAAAATCAAAAAACAAGGAAGAGAAGAAAAAAGAGGGGAGCAGATGTAACAATGCTTAATACTTTTAAAATGAAGTGAATTTTTAAAAGTAAATAAAAACATGTGGATACATTTACACTTAAAGGAGTATCTGTCAATTGATATATTTCAAAAATAATCAGAATTAGAATCAAAGTATGCATTTTTGTTTTTATCAGTGTACACAAAAATAACCAAATTGATTTTCTTTCTAATCCCATTTCTTCACTGTAAAAAGACAATACAAGTCATCTGACTACTAAAGGCAGTTGTGGTGAGGAACAAATTCAATAATAAAATATTTAAAAGAAAACTGTATAGGGCCAAAGAGATAGTACAATGAATAGGGGACTTGTCTCAGATGTGGCTGACCTGAGTTCAATATCTACCATCACATAAGGTCTCCTGAGCACTGACAGAAATGATAACTGAGCACAGAGTTAGGAATAAGCCCTGAGCACAGTTGAGACCCAAAGGACTCCCTCACTTCTCTAATAAAGAAAATATTATACAAATGTCATCAATGCTCCTTTAATAGCCTCATAGAAACACTAGAACAAAAATAAAAACAAAGAAACACGTGTAAAAGTAAAATTTTTAAGTGAGCTATTTATTAATACATTTATTTTGAATTTTAAGTAGATATGGAGGGAACAAATACATACGTAAAAAGATCAATTATTCATGGTTTAAAGGTTCACTTGATATAATACAGAAACAATACTGAGAATAGTTGTAAAACATTTCCCTTGTTAGAAATATGTATTCTCATTTGACGTGAAAGACTGGCTGTGTGCCAAAGGTTTTCATGAGAAAATAAAGTATTTTTTTAAGCAGAAATAAATAATTTATTATAAGTGTATACCTTTTAAAACCTCCTTTGTAACCATAAGAGGTCCAACTGTTTTATAAATTAACTTAGTCCATGCCAAAGGTTAGGGACACACTGGTGAGAACAGCTGCTGATCATTTGTTTTCACATCAAAGACCTTGAAAGATTCTTTAGAAAATTAAGGAGCTAATAAGCAGTATAAATTAGTTTCTGGATAAAGAAAAATGCAGTGTTTCAAGTCTAGTTCCCTTATAACAAGGAAAGAAAATAATTAAAGTAAAACTACTGCAGTAAAATTTCTCATAAAATCTGTTACTGATACCAAAGCATGTAACTGTTTGATTCTTTTAGATAATTATTACCATATTTTATTCTGTTTTTAAAACTATCAAAAATGATATGTAAAAAATCACCTGTAAATTTGTTTTGTACATTTCTTATTTTTAATCCAAAACAAAATTTTCAAGCAATAAACTCAGTTTTGATTAGCAAAAAAAAAAAAAAGTCCAGGTCATTCTTATAGTAAATTGTAACCTATCTTAATAGGAAAAGAATAAATTGGTCATAAATTTTTATGAAAATCTCTTCATATATGTATATATTGGTCAGAAAATAAGACTAGTTGAAATTCCTACTTTGGTTTTGAATCTGCATTGTGAATAAAAAATATACAACTGTGGCCTTTAGTTCTCAATTCCCTCCCTCACTTTTTATAAAAGGGGAATATGATACATCTAGGTTAAGATAGGAGCCATGGCTGGTAAAATTCTAACAATTCTCCATACCCCAACCCAGATTTCTGTTTTCTGGTTATTAAGACAGATACAAATCCTTATAGAGCTATAAAGGATTTCACGATGCAATTAGACTCAGTTGACCTTAAGGCATAGAGATTATCTAAATGAGCTGACTATAATCACAAGCTTCAAAAAATTAAAAAAAAAATTAAAAAAAGAAAAGCTTGGAATTTTTGAGAGAAATAAAGTGTGATACAAAATGGACTTATTCCTTTGATTATTGAGGAACCATGTGAATTTAAGGAGTTTCTAGAAAGACTGGACTCTAGGTGATAGCTAATATTTAATGGAAATCACAAACTAACAATTACAAATATATTAATTTTCCCCAGGCTGTTCATGTAAGAACTTTACCTAATACACATAGATTTTTGGATTTGTGTAACCCTAAGTAGAGGAAAAATAGATTATACTAGATATCTGAAACGTAACTGTGAGATAAAAATTGATGTTCTTTTAAGTGCTAAGTTGGCAGAAATTTTTAACAAAAATAATTGAAAAATTAGGCAGAATTTCAAATTTAAGGAGGAAATAATCATGATTTCTACTATTAAATTCATTCATCATGAGTTATCATGATGAATATAGAGATTCAGAAAGGCATGATGTTTGAAAAAATAGTATACATTCATATATATTCATACATTTTGGAACTACCATTGAGATCGATTTATGAAGGGACCACAGAGATGAAAAATACAGCCTCTTTTTTTACTTTTATACAATTAAAGGATTAAGGAAATTAAAGCAAATGAACCAGTTCAGAGAAATGTGTAACTTAAATGCCACAGAAAATAAACTAGAAACTGTGGTAAGAGAAGTAGACTATCTTTGTATGGCATCTAATTTAAAATAAATATTTATGTGATTATATAAATTTTAATCTGATTTCTTATAAAGTTACCTGTAGTAGACACAGAAATAATCCCCAAAGTTGGCCTTTCAATTCTCAGAGCCTTTAGATATTGTGAATATATTCTACTACATGATTAAGAGGGAATTTAGAATGTAGGCATATAGGGAGTCAAAAGGACATGAAAAAGACAATAAAATAGATTTTTTTTAAAAACCAACAGAAAGACATTCACATGTGGAGACACGTTTACTTTCCATAACTAAGATTATTTTGGAATTCTGACCTTTGGAACTATAAAGCTAATAAATTCTGTTATAGCAAATTCGGATTTCTGTCTTCCTGTAGCCAAAACTGGAAGCAGGAAACAGTACTTAATGGTTGAATCAGGAAAAGATTTTATTTAGAAAAAAAGGATAAAAGGACATAAAAGTTCCCATAGTACAGGAGGGTCTCCTAACTTGTATTCAGAGGAAACTTGGATCCCTTTCCATATCGTTTTAGCTGTGAGATGGTGGTGAGCTGGATGAATAGTGCTAATTGGATTTGAAGAGTGCAATGCAGAATACAGGGATGCAGAGAAGCAGGACATTAAGATGATTATCTTCCTGTCTGTTCAGTTTATCAGGCTCATTCTGTGACTTTCTATGTTTAGATACTAATAATTTCTTCCTTTAGAACCATTCTTTTCTTTTTCCTTTTATTTCTTTTATTTAATATATATTTTGGGCCACACCCTGCAGAGCTCAGGGTTACTCCTGGCTCTGTGCTCAGAAATCTGTTTTGGCTTGGGGGTGAGGGACCATATGGGATGCCGAGGATTGAACCCACATCAATCCTGGGTTAGCTGGTGCAAGACAAATGCTCTACCACTGTGCTTCCACTCTGGCCCCAGAATCATTCTTTTTCTAATCTGACCCTCCCTAACCCCATACCCCATCCCTCTTATATTCCTCCTTTATTTTTAATTTAATTTATTTAAAGAAAACGCATTACATAGTTGACATAGCTGATAATAATACATTTTTAGGAAGATCAAAGCAACATTTAAAAAAATAGAAAGTTGAAAGAAAAATTAAAGAGATGGAAGAGAAAGGAAAGAATATTTTTGAAAACTATTGATTCACAATGAGTTCATTGAAGCATCAGCAGAAAGTTTAGTAAGCTCTTCTTTTAAAAAAAAAAAAAGGATAAGAGTTCAAAAATACAACAATCACAGTGTGGGAGTGGCAAGTGTTGTTTGCATAGGCCCAGCAAAATATGGGTAAAATAGGGAAAAAAAAAAAAAAAGCCTTGTCCTAAATACAAAAAGACCTTATCCCTCAAGTTCTCTGTATTCCTCCTTCTTTATAAGGTGAGAATAACTGTGTGAGGGGAAATGGTGCTAATTCATCAGACTGCTTCCTGCTAAGAATAGTTGTAAATCACAGAAATGGGTTTCATATAAGAGTCTGTCCAGGTGTCCTCTGTAGGAATTAGATGAAGTGTCCATTTGAAGCTGTACCTTGACCAGCAACTGTAATTTAGAAGATTTTGGGAGTAGTTCAAATTGAAAAATGATTTCATGGAGAAGGGCTTTAATAACTTCCTGAGAGTCCTTTATCTTCTGGATATGGAATGTTTATACTCAACCCATAAAAGTGTTGATAAGTGCCAACAGATACTTAATTCTTTGGCAGGGAGGTAACTGAGTAAAATTAACTTGTCAATCCTCGCCTGGGTATAAACCATACCTTTTTGGAGCATCGGATAAGGTTGAAATTGGGTAAGATTGGGGATCAGAAGTCTTTCCAGCTCTAATGACACCCATTTCTTGGTCAAGCAGTAGCTAAACCTGCAATTTACAGGACCAAAGAGATGAGGAGAAACTAGAAATTACAACCATAATGGACTATTACTATATACCTTAAATTGCTAAAATTGATAATCTAATAATTAATCATCTAAATAATTGATAATCAATTTAAAGAGTGATCATCTGAAGACCAAAAGAGGATTTGGAGTATTTGGCAGTCTACTGGCATGAGCTTAAAAATTGTCTATTTTAGAGCATTGTTTTTGTTTTCTTCTTTCTTTCTTTCTTCTTTTTCTTTCTTTCTTTCTTTCTTTCTTTCTTTTCTTTCTTTCTTTCTTTCTCTTTCTTTCTTTCTTCTTTCTTTCTTTCTTTCTTTCTTTCTTTCTTTTCTTTCTTTCTTTCTTTCTTTCTTTCTTTCTTTCTTTCTTTCTTTCTTGCTTTCTTTCTTCTTTTGCTTTCTTTCTTTGCTTTTCTTTCTTTCTTTCTTTTCTTTCTTTCTTCTTCTTTTCTTTCTTCTTTCTTTCTTTCTTTCTTTCTTTCTTCTTCTCTTCCTTTCCTTCCTTCCTTCCTTCCTTCCTTCCTTCCTTCCTTCCTTTCTTTCCTTTCTTTCTTTCTTTCTTTCTTTCTTTCTTTCTTTCTTTCTTTCTTTCTTTCTTTCTTTCTTTCTTTCCTTCTTCCTTCCTTCCTTCCTTCCTTCCTTCCTTCCTTCCTTCCTTCCTTCCTTCCTTCCTTCCTTCCTTCCTTCCTTCTTCTTCCTTCCTTCTTTCTTCCTTCCTTCCTTCTTTCTTTCTTTCTTTCTTTCTTTCTTTCTTTCTTTCTTTCTTTTTTTCTTTCTTTCTTTCTTTCTTTCTTTCTTTCTTTCTTTCTTTCTTTTCTTCTATCTCTCTCTTTCTTTCTCTCTCTCACGCTCTTTCTTTCTTTGTTTTGTTGTTTGTTTTTGTTGTTGTTGTTTTTGAGCCACACCCAGCAGCACTCAGGGATTACTCCTGGCTCTGCACTAAGAAATTGCTCTTGGTAGGCTAGGGAGACACTATGGGATGCTGGGGATTGTAACTGGGTCCATCCTGGGTTGGCAGCATTGAAGGAAAACGCCCTTTCACTGTATTATCACTCCAGCCCTGATTTTTAATTTCTTACAAGTTAAGCATGCTTTTATCTTCTTACCTCTAAATTACAGCTTAAGGTATTTTATCTAAGAGAAATAAATTTATATGTAAAATTTAAGGTCTGAGTGTAAATGTCTATAGCAATTTTATCCCTAGTGACTCTAGCTGGAAAAATATAAAACCCACAAAAACATCAACTGGTTCATTCATCAAAGTGAAGTTCTTATAGACAATGGGAATGAACTTATACATGCTACAAGATGGGTGAATTTTAAAAACATTTGCTAAATGATAAATAAACTTGATTCAGATCACCACACATTGTATTGTTTCATGCCGTGTATTCAATCCCTACATAACTTAAATCACCATATGAAGTATAATTGCATATTTTCTAGAAAAAGCAAAATCATAATTATGGAAAACAGATCAGTGGATTCCAGGGTTATAGTGAGAAAGGCAATTACAAAGAAACAGGAGGGAACATTTGGGAGCATTAATAAGAACATCTTGCATATTTGTATTGGTGACTTTATAGCTATCTATACTTTAAAATTTTGTTGGTATGCACGCTTTTCGACTCATAAACTTGATTTAAATTCTCAACTTCACATAGAAAAAAATAAGTATATTTTATGTGTTTTAAACAAAGGATTGTCTATCTAACTTCTCCAGGGTAATTTCTCTTGCAAAATGTGGTTTCTTAAATATAATATCGCAGAAAACTTACAGGTACAAATCTTTACAACTACTGCTTATGAGTTAATATTTAACTCTGGTGTATATCTCCTTCTCTGGTATCTTTAGTTATATAACATTAATAATAATGATATGTAATAAGGCATAGATGAAGTAAGATATTTTGAAAGAAAAACAAAGAATTCTTCTATCCTCTTTATTTAAAATTGCTTTCAGCTTTGTGTACAGTGAGTAGATATTGAGAATTGCTAAACAGTTTTCTAAAATAAATGCAATTTATCTTCTCAGCATTTAGAAATAGACTTTTAAATGACTTTCTGCTAAAATAATGATTATTTCCATGCTTGGAAAGTGCTTTAAGTTCCTAAGAGAAAAATTCTTAAAATAATGTTTTATTATTTCATGACCATTGCATTTATTCTGACTGTCATTATAGTTGTTCCATTTATAGTTGCTGGAATTGCATCCATAAAGTGTATCTTTTATATGTGCATTTTAATCATTAAAAGCACACTATCATTTTGAGAAATGCCATTTTAGAGATATAACAATGAACTTGCAAAGTTATTCCTAATTATTTTTGTCCAATCTGAGGCATTGAGGCAATCAGAACCGAACAACAACAATTATCATGGTGCCCTAGTACCACACCGGGCCTCAATCAACTCCTGAATTTCTTCCAGGAGAGAAAATTTCCAGAAATTTATTCTGTGGGCATATCTCTTGAGGTTATAATTTGGCAAGGAACTATGAATCTTGCTCTCATTCCACAAAGGGGCCTTAAGATTTAAATAGGAAAATCATTAGGCTAGAAAAATGCGATTTGATTTTCGTATGAATTCTGTGAGCAGGGAAGAATTCCACATTCAATTATTTCTTAATATTCTTCAGTTGCTTCATTTAGTGTTTTGTTTGTAACTGCAGTGTGCTTCTTACTGGTTTAATAAGCATATTCTCCTTTTCCCTTGGGGTTTGTGGTCAGAGTCAATAGCCATAAACTGCAAGGATGTGACAGGCTGCTTCATCTCATTAAGATGCCACACAACCAGATTCCTTCATCCTCCTACTTCCATCTGATTTGTACTCCTCAGCCATGACCTTTAAGACCCCTATTGCTTTGCAAATACTTTGCATGTCCCATGAGCACATAATTAAGTAGGTCATATACTTCATATTACATATTAGTACTTGCTTTTCAACATCTATTTCCTTTGTTTTACTATGGGAAAATTCTTCTTTTTATAAAGAGGCATTCTTGGCACGTTTTTGAAGATAATTTCTTGGGCTTTAGGAAATAGCCTTAATATAGTGTGGGAACTTATGAGACCCTTAGAGATTTTCTCAGTCACGAGCATAATTGATATCACTTTTTTTAAAGAGCAAAATCCAAAATTCATTCATAGTCACTATAGTATTTCCTTCGATTTCTGCTACTGCTACAGCCAGAAAGAGACCCACAAGGATAATAGTTAAGGTTGTGACCTTTGTCAACTGAAATTTGTTTGTAATTTTAATAATGCTATTTATAAAATGTCACAGAAAAATAAAGACATTTCAAACTTACTTTGTAACCTCTACATTAATAAATTGATTTTCAAAATTGCATATGTACCTGGTACGTATTTCTCTTGAAAACAGGATTCATTATGCATGATATAAAATTTTCCAATCAAATAAATAAATATGCATGGTTTAATTGTTTATAATATTGCTTTCATTACTTCAATAACTGAATGTAAAATTTTAGCAACAAGATAAAATTTCATTTGCTAATTAAAAAAATTGAACAATATAAGTATTTAGTACAAGTTCAAATTTGAAGAAAATCAGGATTATTGGCTCTGACCCTACCCCACTGTCACAATCTTTATTCTTTGTAAATAAAGTTTTCTTTTCTTTTTTTTCTTTCTTTTTTTTTTTTTTTTTTTTTTTGGTTTTTGGGCCACACCCAGCTGTGCTCAGGAGTTACTCCTGGCTGTCTGGTCAGAAATAGCTCCTGGCAGGCACGGGGGACCATATGGGACACCAGGATTCGAACCAACCACCTTTGATCCTGGATCAGCTGCTTGCAAGGCAAACACCACTGTGCTATCTTTCAGGGCCCAAATAAAATTTTCTTGACCCAAAGAATCAATTAGACTAGTTCTAACAAAGAACCTGTGTCCTTGACTATTGCATTAATATGAGTAGTGACTTATCCCTTCTAGAAATTATAATAAAATCTCTCAACAAATTTCTATTGCATTTTCACATATTATCATATTAAGAAAGCAATAGGGGGTCAGAGCAATAATATAGATTATAGGGCATTTCCTGGCACAAGGCCGACTTAGGTTCACTTCCTGGCACTCTAAATGTTCATAGAGCTTGAAAACCCAGAATAGTGCTGGCTATGTTCCCCAAACCAAAATAAACCAAACAAAAATTAAAAAGAAATCAATTGGCTGGTGGTTACCGCAGGAAAAGGAAAAAGGGCTGGGAAAAATGAATAGTGAAGTCTTCTATTAGTGATGGAAGACATTGAAACTTTGCTTGCAGAAATGGTAATAATTGTACATATATAAGTGTAAAATTTAAGTCCTGTAATAATTCTGTGAACCAATGTCAAATTAATGGGAAAAAAACCCTAAAGTTTAGGCGATGATATCATAGCAAAAATGAAGCAGAAATATATAACAGTGCTTCTAGATTTAGTGTGCATATAAATCACAAAGAAAGCATTTTAGAACACAGATTCTGAGTCAGTCCTTTTTAGTTTGAGCCTGGAACTTTTCATTTTTAATGAGCTCCCAGGGATATTGTTTGGTATGAGGAACTATATATTGCACAAGTTTATCGAGTATCTCTAAATGACTGCTCACTGTTAAAGTTCTATGGATTGGCATATATCTAGTGCCACCCTGCTCAGGCTGAGCAGTTTTCTTTTGTTGTAACAAGGAAACTCTAGTAGTGCAGTGGCATTCAAAATATATCTTCTGGGGGCCGAAGCAATAGCACAGCGGTAGGTCATATGGTCCCCCAAGTCAGGAGTGATTTCTGAGCACATAGCCAGGAGTAACCCCTGAGTGATACCGAATGTGTCCAAAAACGCAATATGTGTGTGTGTCTGTGTGTGTGTGTATCTTCTAGATTAAAATGTGTCATTTTTCTTTTTATTGTATGTTTTATCTCTTATCTTTTAAAAAAGAGCTTACTAAACCTTCTGCTATTGTATTAATGACTTTATTTTCACAAATATACTTGCTATTAAATTTTTCTTCTTTTTTCTACTCTTTCATTTTATTTTTTAGTTTTCCTTTCTATTTTTTCAATAACTTTACTTTCACTTATCTTGAAACAAATGTATTGTGATCAGTTATGTCAACTATATGATCATTTCTCTTTAAATAAAAAAAATTTTAATTAAATAAGTAAAATGTGTCAGTTTATTTTATTTTCTTGGATCCCAATAGAAATGTCCAGAATGTATATGATCACTCTAGGAAAAATGATTGCTACAAATTAAACTCTGAAGTGACATTTGAGTAATGTCATTGTAGAATGTGTGTGCCTAAATAAGCTGCAAACATAATTTTAAAAAGAATGTGTGCCCATCTCTAACTCTCTATGTGTTCCTGCTTTCTCTACCCTCGTGGGATGGAATCAGACACTAATTCATACGAAGTTTTATTTTACCTCTAGAAAGTAGAGAGACACTTTCATGTACAATCTTACTGAATACAAGGACTTTTTTAAAAAGAAAACTTTATTTATTTTATGATTGATTGATTTTTGGGCCACACTAGTAGCAATCAGGGTTTACTCCTGGCTCTGTACTCAGAAATTACCCCTGGCAGGCTAGGGGACTTTATGGGATCCTGGAATCAAGTTGGGTCTCTCTGGTCGGCTGCATGTAAGGCAAATGCCCTACATCTGTGCTATCTCTTCGATCCTATGGATACAAGGACTTTTAAATACAAAAAAATCTCAATAATTTTTATTCAACTGAAATTTTAAAATTGAACCCTTTGAATCAAATTTATTCATAAATGATTATAAGATTATTTCACCTAAGAAGTGCAGTGTCTTAGGAGATGGCCTCTAAAAGATTTCTAAGCTCTAAGCAGACACGGGAAAATGATGTTTTCCTCTCTAATCACCAGTAAATGCAACCTTCCCATCACCAATGCCCCCATCTTCCTCCTCACCAACACCTGCCTGTATTCAAGACAGACATTCTATTTCTTTCACTCACTACCATTGTCATGATAGTTGTTGGTGTAGTTATTTCTCTAACTGCACTCACCATTTTTTGTGGTAAGCTTCATATTATGGGCTGGTCCTTTCAAACCTCATACCTATTGTCTCTTGGTATTGTTACCATACTGTCTTTTGTTTGTTTTAATCCCACAGATGAGTGAGACTATTCTGTTCCTATCTCTCTCCCTTTGACTCATTTCACTCAGCATAATAGTTTCCATGTCCATTCATGTATAGGAAAATTTTATGTCTTAATTTTTCCTGAAAGCTGCATAGTACTTTATTGTGTATATGCACCACGGTTTCTTTAGCCACTCATCTGTTGTTGGGTACCTGGGTATTTTCCAGAGTCTGGCTATTGTAAATAGCACTGCAATGAACATAAGAGTGCAGAGGGCATTTTTGTATTTTTTGTGTTCCTAGGATATATCCCCAGGAGTGGTATAGCTGGATCATATGGGAGCTCAATTTTCAGTTTTTTGAGGAATCTTCGTATTGTTTTTTATAAATATTGTCTAGTCCATTACACATGTTTAGACCTGTTCTGCGTCTGAAGATGACTGAGTCACAATGAAGAACTGAGAGCCAAAAATAACTAGAGACAAGGAACTTGCACAATTCAGTTGAATGACCCCAGGGAAAAAATAGGGATGCTTAGCTTAACATAGTATATGGTAAAGTGCCAAAAAAAGAAAAATATTTTAATTCAAAGATTTGTATGTATTCCTTGATATGGTCCCTGCCCTTTAATTTGTTATTTTTGGCTGGATTATATTTCCTTATAAATGTTAAGTCAACAAAGCCAAACAGGAATATTTAAAGGCTGATGGCCAAGATTCAGCTGAACAACAGGAGCAATTTCCCTGTTTTGAAATAAAAGGTCAGTTTCAATCTGAGCTGTATTTTTCATAACCTATTTCCTTTTCCTCTTAGCCACACGACTCGTCCATATTTCTCACCCTCCACTATTGATTGTGGCTGAACTCTACTTGGTAGAATATGGGACACAGGGTGATCCTTTATGGGCTGACTTATAAAAAAATTCCCTTATAATTTGACATGAGTCCCTTCCCCTTCTCTGACTGACAAAGGAGGGCAAAAGGACTAATAAGAAATGGTGAAAGAGAAGAGGGCTGGAAGGTCCAGCTCACGACATGAAGCTCACCACAGAGTGGTAAGTGCACTTAGAGAAATAACTACACTGAGAACTATCATAACCATGTGAATAAATGAGGGAAGTGGAAAGCCTGTACAGGTGGGGGTGCGGTGAAGAGGAGGGAGATTTGGAACATTGCTGGTGGGAACACTGCACCAGTAAAGGGGGTGTCCTATACATGACTGAAACCCAACTACAATCATATTTGTAATCAAGGTGTTTAAATAAAGATATTAATATAAAAATTTAAAAAAAAGGAAAAAAGAAATGGTGAAAGAATGACCCCCAAGAATCACAGAGAGTAGCCTTCAACCACCTTGACCACTGCTTAATGTCATCACCCACCAAAATACTAAGTAAAACGCAATATAATAAAATAAGTTTGTAAGATATATGCAGCCCCATTGAAGCAAACTACCTCATTATCTCTTTGAGAGGGGGCACAAATATTTGGTTTCTATTTCTGCTCCCTGTCTTATTACATTCTCAATGTTATCTGACATAGTTCTACCATCTCATGAAAATGAATGATCTTCATGCTGTTTATATTGTGATTTAGTACATAAATATCTTATATTGATAGTGTATGTCACTCAGGAACTCAAGTTTTCAGAAACATAATTATTAATTTGCATGCATTTGCATGCCATTGGAAAGCAGACAAAAAATTGGGAGCTACTCAGTCTCCACTGCAAATCAAATCAGATCAATTTGGAGAAAGTTCTCTATGCAGCGGAGGGCAGAGGACAAGAGGAGGCCAGAAAGAAAATGCCTTTGGAAGGCAAAGACAGAGTTCTTGATCTGTTTTATGACCTTATACATGAGACACAAACCTATTTGACTTTTACAAATTCATCCTCAACCTCTTTCCCTTTTGTTGAAATTTTATTCTAAGATCTTGCTTTTCTCTGTTATAAGATAAAAATAATTCTTGGGTCTGAGACATATATGTCTCTATGCATATGTATTTATGTCTGAAGATAAACATATAATTATACTATAGTCTGTATAGTGTAAAATCAAGATCGTGACCCCAGAGAGATGCACTTAATTGCTCTACCTCATGCATTTTGTCATCCCATCTACTTTCTGTCACAATGATTTAGGTTTCCAGCATGCTCTGTCGTCTTGCTTTGTTCTCAATGCTTCTCTCTCTCTCTCTCTCTCTCTCTCTCTCTCTCTCTCTCTCTCTCTCTCTCTCTCTCTCTCTCTCTCTCTTCTGACTGCCACAATTCTTCTTCTGGGAACCATAGGACCTGTTCTTTAAAGCATTGGGAAATTTCACTAGCTCTGAAATCCTCCTTCTTTCTTCACTTTCTGTTGTACTTCATGATTTCCTACCTTTAGAAAGGGTACTTTTTATTTAAATAATTATATTAACAAAGTTATCATTTTAACCACCTTTAAGTGTGTCACCCACTGTTATTATGTACATTTGCAGTGTAACACAGCATCACTGCTACCAAACTCCAAGACTTTTCCTCAACTGAGACAATTAAACAATAATTCTCCATGGGCTGGAGAGATAGTACTAGGGTTAAGGTGCCTGCCTTGCATATAGCTTAATGCAGGTTCAACCCTCATCACTGCATCTAGTCCTCCAGATCATTGAGTTCAAAACCAAGAAAAATCCTTGAGAACCACTAGATGTGTTCCAAAAATATCAATAAAATAAAAATTAGTTATCCATAATCCCCTTTCCTGATCTTTGGTAATCAATTTTCTGCCCTCTATCTCCATGTGTTTGGCTATAAAGTTTCTTTAGTAGTAAATGTCTGAATATGAGCCATGGAATATTTGTCCTTTTGTAACTGATTTATTTCTGAAGTATACTTTGAAGGCCATGCATGTTATATATAGCTTTTAGTTTAATCACAATATGTTCTTCCCTGCTTTCATTTTTTTTTATTTTGGGGCCACAGCTAGTAGGCCACAGAGCCTACATCCATATAAGTATGTGGGGTCACTCCTGGTGATCAGGGGCCAAGAAGGGTCACGAACCAAACCTGGATCCCCAGTCCAAAACTTATTGTTCTAGCAATTTGAGCTCCCTCCTTGGTCCCAAGAAAATCTTTACACAAAAGAAAGTGAAACCAGAGATAGAACACAAAATTGATGCATTTTCCTTGTGCACTGTTTACCTTGGTTCAGTGCCCAGAACCATGTACAGTGCTCCAAGCACTACCAGGAGTGATCACTGAGCACAAAACAAGATGTAAGCCCTGAACATTCCCAGGTGTTGGCCATCCTCCCTGCCCTCCCCCACAAATGAAAGTGTAGGAAAAATAAGAGAGGAAAAAAGAAAGAAAGAAAGAAAGAAAGAAAGAAAGAAAGAAAGAAAGAAAGAAAGAAAGAAAGAAAGAAAGAAAGAAAGAAAGAAAGAAAGAAAGAAAGAAAGAAAGAAAGAAAGAAAGAAAGAAAGAAAGAAAGAAAGAAAGAAGAAAGGAAGGAAGAAGGAAGGAAGGAAGGAAGGAAGGAAGGAAGGAAGGAAGGAAGGAAGGAAGGAAGGAAGGAAGAAGAAGGAAGAAGGAAGGAAGAAGGAAGGAAGGAAGGAAGGAAGAAGGAAGGAAGGAAGGAAGAAGGAAGGAAGGAAGGAAGGAAGGAAGAAGGAAGGAAGGAAGGAAGGAAGGAAGGAAGGAAGGAAGGAAGGAAGGAAGGAAAGGAAGGGAAGAAGAAAGAAAGAAAGAAAGAAAGAAAGAAAGAAAGAAAGAAAGAAAGAAAGAAAGAAAGAAAGAAAGAAAGAAAGAAAGAAAGAAAGAAAGAAAGAAAGAAAGAAAGAAAGAAAGAAGAAAGAAAGAAAGAAAGAAAGAAAGAAAGAAGAGAAAGAAAGAAAGAAAGAAAGAAAGAAAGAAAGAAAGAAAGAAAGAAAGAAAGAAAGAAATTGGGAGGTGGTAAACTCCCCCCAAGAATTCCTCAGGAGGCTTATGGATCCCTTCTGATGATTTTTGGCCAATTGAGCCCAAAGTTCAATGCAAGGGTCTGAGGATTGGCTTGGGCTCTGCAGTTCTAAGGATGTTCCAGGCCATGCCGTCAGTGTTTGGGATACTTCAGAGTTATCCACAATGATGCTCAGGTGATTGTGTAGTGCCAGGGTCACTTAACTAGGGTCAGTTGCATGCAAAGCATAAATCAGAATTTTGGTACTATCTCTTGAGTACCAGGATTTATTATTACTAAAATAATGCTATTATTTTAAGCTTTCTCCCCATTTTTGGTTTGTTTTTGTGTTCCATCCAGTGGCGCTCAGGGGTTGCTCCTGAATCTGCTATCAGAAATCGCTCCTGGCAGGCTGGGGGACCATATGGGATGCCGGGAATCCTACCGTGTGCAAGGCAAATGCCCTACACTATTGTCTGGCTCCTTTACCCCCCCCCCCTTTTTAAATTAACTAGTTATTTTCCTGTCTCATTAAAAACTAAGATCTATTTAAAAAAAATACGTTAGGGATTGGAGACCCAGCACGGCAGGTAGGATGTTAGCCTTGCATGTAGCTGACCAGGGTTTGATCCCCAGCATCTCATAGGGTCCCCTGAGACCACCAGGAGTAATTCGTGAGTGAAGAGCCGGGAGCAATCATTGAGCATCACTGGGTATGGTCCCAAAACAAACAAACAAACAAACAAAAAAACAAAAAATATTGTTGTCTTTTTACTACTGTAAACCTAGAGCCTATAATGTTTGGCCAGACCTGGTAAATGCTAAGAAATGCATATTAAAAGTAATTACGGCAACAACTTCCTATGTTTGTTTTATTTGCTTTTTCCTCTGTTCTACTTAGATTTTTATTTTCAACTTCTAAATTTGAACCAATATAGTACAGATTTGACTCTGAGGACTAGATGACAATATAGGATATTAGCTATTGTTTAGACACCAAATACTATATATGCTGATCTGTGAGGGAAGGAACTGGAGAATATTTGGCTCGGAAATTTAGTACCATGAATACTGTCTTCTTAGTAGCACCTCTGCTCACCTAGGATATATGAGACACATATTTACAGAGAAAAGCTGACAAAACCAGTCAAGATTAGCTTTATTATGAAGCATTCTGGCACTTAAGATTCCAAAGCAGGGGCCAGAGTGGTAGCACAGCGGTAAGGCATTTGCCATGCATGCAACTGACCCAGGATGGACGCAGGTTGGATCTCAGGCATCCCCCAAGCCATGAACAATTTCTGAGCACAGAGCCAGGAGTAACCCTTGAGTGCTGCCAAGTGTGCCCACCCCAAACCAAACAAAACAAAACAAAATTCCAATGCTGAATTTCTGGTATTTCTGATACTTGAGCAAGGGACTAGTTAGGTTTTAAGGCTGAGCAGCGTTAGGAAGAGGCAGCATTGTTTGATAGCTTTACCTTTGCAAGTTCAGATAAAAGTCTTAAAATCTTATCACTCTCCAGACAAACAACTATATACGTATGGTAGTAAATGTCTGAAAAGCTATAGATGATGCCTTGGCTCAGCTCTATTAGAGGCTTCTTGATCTTTTATCATTTCAGATGTGAAGGTTTAGAGAGCCCTTCCCCAATAGATAGATCTTAATGGGAATTCTTAAATAAACATACCTTTACCAGATGACTTAGTGAGCCACTCCCAGAAATGTATTCAAGATAAATGAAAACACATGTTCACACAAAGACTTGCATTTGAGTGATTTTTTTAAATGAACCAGAAACTTTATTCTTAATGATTTAAAAATTAAAACCAAGATTGGTGAATTAATTAAAAGTATATATCCATACATTAAAATGTTCTCAAACTGATGTTGAGACCCTTTAGAAGGACTCCGCCCATTTTCAGCTTATTTGATTTTTACCCCATTTTATTGCTTTTCTTTTATTCAAACAGAACCACATAACTCTTTTTTTTTTTTTTTTTTTTGGCCATACCCGGTGCTGCTCAGGGATTACTCCTGGCTGTCTGCTCAGAAATAGCTCCTGGCAGGCACGGAGAACCATATGGGACACCGGGATTCGAACCAACCACCTTAGGTCCTGGATCGGCTGCTTGCAAGGCAAACACCGCTGTGCTATCTCTTAGGGCCCAGGACCACATAACTTGAATCATCTAGTTCCGCCTCTCAAATTGAGGGGGAAATAATGGAGGGTACCACTTATACTAGCAGCCCGGGGAGTTAGGGAGGAGATATGGGATGCAAGCTGGGAACGGGAGTGGAAGGAGGAAAACTTTGGTGATGGGAATTCCTCTGATTCAATGTTAATATGTACCTAAAATATTACTGTGAAAGATACGCAATCCACTTTGGTTAAAAATAAAAATTATTATAAAAAAGTTCTTTAATAATTAAAAACTATGCTGATATATACAATCACATGGACCAATTTGACATTTTGCTTTTTTTTTTTTTTTTTTTGCCCTTTAGGCCACACTTGGTGGTGCTCAGGGATCACTCCTGGTTTTGTACTCTAAGATCACATTTAATGGTGCTCAGAAAACCATATGGAATGCTGAGGAATGAATCTTAATTGGCAGCATGCAGTTAAGTTTGACTTGCTGTAGTATCTCTCTGAGATGGTAGTAACTCATGTATCATCCATCACATAGATGGGTTTAAAAATGATTTTTTTGTTTGACTGTTTTTGTTTTGGGGCTACACCTGGCAGTGCTCAAACTTTAATCTTCGCTTTGTGCTTAAAATCACTCCTGGTCATGCTAGGGACCAAACCTGGGCTTGCCTTGTGCTATTTCTCCACTCCCTGGATGAATTTTATAAACATTTGATTATGTGAAAGGTTGGCCCAGAAATAAGATGACATACTATATTATTCCACTTACATAATGTTCTAGAAAATAAAATCTATGGAGACAAAAATCAGAACTACTGAAAGAAAGAGAGAGATATAGAGGAAAAGGTTTGTTTGCATGTGAGAATTTGCAATTTGGAGAATCATAAGTTTTTCATAGTGGTAGCTGAAACTAAATAATAAAAAATACTTCTTAAATCTTATAAAATATATCTTAAGATTGGTGAATTTTATTTGCATTAATCACATGTTTATCATTTTGATTAACAGTTATATATTTATTATTTATCCTTACCAATACTATGGAATCTGATACAAAAATATTAGAATTATTTTCTTTTATAGGAAATTCAGTGTGGGAGGCAGAAGGTGAACTTTTTGTTCCCATTTATGCAAGAGTAAGCTCTAGGGCATGTTCTAGAAAAATGACAATGGGTGACATATTTTCTATTTCACTCACCATGGCTCTGAATGGTTCTTCTCTTCTCTCATTTTGAAATTACAAATTCCTCTTTGTGTTCTGCAGTGACATATTTTCTGGCTTGAACTTGCTTTGTCTTTGAGTAATGGTGCTGGGCAAGGGGCATGTGAGAAAAATATTCTTTCTAGGGGACAGGAAATGATTTGTCAGAAGTTTTCTTGGTTTAGTCAGATAATTTTTGACTGGAATTTGTTGCCTCTGGTATGATGTATTGTAATGGCTTAACACAAGGTCAACCATCTTGTCCTTAGACTACTATTGCTACAGTTTTGCTGTTTGTCTTCCTTAAAACAAACTCCATAGATAACCTTTATAGATGTCCTGGGATTGTGACCAATGATTGCAACTCCCCCTTGGGAAATGTTAATTAAAACTAACACGCAGGGGCAATAGCACATCAGGTAAGATGTTTGCCTTGCTAATGGCTGACCAGATTCTACCCCCAGCATCTCATATGGTTCACAGAGCCTGCCAGGAGTAATTTCTGAGTGCAGAGTCAGGAATAACTCTTGAGTGCCCCCCCCCCCGGGTGTGGCCCCCAAACAAACAAAACATACTGTAACACTGAGTAAATAGGTATTACACAAAGATAGTGTTTCTCTGATTATGAACCCTTGAAATTGTAACCACATTCCTCACTATATCGTGATAACTGGTGTTGATAACTCTTTATTGGCACCTTCTGCTTTTAGTGGATGAGCTCCTCTCTTTAAAAGGCTGAAAGAGGGGGCTGGAGAGATAGCATGGAGGTAAGGCGTTTGCCTTTCATGCAGGAGGTCATCAGTTTGAATCCCGGCGTCCCATATGGTCCCCCGTGCCTGCCAGGAGCAATTTCTGAGCCTGGAGCCAGGAATAACCCCTGAGCACTGCCGGGTGTGACCCAAAAACCACAAAAAAAAACAAAACAAACAAACAAAAAAAAGGCTGAAAGAGGGGCCGGAGAGATAGCATGGAGGTAAGGCATTTACCTTTCATGCAGAAGGTCATCAGTTTGAATCCCGGCGTCCCATATGGTCCCCCGTGCATGCCAGGAGCAATTTCTGAGCACAGAGCCAGGGAAAAACCCTGAGAACTGCCGGGTGTGACCCAAAAACCACAAAAAAAAAAAAAAAAAAAAAAAAAAAAAAAAAAGGCTGAAAGAACTGGGCTGAGTGATTTGGGTCTGGGACCTCGTGCAGTTGCCTACTAATAAAATTCCTTGAAATTCTTAAACTGTCTAGAACTCTGAGTCACCTTGTGTGAACTCCATAGCTGTATTCCTTATTCTAAGGTGTTCTATCATGAAATATTCTTTTCCACAGAAGTTTTAGTACATAGGGTGAAACCTTGATCTTAATTCATGGATCATAGGAACATTTCTTTGAGCTATTCCTATGTGTAATTTAGTCAGAAAATTGTTCTAATTATGAATTTCATTAGTCAGCACTGACAACATTAATAAATAAAATAAATTTAGGTCTCTAAGAAATATTTGCTTGAGTTCCACCTTACTGAAGAATGAAGTAAAGATAACACAATCCAGTTCTGTCTCTGTAAAAACACTTATCTTTAATAATAGCTGTTTAAATAGTTGTATGCATTTGACAAAAATAGTTGAAAATCTATTGTGAAGGAAAGCAGAAAAGTCAATCCTGGGTAAACCTGTGGTATCTAAATCAAATTATCTTCCAAGCATTTCTATCAATCCCTAGTGGATACCTATTCTCTAAAGAAAGTGTATACTTAGATTTACTGTGTTCAAGAAGAAGTATGGTCATTTTATTTCAAATATTATCATTTTTCCTTCTCTACAATAGAAGACACAATAATACACATTTTCTCTTTAGTTTGCTTTGGTAGGTAATTGAACAAGATTAGGTTCCACTTGTTCAGTCAAAATCCAACCAATCCAGAGATATATTGATGAGTGGAGGAAAAGCTGTATTAGCAGTGACAGGTGGAAGCAGATACAAGATACCAGACTGTGTCTTTAAAGCAACCATCTTTCCTGCAAGATCACAAGAATTTATATAGAAAAAGGAAACAAAGAAAGTAAGGACATGTTGCAAACCAATGGATGCCAAAATGAACATTAAATTTTATGGGCTAGTAAGGTGAGACACTCTGTCTTATCTGCAAACCTAAGCAAAGACAAGGCTAATATTTTGGGTGCAGGGAAAATAACTTCTCTACTGGTAATTCAACACCAGGCCTCCTATTCTATTCTATTCTATTCTATTCTATTCTATTCTATTCTATTCTATTCTATTCTATTCTATTCTATTCTATTCTATTCTATTCTATTCTATTCTATTCTACTCTACTCTACTCTACTCTACTCTACTCTATTCTATTCTATTCTATTTAATTTTACAGATTCAAATACATAGGAACTATTATTATTTTTATTACGTTTTACTTTCTCAAATTTGAAACATTAAAAATTCCTTTTCAGTCTTATCTATGTAGAGGGGAAGAATATCATCCCTATTCCCAACCTGTTTAATTTGAAAGGGAATAGCTATTTCTAACTACTGTTATAGCCTATGAAGCAGGCCAAGTCTAAACTCTGTCCAAGCATGGCTCGCTCTGCCATCTTGTGACCATTTGATGTACTACACAAAACAGGGTATTATCTATTTTGTATATTTAAATCCTGAATATTTTTTCATTAAATACGTTATTGATTAATTTAACTTTATGCCCTTTCATTCTTAGTTGCTATTCTGTATAATCTTTGGAAAACTTTTATCTCTGTGACCCAACTTATTCCTTTATAGATTTAGAGTAAGGTAAGGACTTCCTAAGGTTTTTATGATGTCCATATAGAAAAGAGACTCTTATGACTAACATGTGGTAAAGTGTCTGCTGCAGAAAATATGGCATAAATATTCTATGTCATTATATTATTATCATAATAACTTAAACCAAAATTTAGGCAAAGTAAAAACATCACACTTTGGATATATGAATATATCAGAGTAAATGAAGTATACATTTAAAATGTAAAAAAAAGAAATAATCATTTAAACATTTCATGTATGTAGTCAAAAATATATTATTTCAGTTGCACGTTCCAATTCTTTCCCCATTCATATTGAGCATTCACATTACAATAGACAGTAGGTAGCTTTCTTTCATTTTCTAGAATTTTCTCCACAATTTTACATTTCACAAACTTTAATTCCCAACCCAAATGTCAGCTTCTTGTACATACTCCTCAGTGATGCTAAGTGGAGTTTAATCCTGTGTAACCCTTTACTCTTTTTCTATTAGAGCTGTTGACACAGAGAGGCTGCAAGTGAAGAGAATTGGGAATTGAGTGTAGTGGCCACATAACTAGAGTGCAAAGAGCCTGCTGAGATATATTGTATGTTATCTTTGTACCTTCTCTGTCCCACTTCAAGGTCAGTCCTCCATATAAGCTTATTGAATTGAAATAAAAGCTTAGAAAATATCTTAGAGTAACTTTTAAAAAAAGCTCAAGGCTTTCTTTTTTTTTTTTTCTAAGCTCAAGGCTTTCTATATACTTTAAATAATTTTGTTGGGCATAAGTAGTCCATCAAAATAAAAATGCAAACTTCCAATATTCTAATAATATTTTTATTAAATAAATATTATGGAAAAGTTAAAATTTACGGCTATAATAATCAAACATTGTTGATATTTAATGTTAGATGTGAACTATTTTGTTCAATTTGACCTTTTCTTAGATGATTGTGCTAATTGTCCAGATATTTTGACTTTAAATTTTTTTCTTTTTTTGGTTTTTGGGTCACACCCAGTGGCGCTCAGGATTTAGTTACTCCTGGCTCTGAACTCAGAAGTCGCTCCTGGCAGGCTCGGGGGACCACATGGGTGCAGGGGTTCGAACCATCCCTGTCCTGGATCAGTTTCAAGGCAAACACCCTACTGCTGTGCTTATCTCTCTAGCTCCTGACTTAAAAAAATTTAATAAAGCTAGTGTCTAAGTATACTATAAGACAGGAACATTTTAGACTTATTTTTAATTTTTTTTCTGCTTTTTTTGGGGGGGCCACACCCGGCGGTGCTCAGGGGTTACTCCTGGCTATCTGCTCAGAAATAGCTCTTGGCAGGCACGGGGACCATATGGGATGCCGGGATTTGAACCAACTACCTCAGGTCCTGGATGGGCTACTTGCAAGGCAAACGCCGATGTGCTATCTCTCCAGCCCCTATTTTTAATTTTATTTATGCCTAATAATACAAGAAAATCTTTGAAAATATAGGTTCTACTTTGTTTTGGATTATTTGATTTTGGGGGACTCAGAAGTCTATTCTCTAATTCTTATTATAAAAAGCCCTAATAAGCTGAGAAGCAGAATAAAATTATAATAAATTGAGTGCCCTGCTAATAAACAGTTTATTAAAAACAGGTTTTGATTACATATTGTTACATAGAATTCTAAGTATGAAAGGCTTTAGAAATTTAGACTGATTAGGCACAGAAGAAATACTCTTCTAAAATATTCTCTGATCTTAAATTGCTTTTATTTATTATTCATTTATTTGTGTGTATTATGCATATATATTTAGAGTATATAAATATATACAATATTTACATATATTATGAAAGACATTTCATTTTATAATGAAAGTCCCAGACTAAATTTGTATTAGCTAACTTTATATATTCCTTCAATTAAAAATATCTTGTGTTCTGGATTTATTTATAGCTATTAAATTATTTTACAGATATTTTTGGAAGCTGGCTCTATACCCAAGCACTTTTACTAGATATTCTATAATATACATGGAAAATATTTGTAAAATAATTATAACTTGAGAACAGAAAGCACAATAACAGGTACCAGAGACTCAACAAGGGTAAAAAAAAGAGCTTGCATTACATACATCTGACTCTAATTTGAATTCTGAATTGCATATGGTTCCCTGAATACAACCAGAAGAGTCCCTGAGGGCAGAATCGGGAGTGACCCTTGAGCATCACCAGTTATGGTCCCCAAACCAAAATCAAACAAACATAAACAATATGATTACATTTAAAAGATAGCATTCAGCGACACATTATCAAGATATATTAAATATTTGATATGAGAAATTTATACAACAATATTATGAGAAAATATCATTGGTTTAGTTTTGGAAGGGGTTTCATCTTCTTGCTCTCAGCATTGCAAGGGACCATATGGTGCCCAGAGAATGAGCCTAGATCTCTTGCATTCAGCATGTACCATCTCTCTAGCTCAAGATTATGTTCTTTTTTTTTTCTAAGCTTAGTTACTTTATTTTTTATTAATATCTTTATTTAAACACCTTCATTACAAACATGATTGTAGTTGGGTTTCAGTCATGTAAAGAATACCGCCTTCACCAGTGCAACATTCCCATCACCAATGTCCCAAATCTTCTTCCTCCCCACCCCACCCCTGCCTGTACATTAGATGGGCCTTCTGCTTACCTCATTCATTCCCATTGTTATTGTGGTGAGCTTCATGTAGTGAGCTGAAACTTCCAGCCTTCCTCTCTTTTGTCTCTGAGAATAATTGCAAAAATGTCTTTTATTTTTCTTAAAACCCATAGATGAGTGAGACTATTCTGTGTCTATCTCTCTCCCTCTGACTTATTTCACTCAGCATAATAGATTTCATGTCCATCCATGTATAGGAAAATGTCATGACTTCATCTCTCCTGATGGCTGCATAATATGTTCTTAAGTAACAGAGAAAAAAAGTAAGCAAGGCTTGAAAAAGTATCTTATCCAAAATAATAACTATAAAAGCTTTTTCTATTATATTTTAGAATAATTAATTTTTCTTTCTCAACTTTTTCCTTCTTATTTAATGAACATTTTGCTTATAATATTGTGGCGCTTCAAGGGTTTTCATCCACATTTCTATGTATGTGTAATAGTAACAACCCCACAATCTAAACACCCTCTCTTTGCATTTCTTCCATTCCCACTTCTCTCTCCCCCTTTTATCCCTCATAAGCTTTTTTGGAACCTAGGGATTAGATGTGTTGTTTCTTTGGGGGAAGCACACTTGGCTCTGAACTCAAAGAACCATTGGTAATCCTAGAATTTGAACAATTATTTCAATCTCATCTGCATACAAGGCAAGTACCTTAAACTCTGTGTGATCTCTCAGACCCCAGATAGCTCTGTCAACCATGCATTTCCTTTTGTAATTCATATTCCATATATGAGTGAAGTCATCTAATAGTTGTCATTCACATCAGCAAGGTCATTGTGGTGTCTTGTGTTTTGTAGTAGAGAGAAGTAAGAGGACTCATTTATAAAACTCCTACAAGAATACAGGACAGAAATAATGAGGGCAGGAGCTCGAAGAAAAGATGGAAGGGGAAAATTTGGGAAAGTGACCATTTATAGGAACTTAGATAAACAGAAAATCACTGCAATTTCAGTAAGGCTTGATAATTTAACCAGTGAAGTGGAATATTTCTTATATCTTTGCAGTTGCCTTTTGGGATTATTTTATTTATTTATTTTTCCTAAAAATAGTGGGTAAGGGAATTTAGTTCTTTGTAACTTTGCTTTCTGTCTCTTTTTAATAAATAAATTCTATAATTGAGTCACTGTGAGATATATAGCTACAAAGCTCTTCATGACTTTCAATCATACAATGTACAACACCCTTCATCAGTGCACATTTTTTGCCACCAATATCCCCAGTTTCCCTCCTGTTCTCCCCAATACTCTCTCCCCTGAATGCCTCTGTGACATACCTTTTTCTCCTCTTTCTCTCTCTCTTTGTCTCTCTCCTATTTTTCCTGTTAGACACTGTGGCTTGAAATATTATTATTGAAAGGTTATCATACATATCACTTTATATCTTTTCAACACCCAGTTCTTGTCCAGAGTGATCATTTCCAATTATCATTGTTACAGTAGTTTGTGGAAATATTTTAGTATTTTCTATTGAAGTTGTCTGTAGCATGAAATAAATAGCGATGGGGCTGGATGGCGACGGATCAGATGTAGTATTAAATAAATAACGATGGGGCTGGATGGCGATGGATGGAGGCCTTTGTGCTTAGGCCCCAGCCACGTGGCTTCATCCCCATCCAGCTGGCGAATTCCAGGCCCAGGTAATCGGCGTAATCAAGACTCACTCACATGCAGGCTTTAGGAAGAATCATCTTTATTCAGGCCCTATTCACCACATGTGTGTGGCCTATCTCATAACCTTTTAAGCACTAGTTATTCTTGGCCCTGCATCTAAACTTCTTTCAGCCATCTTCCCTTTGGGCTCCATGCTGGTCAAAGACCAGAACACAGAAACCCAAAAGCCAGAGCGCCCAGCAGCGCAGAACGGGCAAAGAGCCAAAAGGCGGCCAAAAGCCAAAAGGCCCGAATTCCCTTGGTCCAAGCCTTATAAAACATTTCCCAGACCCCTCCCAGGAATGGGAGGGTCTAGCAGGTAAGGTTACACCTACTATCCGGTTCCCAAGACCCCTCCCAGAAAAGGGTGGGTCTAGGGTCTTAAATAGGTACACCCACAGTTGTCCATCTTTGATTTTGAATAATATCTTAGCTCAAAGTCTAGTTTAAATTAGTTTTTCACAATAAAGTTGTCTCTAATATGTAGAAAAATTATACACAAAGATTATTTCAATAAAGTATTCTTTTAATACAATATTCTGTTTGGTAGAATTCAAAATCAGTCCTTCAAAAGCTGCATTTGGTAGTGAGAATGGCCCTAATTCACTGTCACTAAACATCTAAAATACAACTGTGAAAGACTTGTAATTCACAATGGCCTCAATAAAAAAGATTAAAAATATAAAAAAAATACTTGTCATAGGAATTTTTGGTTCCTTGTTTAATACTGTGAAAAGTAAAATTATAATATAAATACTGTTCCTTTTCAAAAAGAACTATCAATAAAAATAATATTTAGAAAATAAACAATTATTTGCTAATTAAAATTTATCCAAATTGCTCTGTGAGAGTATTATCATTGGTTTGAGAATCTTGCCATATTATTTCTGAATTCTTTTGCATTCTTGTATACTTATTTATCTCTTGTTTTACCTTATGATAACGCCCAAACATCATTCCACAGACTCATAATAGTATTACACCATGTACTCTTTAAGCCTTACCTTGCCCAAATAGTCACAATCAAGAATATTGGTGTAAACTATATAAAAATTTAATAACAATTGTCAACAATCATTATTATCATCATGAAGTTTCTAAGCAATAAAATGAAGTAGAATAGGTAAAATGCTTCTTGCAAATAAATTGTTTAATATAGGCACCTTTATAATTGTAGGGCATTTGCCTTACATGCAGTCTATTTGTGATAAACCCGGGTTTAATCCCCAGCATCCCATTTGATCCACTGAGCCTGCCCAGAGCAATTTCTGAGCATAGAGTCAGGAGTACCCATCCTCCTCAAAAAGAAGACCAGCAGAGGGAAAGCATGGAACCTCTGAGTGAGTGGACCCTGATTCAAAGAGTGAAGTCTGTGAGCTTCCCGAAGATGCCCAGAAAGCACATCATCCCCAGATGAGCCAAACCGTTCTCCAAAAGTGGAGCCTGCATTTCTGTCTGAAAGAACATCATCCCCGTATGAGTGGACACCACCCTGAAGGACAGATCCAGAGGGGTGCGGCCACTTCATTCTGTGGCAGTGCACTTCTCCTAGTCATTGAATTTCAGCATGGCTCATAGAAAACACCATATTGCAAGCATGACTATGGGGGAAACAATACAGGCCTCCACCATGCTTTGAGAATGAAGATGGTAGCTTTGATGACCCAAAAAGGACTCAACCTCCTATATAAGTGTTCAGATAGGGATGTTAGAGGAAAAATATGAAAGATAATAGATTCCATGTCCATCCATGTATAGGAAAATTTCAGAATCCATCTCTCCTGACAGCTGCATAATATTCCATTGTGTATATGTACCACAGTTTCTTTAGCCATTCATGTGTTGAAGGGAATCTTGGTTGTTTCCAGAGTCTGGCTATTGTAAGTAGCACTGCAATGAATATAGGTGTGAGGAAGGGATTTTTCTATTGTATTTTTATGTTCCTAGGATATATAGCTGGATCATATGGGTGGCTCAATTTCTAGTTTTGAGAGGAATTTCCATATTGCTTTTGGAAGAAGTTTGTATTTAAGTTAAATAAGGATTTGAGTTAAGTAAGAAGTGAGGAATTACAGGTAAGAAGAAATAAAGAAAAAAATAAAGAAACAAAGGAAGACAAGCATTGGGAGTAAGCAGGATACAGTGTCTAATGTGTGGTATGATCTATTTTTTTGTTTGTTTGGTTTTGGGCACTCAGGGGTTACTCCTGGCTATGCTCTCAGACATCGCTCCTGGCTTGGGGGACCATATGGGACATGGAGGGATAGAACTGCAGTCTGTCCTAGGTCAGCCATGTGCAAGGCAAATGCCCTACCACTTGTGTCACTGCTCAAAGAACCACCTGGTCTCCACAGATACAAGAATGACTCTGGTATGGAATATGGCTCCACAATCTACTGAGAACAAATGTTCAAATCTCTTCTATTTGGACTCCACTTGCAAACTGTAAATTAAATTAAAATATATGGTCAAAAACCTGACACTACACTAACAGTAACTACTGTAACCTTGGAGGTTTGACCTTTCATTGCCACAAAACATCTATGCTTGACCACCAGACAGGTCACAAAGAGCTTTAGAGTCAACAAACCATCAATCTGGAAGATGACCATCTAATATCCTCAAAACAACCAGGTAGCCTGCACTGTCACAAGGAGGGATTTTTACAGAAATGAAAACGGGGTTATAGACCAGTGGACATTTGTAAAACCCCCACATGGTTTGGTTTTGGAAGGCATGGTTTTTCTGATTTGCAAACCCCAAACAAAGTTAGGTTGAAATGAAGAACTCTCTCCTTATCTCAACTTCTGAAGTGAGAGTAAGACAAGAATAACGTTTGTCTCGTTTTACCATTTGCCATTTATAATTTCTTTGAACCAGGTTCTCCTTTATTCTACAGATGCTAATATTTTAGTCGAGCAAATAAAGCTTTTGCATAGAACTGTCTTCCTGCTTCAGTACACCTAACAAGAAATTATTTACTTTATCCCACATTTTTGTTTCTACATTTTCATTTTGTTCTATCAAGGTACAAAGCAAAGAATCCAAAGCATCCAATCCTATCAGATTGAAAACCCTTTCATATGGAATCTTCCTTGGGCATGCTCTCTACTTGCTGCTTCCAGTAGCTCCATAAACATATACCTGCTCCATCTGCTAACCCTCACTTTATTCTCTTTCTCTTTTGTTGGCTTTCTCCTCAATGGCACGTATGAGGTATATAAAACCAAGTATGGTTGAAACCACAGTTTCCACTTGCAATGGAGAGTCAATGACCTCAATTGAACGTTTTGACCCTACAACCTAAGATTCAAATTAAGTAACGACCAAAACTGTTCCTTCGAGTTCTGTGATACTGTGAAATAAAATAAAGGACTCAAGAATCATAGGTATTTCATTCTTTCCTTCTACTGACCCGTTTTCCACAAAGAGAATAATATTATTTTTTTTTTCCTTCTTTCTGCTGACGCTTTAAGCTGCAATTATCTTCGACCAAGCTTAGAACAGCAGGTACAGCCATGCTGAGATGATTAGTTCTTCACTGTTGCAAGTTATTAGTTGCCTGGAAAATTATATGCAGATCAAGATACGATTTGGTGCCTGCTGTGTTAATCTCAAGAGATTTACAAATATCAAGAAGAATTCTAAGCTATCCACGAAATTCATTTCTAAAAACGCTTGTCTCTTAAAAGTAGGCACTTAAATGAAGCCTTAATCAGTTTTCAAAAGTAACTTTTAAGGATTTTGTTTAAATAAATAAAAAGTATGGAGTGCTTACTCAAAGATATTTTGTAAAATAGAACAGGAAATTATTAAAACTGGCACAGAGGTGAGCGAAGGCAATTTTTCCTTATGATCAGTAAAATTGTGAAGTGAGACAAGTAGGATTTTCACTGTCATAATATTCTTTTCAATATTTGTTCCTCCAATAGTCCCTAGCTTTTTAAAATACATGTTTATGCAGAATGATAAAAATTATGTTAAAACTTTAGAATTATCATATAAATTAATTTAAAAACATTAGATTTTTGATGATATCAAATTACATCCTTTACAAAAACATCACCAGAGGATAAAAATAAGCAATTAACCTTTAGTTTCATCATGGAACTAGTTTTCACCTCCCTTCTTTAGGTAGTGATTCTACTTCTGTAAAACATGCAGCTATTTTTTTTCCATCTTTTGTCAAACAGAATCAACCAACTTAAATACATTTAGCTTTGGCTTTTCCAAACCACTTAACATTGACAGAAATATAATAAAGATATTTGGACAGATTAGTGAGCTCAGATAGGAAACTTAGTTTATCAATGTGGTGGCCCATTTTAAGGTATCACTGAACAAAACAAGTTTGGGTAGAGAGATAGTACAGTAGGTAGAATTCTAGCCTTGTGCTTAACTCATCCAATTTTGATCCTGAATACCCTATATGGGTCGTGTAGCCCCACCAGAATGGACCCCAGAGTACAGAGCACAAGGCCAAGGGCAATTGTGGCTCCTCAAAACAAACAAACAAAAAAACAGGAACAAAAATAAGCAAACAAGAGAAGTTTTTAAATTCCTCAACAAATATGACCTATAGAGCATGTCTACAGCAAAATGTCAAGAGTTTAAACCAAGTGCCCTAGGATGATATGGACAGAGTTGTTTATATTAACCCCACCTTGTTACAGATATCATCAGTATCTCCTTTACTGCAAATCAAACCACATAACATATGACTTTTAAAAACAGCTGAAACTCACTATGTAAACTCAATTTACATGTCTCTTAACTTCATTGTTCAAGCAGATCTGGAAATCTACATACAAATCATTAAAAACAATCATCAGTTTTGGATCCACTATCTTTATTTTGTGCTTTAGCATTATGTCCTGCCCTGCACAAGCTTTTCTATTTGCTCAAAAAGTAATTACTTATATTCCCCTAACACTCTGGCTCCGCTCTTGATGCTTCCTTGAAGCCAAATAGACTCTTTCCCTACACCATACTGCACCACTTCACTATACCACACTTAATTTAATTTCCTGCCAGACAGTCATTGCTCTAACAACTTCAATGACTGCAACAGATATGAAAGAGAAATTGGGTAAACTTTCATTCATATTTGCCACTGAATAGCTCATAAAAGCTAGTTTAGTCACTGTGAAGAGAATCAGATAACTGAGCTTCCTCAATTTCCTTTTCTTGATCCTTTCTTTTTGGGGGAACATTTGACACTAAGAGGTTACTCCTTAGCTAAGTTACTCCTGGCTATGCGCTCAGAAATCACTCCTGGCATGACCTACTGGGTCAGAAGTTCTGTTGATTGGATTCAATAATCCATAGTTTATCAAGACCTCCAGGTGATTTCTGATAAAGACAAAAAGACCAAGAATTACTTGTCTAGGTTTTCTGAATAAAAGCTTTCTAATGTATACCTTCAAAGACCCTGAAATTTAGCAAAACAGCCTCAAGGGTTTTTGTTTGTTTGTTTGTTTTGTTTTTTGTTTGGTTTGGGGTCACACCTAGCAGCACTCAGGAGTTACTCCTGGCTCTGTGCTCAGAAATCGCTCCTGCCAGGGGACCAAATGGGATGCCAAGATTTGAATCACCGTCCTTCTGCGTCTAAGGCAAATGCCCTACCGCTGTGCTGTCTCTAGCCCTGTTTTTTTGGTTTTGAGGGGAGTCCACACCAAGTGACCCTCCGGGCTTTCTCCTGGTTCTGTGCTCAAGGATCACTCCTGGCTAGTTCAAGGGACCATTTGAAATGCCAGAAATAGATTCAACACCAGCCACATCCAAGGAAAGTGCCCTAATTATTGTAACTTTGTGCCAGCCCCAAACTCCAAATCTCTGATTCTGCTAAACAAAGTATCTTAGCTGATCAAAATAATCGGGAAGGTAATGTTATGTGAAATTACCACTTAATGCCATATTACTTATTTCTTCATTACATATTTAGAATGCAGTCTCAAATAAATAAAACTTTATGTCTTGTCAATTTATTTTATTTAAATTTATATCTTATGTTGAGAGGGCCTTCTATATTGATGCCTCTTCAAAAATAGCTTCAAATTGCCATGTTATTTCGAAAATGGACAACAGATGGAGCTAGTGTCTTAATCCTTATCCTTGAAGATCAAGAAGCATTTTTCCTCCGTATTGAATGAAAAGAAAGATTTATGAATTCATCCTTAAGTAAATGTTATTATTTTATGTGGCCTCTTAACTTTAGCTTCCCATATCATACAATTCTATGCCAGAGTATTAAATACAAAAACTTCCAGTATTCACAAACTATATTCAATGTTGAAGAAATAAGTGATCACAAAGCACAGAACCATTTATCATTATATAAACTTTTTAGGGTAAGTAAACAAGAGCATGCAAGTGACTATAATAATATAGACTACACTACCTCCTAAGATTATGGTGTTGTTGAAACAAAAAGATAGGGATTTTGATGCTTGTATTATAAATTACTGTTTGGAACTATGGTCACAGAAGGAACTGAGCCATAAAACCCTAAATGAATGGCTTCTGAAAATAATGAATTATAACTCCAAACTAGTAACCATAACTCTACATAAGATATATAATATTTATGTAACACATCGGAGAATAAAATATTATAGAATACAAAAAAAAAAAAACATTGTCATAAGACAGGGACAGCTTGATAGCACAGCAGTAGGACATCTGCCTTGAACTCAACTGACCTTGGATGGACCTGGGATCGATCCCCAGCTTCCATATGATTCCCCGAGCCAGGAGTGTTTTCTGAGCTCATAGCCAGGAGTAACCCCTGAGCGTCATCGGGTGTAACAAAAAAAAAAAGACAAACAAACATTGTAATAAGAGAAACAATATCTATATTGTCTCTATAGAGACAGGGATGAATGACTAAACTAGCACATGGCTGGCTGGCAGTTTAATCAGCATCAGGAAATTGAAATGAGTTTTGACAGGCATGAGTCCAAGGTCTAAATTTACTTATCCAGTGAAACGTACTATGGCTAATATAAAGTATATAATCATTAGATAAAATATTAATTTTTTTCCAACCAGTTCACACTTTTCCTATCAAGAAAGCCATGCTTGTTAATTTCTAATAAAGGAACAAAAATACAAAGTGGAGTAAGGAAAACCTCTTCAGCAAGTGGTGCAGGGAAAACTGGTCAACTACATGCAAAAAAAATGAACCTAGATCTCTCCTTAACACTGCAAAAAGTCAAATCAACATAGATTAAAGACCTTGATATCAGACCTGAAACATAAGGTACAGAGGAAAACATAAGGTACAGAGGAAAACATAGGCAGAACACTCCATGACACTAAAGCTAAAGGCAACTTCAAGGAAGTGGAAGCAAAGATAAACAAGTGGGACTACAATAAACCAAGAAGCTACTGTATCTCAAAGAAAATAGTGACTAGGAGACAAAGACTACCCACAGAATGGGAGAAACTATTCAATCAATACCCATCAGATAAGGTGTTTAGATCTAAGGTATACAAGGCACTGATTGGACTTTACAACAACAACAACAAAAATCTAACCCCATCAAAAAAATGGAGAGAAGAATGAACAGATGTTTCCTCAAAGAAAAAATGCAGGCGGCCAAAAGTCACATGAAAAAATTCTCCACATCAATAATCATCAGAAAGATGCAAATCAAAACAACGAGATATATCACACCACAGAGACTAGCACATGTGTATGCACACAACAACAACAACAACAACAACAACCAAGAACAACTAGTTCTGGCATGGATGCAGGTAGAAGGAACTTTCTCTTTGCTAGTGGGAATGCACATGGTTCAGCCTTTCTGGAAAACAATATGGACATTCTTAAAAAAATTGAAATTAAATTTACATATAATCCGGCAATACCACTCCTAGTGCTATACCCCAGGAACATAAAAACACAATACAAAAATGTCCTCTGCACTTCTATGTTCATCACAGTACCATCTGGAAACAATCCAGATACCCAACAAGAGATGAGTTTTTTGGTTGGATTCAGTAATCTATAGTATTATCCATAGTAATCATAGGCTAAAATAAATTGCATATCTATACAATGGAATACTATACATAGCTTTTTGGAAAAATAAAGTCATGGAATTTGCTTATACGTGGATGAACATGAAAATTATTATGCTGAGTGAAATGAGTCAGCGGGAAAGGAAAAGGCTTAGAATAATCTCACTCATTTGTCTTATAAAAGAAAAACAAGAGACAATATGGTAACAATATCCAGAGACGATAGAATTAAGGGTCAGGAGGTTCATCCCAGTGTAGGAAACTTGCCACAAAGAGCATTGAGTGTAGTTAGAGTACAGTATGGTCTACTAAGACAATGATAGTTGGAAAACTGATCACTCTGGACAAAACTTCAGTGCTGAAAGGGGAGAAAGTGACATGCAAGGCACCCCTCCATTCACAATAGTGCAAACCACAGTATCAGAAAGGAGACAGAGACAGAGAGAGACAGAGCAAATTGACTGCCCTAGAAACAGGTGAGGGTGGGGATTGGGAGGGAAATATGGGACATGGTTGGCGAAAAAATTGCCCTAGTGAAGGGTGGTGTACACTCTATGACTTAAACCCGACAATGAAAAATTTTGTAACCATGGTGTTTAAATAAAGCAATTAATAAAAATATAGAAAAGAAAAGAAAGCTATGTTTGACAAATTCTGTGTAATATGGGACAATTAACTAGTGCTATGGGAGTACAAACTATAGAATTGGATTTCTATCTTTATTTTCTTTTTCTTTCCTTTCATTCCTCCTTCCTAGGTTCCTTTCTTCTTTCCACTTCTTTCTTACTTCCCTTGTGCCTTCCTTTAATGCATGCTTTCTTTCTTGCTTGCTTGATTTCCATTTTGCTTTCTTCTATCTCCTCTTGCTCTTCTTTCCTCTTTAACCTTTTCTCCGTCTCATTTTTCTACATTTTCTTATCCTCCTCACCTCCTTCTTATTGTGCCAGACATCAGATCTAGGGTTTCACATGTGCAAAACAAGTGTTCTACCACTGAACTATGCAATATATGGAAATATATGTGCTGGAAATGTATCCCAAAGTCTTATTCAAGTTGTGCCCTTTTAGAGAACAGCTTACAGAAATAAATTGAGATGAGGTGTAAATAGATGATTAAGGAGAGGATACTGAGAAGAGAAGAAAGAGAGAAGAGAGAAAATAAATTGGAGAGCATTTAAAAAATAAAAATGGAAGCTTGAGGGGTAGGATGAACCTGGGTTCAATCCCCAGTGTCCCATATGGTCCCCCAAGCCAAGAGCAATTTCTGAATGCATAGCCAGGAGTAACCCCTGAGCATCCCTAGGCGTGGCCCAAAAACAAAACAAACAAACAAAAACACACACAAAATGGAAGCTTGGTCATTAATTGAAGGTGAGAATGAGGTAAGGCTGGAATGACTGCTGGGTTTCCTATAGACTGGTTGATGACCCCTTCTTTCTCCACACTCCTTCTTTCTCCATAAGAAAGAAGTATGAATTTAAGAAAAAGTATGCAGGGAAAATTTTAAATTTTAAAAGGAACAACATACTTCCTCTGAGTTTGATAGTATCTGCCATTCTGGGTAAAACATTCAGAAACACTTGGAAATGTGGGATAGAGTTTGACATATGACTGAGGAGAAGAGTCTAAGTTGAGTATATGCATTTAGAAATCATCACCATGTAGGTGGTTGTGGGAGTAATATAATCAGAAGGGACTTCACAAGCATAGTGTGTAGATTGAGACATCCAGGCATAGTGTGTAGATTGAGATATACACAGCACAATTCTACAAATACATTCAAGAAGGTAAGATTCAAGACACAAAAAATTAATATCAGAGTAGAAAGAGCAAAAAGTATGCTGTCATATAAGCTGGAGAAGAGACAGTATACATCTAATGGGATAAGGACTATAGATCTAAGTGCTACATATGAAAAAGTTAGGGAGAAAGAGGCCTAGAAAGATTTCATTAGGTTGGGAAATTATGAGATCACTGACTTCTCACCATAAAAGCAAAGTGGTGAAAACAAGATGCTAATTACAGTGGGTGGAGCACACTGTTGGTGGTTCTCCCATAGTCCTTTGTCACTCACCACTCTCACTTCTGCAGATGGCATCCTACTGCAAGGCAAATACCTACTGGAGCCATAAGGAGCCAGCAATAACCCAAGACTTTGACCAGGAGAAGCACAGCTTTGTCTTGGAGCTGGCTAGAGTTCTAGAAAGTTGGTTCCATGCTCAGTCTTCAGTGACCCAGTATGAGAGTTGATTGGTAAGTGCCCCAGTACCTCTGCCTCTGAGGAGGAAAACTCTGAAAGAAAATCTATGTAGTTTATCAAAAGTCCTCAGTGAAATTCCTATCGGGGCTTCCCACACTCGTATCAAAAGCATTCATACAGCTTATCTTGGTTCTTCCCCTTGAGTATTCACTCCCCCATTCCTCCAGCTGGGATTGTCTCCCACAATATATCAGAAACTCCTTCAAAGTTATATCAGAATCTGCTCAAATATTGGGTGACAAAAGTTGTAAGGGAAGAAAATCAAAACCAAATTAAAATATTTAAATTTAATATAAATTAAAAAAGATATGTAGAAGGTGGTAAGAGTCGATAGATAACTTCTTCTTAAACATATAGGGGGAAAATCAAGCAGTTTATACTTCCTTTAGACTAAAGGAAGAAATTGAGGGTAGAGGCAAATGATAAGCAATGGAGCAATATTTCAGGCACAGTTGAAGTGTACATGATAGTCCAAAAGCAATTAATGGTAGAGGAAGTGGCTTTCCTCTTTACTGAGTAAGAAGAAAGGGAGTTAATAGTAACATATAACAGTAAAAGCTAAGTAATAGCAACAGATTAAGAGTACAATTGTATGCTTTTACTGTCATGGCTTGGAAGCTGAAATGGGGCTCACTTGTGAATGGTGGAAAGGGTTAAGATAAACAGTATAAGCCTATTTCTTTGAAGGTAGGAAGCCCAAGTTCAATTCCCAGCATCACCAAGTCTGAGCACTTTTGAAACTTTGGAGTAAGACCCTGAAACACTATCCTTGGGCTACATCCTGAGGAGTACTATAGGGTACGGTCCTCAAACAAACAAAAACAAAACAATTGATTTTTAATATTATTGAGCAGAAAACAAGACAGTGGAGACTGATAAAACGTTTTCGTTTAGAGGGTAAATGAAAAGCAAAAATTTAGAGATGCAAGTTGAGAAACAAATCATGTATAAAATGGGCACCAAAGAAAGATAGATTTTACTGGAGAAAATGATAAAATTATATAAAGCTACTTAGTCAATTGAACAAAATTCAACAAGTGAAAGAAGGTATAAATGAATACAATAATAACAAACAGCTAACAGGTTAATTCTTCATCAGATGATAGTTTTACATTTTTCATTTAGATGATTTGAATAGACTAAAATCCCATCCAGCTACACCAAGATTTTTAAATCTTAAATCCATTTTAAATCCATCACTGGGGAAGGAGAGATAGCATGGAGGTAAGGCGTTTGCCTTTCATGCAGAAGGACGGTAGTTTGAATCCCGGCATCCCATATGGTCCCCTGTGCCTGCCAGGGGCGATTTCTGAGCCTGGAGCCAGGAGGAACCCCTGAGCAGTGCCGGGTGTGACCCAAAAACAAAACAACACAAAACTTTCATCACTATTTGAGTGTGTTATATAAAAATGGTTGAATTTTACCTTTGTTTGTCTTTATTTTGTTTTATTTGGGGCCACACCTAGTGGCAATTCCAGATCTCTCCTGGCAGTGCTCAAGTAATCAGATGTGGAGCAGATGAAACCAGGGTTAGCCATGTACAGGACAAGTGTCTCTACCTGTATGGTACCCTTTGAGCCCTGAGTCTGACCTCTTTTTTTTTTTAAGAAATATGACAGTTACTTGTTTTCAAAACAGTCAGGTCATCTGTATGACCTATTTATTCTGTTTATAAGAAATAACTGAGACATAAAACCATCTAAAACATTTCGTGCTCATGAGACACTTGGATATAGGATATTAAGGTTCAAAATACTTGTAGTGTTTGCTAATGTTACATGCTTTATGAAAATATAAAGTATTAAAGATAATCATCTTCCTTTTTGCTGGAATTTTACTCTAAAATTAAAAAAAATGTAAAAACTGGAGATATAGACAAAAGGACTTTCACATGGTTAACCATGGTATCAGCACAGCATATGGTCCCTGAGCACTGTCTAGAGTGATTTATGAGCACAAAGCTAGAAGTCAGTCCTGAGCAAAGCTGAGTGTGATCTAAAAACTAAAACAAAAACGAAACAAAAATAAAAATCTCTTTAAAATATTTTTTCGAGGAAATACCTTTAGTAGAATAAAATTATGAATGGGGCTTTAGCTGCTAGAGGCTTTACTGAGTGAAAACAATTTTAATCAACTTGATTATTTTGGACCTTTCTCCTCGCATGAATAATTTTAATAAAATTTAATTGCTTCTAGGCCAATGGTAAAGGGCATGTAAAATGCAATTAACCGATGAAAAAAAATCTCTTGTGATTTGATATTAAACAGAAGTGATGGAGTGTGACATTAAAAAATGGTACCAGAGGTATACACTTCACATTTTATTTAATTGCATCAAGTTTAGATTCTGGACTACATGATTTCACAAAACTTAAATTATACCTGTATAATGTTAAGCTCAAAAAAGTTTTTGGAGGAAGTTTCAGTGATATATAAGATGTGCACATTAATTATTTTTCTAACTACTGATCCATAAAATTTCTTGACCTCTCTCTTGCCTGAAAATATCTGATTTTAAAGATTAGTAAATTGATTGAAATTAAGAGCCTTTAAAATAATGACATCATTTTGTGCGTACTTTTGGCTTATGGGAGGGAAACTGGTCTGTATTCACACTACAACCCTTTGTATTTGCATAAATAGTTCAAATTAGTATTTCTGTGAGATGTGAAAAACAAACATTAAAATACTTTAACAATTAAATGATTGTATTATTTCCTTTCTCATCAAAGTGCAAGTTCTATTTTATATATTGAATTTTATATTTTAGTTTTATAAGTTTTATCTATTTTATTTCTCTCCATATATTTTCCAGATGGAAACTTCTATATAAGAAACTGTCAGCTCTCTTTACCCCATTCCTCTCCTTCCAAATGTCCCCCCTTTTTTGCTTTCGAGTGACACCCTGTTATTCTCAGGGGTTACTCTTGTCTCTGCTCTACGAAATTATTTCTGTTGGTTCTCAGGTACCTTATGGGATGCCAGGGATCAAACCCTTACCCAGTGTACTATCGCTCTGGCCCTCCCAATGACCTTCTCAGCTGTCCTCCAAAGAAACCTCAGTACCATGTCAAGTCACTGAATTTTATTTCTGTATTGTTTATGTGTACACTATTAAAGTTGTTATCTCTGTGTGCATGATTTTACTCAGCATGTTTATGAAACCCTTTCACGTGATTACAAATAGCTGTAATTCTTTCATTTTCTTAGCTGACTAATATTCTTTTGTGAATACATCACACTAAAACTAGTCCATTCTTCTCCGTGATCATCTGAGTTCTTTCTATTTGGGGAATCTTTAGGACAGCACAATCATGAACATTTTCATACATATCTTGGCAGATGTTTGGTTTAATAATATAATCCCAAGCATATTTCCAAAATGGTTGCTTTTCTCTTTTACTTACTTCTAGTCACAAATGAGTGTTCTTACTCTGCATTTCTATTCAAATTATTTTTGTTTGCTCTTTTAAATTTTTGAAATATTGGAGAAGCATTATGTATTTCCTAATGCATCACAAGAATTTTGTTTTATTTGTGCATGCGGGTCTCATGTCACACTATGTTCGGCAGGCATTCCTGGTGCTGCTCAGGGGCCCATATGTGCTGGGGAGGATTATCTGAAGATAGGTTGTTTGCAAGGCAAGAGCCTTAACCCCTCTACTATCTTTTTGCCTCCAAAGCACAGAGATTTTTAGAAATCCACAAGACTGACACTACTAACTTTATGGTCTCTTGTCATTGTGGCCAACATCCTAGTTTCAAGTGTTAGACTCTAGAAAATATTGTGAAGCAAAATAAATTAATAGCAGATAACAAGAAAACATTATGATGATATCATGTGAATTACTGCTTCACATAATCTTAATTATAGTGTTAATTCATATGCAAATCAATCAACATCATACATCACATCAACAACAAGAAAGACAAAAAACACATGATCATATCAATCGATGCAGAGAAGGCGTTTGACAAAATCCAACACCCTTTCATGTTGAAGACACTCAGCAAAATAGGGTTAGAATAAACCTTCCTTAAGATAGTTACAGCAATCTATGAAAAGCCCACAGCCAACATTATTCCTAATGGCAAAAAACTAGAAGCATTTCCCCTAAAGTCAGGAACTAGGCAAGGCTGTCCACTTCTCCACTCTTATTCAATATAATCTTAGAAGTCCTTGCAATAGCAATCAGACAAGAGAAGGGAATCAAAGGTATCCAAATTGGGAAAGAGAAACTCAAACTATCTCTTTTTGCAGACGAAATGATTATATACATTGAAAACCCTAAAGAGTCCACAGTAAAACTCCTAGAAACAATTAACCATTACAGCAAAGTGGCTGATTACAAAGTCAATACACAAAAGACAGTAGTGTTTATACAAATAATGAAGTTGAGGAGAGAGAGATTAAAAATACAATTCCATTTAAAATAGTTTCAAAAAATATCAAGTACCTAGGAATCAACCTTACAAGGGAAGTGAAGGATCTATACCAGGGAAATTTCAAAAAGAAATTTCAGAAAGAAATTTCAATTTCAGAAAGAAATTGAAGAGGATCTAAGGAAATGGAAGAACATCCCATGCTCATGGGTAGGTAGAATCAACATAATCAAAATGACTATCCTACCCAAACTTCTATATATATTCAATGCAATCCCCATCAAATCCAGGCATCATTCTTTCAAGACTTAGAACAATCAATCATAAAATTTATCTGGAACCACAAAAGACCCAGGATAGCCAGATACTGAAAAACAAGAAGTTGGGTGGCATCTCTTTACCTAACCTGAAGCTATTCTATAAAGCCATAGTGATCAAAACAGCATGGTACTGGAAGAAAAACAGAGCCTCAGACCAGTAGATTAGAAAAAAAATTTCCATACATAAATCCCCAGATATACAGTCAACTAATATTTGAAAATAGAGCCAAGAACTTGAAATAGAACAAAGAAAGTCTCTTCAACAAATGGTGTTGGTACAATTGGAAAACCGTCTGTAAAACACTGAAAATTGACCCATACCTCACTCCTTATACAAAATTCAACTCAAAATGGATTAAAGACCTTGAAATTAGATCAGAATCTATAAAGTTTATTGAGGAAAAAATATATATTAAAAAAGTCTTTGAGAATGGAACACCAATGGCAAGGATTTTAGCATCAAACATAAACAAATGGATTACATCAAACTAAGAAGCTTCTGCATGGCGAAGGAAACCCAACTTAAAACAAGAAGACAGCTAACTGAATGGGAAAAAATTTTCGCACTCAACACATCAGATAAAGGGCTGATAACCAGAATATACAAAGCACTCAGAAAGCTGAGTCCCCTAAAGCCAAATAAAGCCATAGAAAAATGGGGAGATAAAATGAATAGACACTTCTCTGAGGAAGACTGAAAGATGGCCAACAAACACATGAAAACATGCTCATCTTCACTCATCATTAGGGAAATCCAAATTATAGTGTTAATTAATTGGTCTGAAAAGAACAAAGTCAAAGCAAATCATCCATAAAATCAAGGTATATTTAGTCTGAATATTGTGGTGTGGTCAGAGTAAAAATAAACAGTAAGGTCTTCCCAAAGAATCAAATTATCCATGTATATATACAAGGAATTTCTAGTAGCAGATTTGTGTATCACTACATTGTAGAAGTTAATGTTAACTGAGCTGACAAAAAGAGTCTTAAACTTCTGATAATTCTTTTTAAAACACCAAAACTATTTTTAAAATTTCTTATAAATCTTACTCATCTTATTTAATAAATTTTATATACTATCCCCACTTTTTTCTTAATAAAAAATGTTGGGGATGATGATAATTTATCTTAATTGGATCTGAGTGACAATTTCTGAAATAAGTGCAAAATGATATAGATTATTTTTGCTTATATTTAGAAACTTCAGCAGAGAGTAACATGGAGGAAAAAAAAGAAAATAATATTCTTGGACTTAATTTTGATTACTACATCTTTATCTATAAGTAAGTTTCTTGCTAAAGTTAAAGTGAAACTGAAAAAGCAAGTTAAACTGGTAGCCTTAAAAGATAACCTCACTTCCTTGATTTCCATACATAATTTAAGAGGGTGAAAAAGAAAAGATGGTGTAATCTGTGAATAATAGAATATTCACAAAGATATAATCTCCTTGATATTTCTAAGATTCTTAGTGAACCATAAGTCTAGTCTCAACTTTTTAATTATATTTTATTTCTCAAAACATAAGAATGATCCGTAATTTCTATTCAAACATCAGTCTTCTTACTTGCCTTCTCTTTAGCTCAGAAAGTTATGTGTAGGGCCCGGAGAGATAGCACAGCGGCACTTGCCTTGCAAGCAGCCGATCCAGGACCAAAGGTGGTTGGTTCGAACCCCGGTGTTACATATGGTCCCCCGTGCCTGCCAGGAGCTATTTCTGAGCAGACAGCCAGGAGTAACCCCTGAGCACCACTGGGTGTGGCCCAAAAACCGAAAAAAAAAAAAAAAAAAAAAAAGAAAGCTATGTGTAGAGTTTGGCCGTCACCCTCTAATCTTATTAAATGAAATTAAGTAGATCTGAGTGTGAAGGTTTACTTTTGAGTTTATGGGATTTGTTTGTGTATCTACAAATCTTGTTGCCTTTGCTCTCAGTTTGGGTAGTGTAATTTAAATACAACACTAGGGCTATATTTTCTCTTTTACACTCTCATCTAAAATCAATTTTCATGCTCCTCTCTTTTCTAGTTCTTGATCTCTAGTCTACTCTTAACTACTTGTAACTCATCTGCCAACAACACAGTGTATAAATCCTATTATTAGAGATTCTAATTTCAATTTAAGCACTGCTCCTTCTCTACTTTATTTTATTATTATCATTATTATTATTTTAAATTTTTATTGTGAACAAGTGAATTATGAGTCTTTCATAGTAATATTTAAGGTGCATAGTGACAATGAATCAGGGGCTTTTCCACCACCAGTTATGTCCTCCTTTCACTCCTGTTCCCAGCATGCATCCCATATCCTCCTCCTGTGCCCCTCGAAGTGCTAGTGGAACTGTTCCCCTCTGTGTCTAGCTTGTTATAAATTAGGTATCAATTCTGTTGTCGTTGACTTTGGATTTGGTGAGTAAGTCTGGTTATTTTTTATTTCTACTCAATGTTCAGATGACTATTTGGTCCTGGCACCATCCATTCTCCCCACTCAATTTATGAGGCAGAACAAGATGATTCAAGTCATGTGGTTCTGTTTGAAAAAATAAAAAAGAAAAGAAAAAAAGAGAAGAATAACTGGGAGGAGTTCATCTAGAGATTATAAATATCAATTTAAAAGAAGAAAGGGAAAAAAGAAATCATAACAAAAACAAAACAAAAAATACAAGACAAACAAAAAACCCCAGCAACTACAAAAAAGCACAACAGCAACAACAACAAAAAAACAACAACTAAATAATAACCACAAGAATGGGGGGGGGGAAGAGGAAGGAAGGCTGGTGTGGCAAGGTTTTGTGCCTTTTTTTTTTTTTTTTGCATAGGGACAGTAAGTTTTTGGAAAATTAGAAAGGGAAGTCTCTTGGCCTAAGAGAAACAGCGTTCCTTTGCCCTTGAAGCATACTGTCATGGGAACAACTACAGGCTCTATTTTCACACTCATTTTCACACCCCAAGATCTTTTTATGGTTCTAGGAATTGGACCTAATTCCCCAGGGAGCCAAAAAAGAAAGAAAATTCTTAATATATTAGAACAGGGGTGGCAAACAAGTTCGACACAAAGAACCAAAATTTTAAACTGTGAGAGTCAGAGAGCACACCATGCAGTGACCTGCCAAAAAAGACAGACACTCACACAAAAGCATCTAATTTTAACAATAATCTATTAAACACTTATTGCATTTTGCCATTTTGAGTGAGGGTCAAAATCCTGCAGTGATGGTGAGGGTGTGCTGCGTCCTCCACACTCAGAACTAACGGCCATATGGGACCCAACATGTGACACATGGGTCCGTCAGTCTGTCCGTCCCACCTCCCCTTCTAGGGATGGGAAACGGGATGACGTGCTCGGAGATCTCTCCTCAGAGGTCCCTCCTCAGAAGCAACAGAACAAAATCCAAACTTGGCAAAGAGCCACAGTATACAAAATAATGATAAGAGGCAAAGAGTCGCATTCATTTTGACCAGCAGCTGTATGCGGCTCAAGAGCCGCATGTTCACCACCCCTGTATTAGAATGAATTCGTGTTTCTGATTCTTGTGGACTCAAGAAAGGACAACATAATTTTTTTTTAGAAATTAAAGTTGAAAAATGTTAAAAAAAATGAAAAGAGAGAATCAACCTTGGATTTTTTTTTTATATTTATGGTAAAAGCATGCCACTCATTGGAATCAGACATAACCCAACTTTAGGGTCAATAGGCATTTACCAAAGTTATGGCTTAATGTTTATAGAATCAGAGCACATATTCTGACTTACGTTGGTGGCTATGTTGGAATCTTGTAGGGTCAAAACTCCTTGCATAAAGATGTATGAACCATTTACCCAAGTCACCATCTTTTTCCATTATCAACACAAAAGCTCTGGCAACCTAATCCCTTTCTTCATTCAAATTTGCTTGCCACTACTCAAAAATAGGGAAAATATTTTAGAAGTAGACTAATCAGGTTCAAATTTTATTCAACTATTTCTCTAAGAGTCTTTGGTAAATATTCACTTTCTGAACATTCATAGCGCATGTAAAGAGGACATTTATTTGAGATGTAGTTCCAGTCACTAATGTTCTCCACAGCATGTATTGAGAATATATTATTTACTCTGTCTCTTTATTCCCACAAAAGTATCTTGATAGAAACAATTCTTTGAAGTCTGACTGCTCCCATCATCATTTTCCTAAATAGTATTCTTTAATCACATACCCAGGGATGTTCAAAGAGCAGTATTTTAATAAATAAGTCAGGTTTTATAATTGACTCATTTGTAGGAATACTAATTTTAAGAAGTTAAACCTGTACTTTAAGTTCAATTTTTTTCTCAAAACCTTTGGTATAATAATACAAACTGGGAATACCCAATGGGAATCATGGCATGTTCCATTTCCGTGATTTATTTAAAGGTTTTTCCCACGGGAAATTTTGACTTAGTATGTTGCTTTCATTATACAGATGAGGAAAAACAGCATATAAGCCTGTATAGTTTTTTGGTAGCAAAGTTTAGCATGAGGCTCTTCTGTATTCTAGGCCAAAGTTATGTCAGCTATATCATGTGTATTTAGAGTAAATAATTTTTGAAATTGTAGTTTTATGAGTGATGTTAGTGTTTCTTTAGACTATCTTAGCAAGTTAAATCCTAGAGTTATGATGGAGAAATAAATTCTTAATTTAATCCTTAAGCAATCATTTAAAGTTACTCGTTTTTACTTTAGGTCATGAGAAAGAGAATAGAAGACATAAAGATGATAAATTCTGGACAAGAGAGATATTACATGCTGTTATGTGTGTTTGCTTTATATATGGCTGATCCTGGCTTGATTCTCACTACCACTTACTATCCTCTAAACACTGCTGGTTGTGGACCCAACTTCTCCCCACAAAATTGTGACTTTTTCTCTATGGAACCCAAAAGGCCCTGCTGTAGTTTAAAAAGTATCAAAATATGTATGTGTGTACATTCAATGTGTGGTTGTAAATTTTTTGGGGGGATCACACCCGGCAGTGCTCAGGGGTTACTCCTGGCTCTAGGCTCAGAAATTGCCCCTGGTAGGCACAGGGGACCATACGGGATGCCGGGATCCGAACCACCATCTGTGCTATCTCTCCGGCCCCTTGGTTGTAAATTTTTATAACTTTTATTGTCATTATGATATGGTTTAATTCTAAGGAACAAAAAGGAGACAAAATGTGTTAGATAATTAGTGTGACTTGGGTGTAGGCACCTGAGATCAAGTTTTACTACTGATTAGTGACTTGAACTAGTCAGGTTACCTCAGAGCTCAGAGGCCTCAAGGCATTCTGTTGAGAAAGATTCAAGTATGAAAGAACAAAGACCTCACCCTCTCCTAAAAGAGAGGTCAGTACCTCTAGCTCAATAAAAGAAAACCTGCCATGTTTGCCCCAAGATTTGTCACTATTCCTCTTTATATAAAAAGTAATAAAGTTTATAATAAAATGGTTGGCATATATACATGATAGACTATTACTCAGCTATGAAAAAAGATAAAATCTTGTAGTATGTTGCAACTTAGAACTGTTGTATGTCATTCTAAGTAAAGTAAGTCAGAAGGAAAAGATAAATATCAGATAATCTTTTTCTTAGAGTATAAAGAAATAAAACAAGTGATTAGATACTCCTCAATTAAAACAAACAGATATTGCCAACACAGTGAACTGACTGAAAAGTAGGTAGGGAGGAAGATAGCAGTACAAAGTTATTGACTCTTCTGAGGATAGTGCATTAGATAACCAAGTATTAAACAACAGTAATCATACTAGTATGTACCATGATACCTCAATACAAATAACAGATTACAAGAAACAAACAAACAAACAAATGGTGAATTGGAGATAGTCCCTTGATTAAGGCCTTTTATAGGGTCAACCTCAGTTCTATCGCTGACACTCACATATGGTTAGTTTCCTGAGCCCTGATAAGAGTAAGCTTTGACCACAGAGCAAGGAGTAAGCCCTGGACTCTGCTGGATACATTTTAAAAGATTATATATATATATATATATATATATATATCTCAAACAGAAACAAAAAAAATATAAAACATCTTTCACACGGAAAAAACGATTGTGAATTTACTCTGAGTATATGTCAAGGAGAACTCGTTAATAGAGCTGGACCAGAATGTGACTTGGGAAATGCATGCTTTGTACTTGTGGAAGACCTGAGTTCAATCCTAGTTCCATGAAGGAAAGAAAAGGGGAAGAGAGAAGAAAAAAATATTTAACAAACATTTGTTGAGGAGCAACAATAGATAATACAAGAGCAAGGTACCGTTACTTGTTTAGCATGTGCCTGACACAGATTTGAGCCCCAACATCACATATCTTTCCCTATCCACACCAGAATATATCTCTGAGCACAGAGCCAGAATTATGCCCTGAGAACCTCTGTGTGTGGCCTATAAAAATCAAAGTTTAACTGAACTGAGTTTATTTTGTGTCCAATTATAATTTATAGCCCCACTTGTTTTCAAGTAAAATATTAGAGAACTATGATTTTATATTATATCATAGAATAAAAATGCTGTTTCTATTTTATATAGTTAGTTGTTTTGTTTAGGTATTTTGTGATAGTATCTGTTTATTATGATAAATATGATATTTATTCTCATATGATCTATGCAAAATAATATCAATCAAAATGCAAAGGATAATAAAATGAAAAATTCAGTTTGGAAAATAAAACACCTTTTTATTGTAGTAAATGATGTAAGGTGAGTCATTTTTCATATCGCAATAACATTCATAGGGACACCATAAATGACATTCTTTCCTGTGTTTAGAAGCCAGTCCTACTTTAGAAAAGTAGAAAGTTCCAAGATATACTTCTGTTAAAGGAAATTATTTCAAGATTAGGACCTATTCTGAGAGTTCTTTGTGGTAGCTCTGTCTTTCTTGATTGTGTAGAGGTTTTATTACTTCGGACGATGTATAGATAATGTAACTATTAAGGTGATAAGATTTTATAACATGCAATAAATCTAGACAGAATACAGTTGTAGTTCTAGGAACTAGTGTTTCTGCTTTAAATAATAATAAAAAATAATACCATTAAAGTTTATGCAACAGAATTCACTAAGCTCTGTTTTTGAGGCTTCTTTCAAAACATCATGTTTGCAACCATGGTGCTCAAATAAAATATATTAAAAAAAAACACAAATGTCAATGACACAAGAAAAATAACACAACAAGAGTTCTCTGTCCTTCATCAGGCTGCCTGGGTCAACAGGTAATCTCTGTTATGAGTTTTAGTCTGGCAGCTTTTATTATGCAATTGTCTCTACATATCCCCTAACCTTAGTGAAATCATACCAAGCAGTGGTAAATCAGATGTAAATTCCTGATCTTTTGCCCAATATTTCTCAACAAAAATCTTTTCATTCTGACTCAGGTTTACCTTATGAGGCTTTGGACATCTCCAACAATTTTGGAAAGAATCTGCTTACTTGCTACTTGTACAGAATTCTTGTCACAGAGATAACCTCGTAGGATAAAAAGAACAATTTAGATTTTGAGATACAATTAAAAGCAACAGTATGAGGCTGAATTGCTCTCAAACTCTCCATAATATCTTAGAAGAGTTACTAAATTTATAAGTAGAGGAGGCATTTAATATCATCAAAGATAGATTAGCCATAAAGTTAGAATTCTTATAAGTTAAAAATACAGAATTGGTTTTTCACTATAGCAGAGGTCACTCATTTGAAATGCTTTAGCTGTAATAGAAAAAATTAAAGAATAGAAAAAATATAAATCTGGGTAGGGGAATACATGAAAGAGTAAAACATGCTTTTCACTATGTAGTTTTTGTTTTTATTGAGGCCCTTGTGAATTACAAGTCTTTCACAGTTGTATTTCAGGCAGTATTTTATTGACAGTGAATTAGGGCCATTTCCACCATCTTGTTGACCTCCCTCCACCATAGTTTCCTGCATGCATTCAAAACTTCCACCCCTAGACCCCTGGACTACTAGCGTAACAGGTTTATGTTTAATGTGTTATAGTTTGGGTCTCTTTGGCTTGGGCACTTAGATCTGACCTCTTTTTTTTCTCCACTCCATGTTCCACACTTGGCCTCTAGTCCCACTTACTTTTTTTTTCTTTTCTCAATTTGTAAAAAGACATAGAAATATGAAACAGAACAAAGTGACTCAAGTTCTATGGTTCTATGAAAAAACGGGAGCCCCTATCTAGAATATAAGTAAAATTAAAAGAAAAATATTTTTTCATACCTATATTCATTGCAGCACTATTTACAGTAGTCAGACTCTGGAAACAACCAGATGCCCTTGAACAGATGAATGGCTAAAGAAACTGTGGTACATAGACACAATGGAAAATTATGTAGCTGTCAGGAGAGATGAAGTCATGAAATTTTCCTATACATGGATGTATATAAAATCTATTATGCTGAGGGAAATAAGTCAGAGGGAGAGAAATAGACACAGAACAGTCAAACTAATCATGGGTTTTTAAGAAAAATAAGAGACATTATTGTAATAATGCCCAGAGAAAATAGAGATGAAAGCTGGAAAGACTGGTTCACAATATGAACCTCATTACAAAGAGTGATGAGTGCAGTAGAGAAATAACTACATTGACAGCTATGGTGACAATGTTAATGAGTAAGAGAAGTAGAATGCCTGTCTTGAATACAGGCGGATATGGAGAAGGAGGGTGATTGGGGATATAGGAGGTAGAAATGTTGCATTGGTGAAGGGGGGGTGCTCTTTTTAGAGAATAAAAAATAGAAGAAGAAGAAGAAGAAGAAGAAGAAGAAGAAGAAGAAGAAGAAGAAGAAGAAGAAGAAGAAGAAGAAGAAGAAGAAGAAGAAGAAGAAGAAGAAGAAATAAAGAAGGGAGAGGGGCAGGTGTGGCTTTTTTTTTTTTTTTTTGCATAGGCACATCAAACATTGGGGAAATTAGAAAGAAAATTCTATTAGCCTAAGAGATACAGGATGTCTCTGCCCATGAAGTATAATGTCAAAAGACCAACTACAGGCTCCCAGCATGTTGGTTGCCAAACCCCAATGTCTCTCTTTATGGTCCCAGAAAATATTCTGCTCAGTCGCAGTTGACAATGTCAGTCTAAGTAGCTAGAGATCTTGAGTTTTGTATAGGTCCTAGGATGAAGCCTAGGGTAAAGTTTCTGTGGTCCCAGGAAAAGTTCTGCTTAGATGCAGACTGCTGTAGTCAGTCTTTTATAACTAGAGATATTGGTTCTTGCACAGAATTTGGCTCTTGCACAGATATTGGTTCTTGCAGAGAGAGAGAGTGCCTTCTGATTTCATCTCACCATTGGGTGGAAAGGTATGGCCATCTGCCCTTACATCAAGTTGTTACTGTTTCTTCATCATCAGATCACTACATACTTTTGAATTTATACGTTAAGTCTGGCCATTGCAGAAGTCCGTAACAAAACTGTACCAAAGTGTCTAAGAGTAAATGAACAATAGCTGTCTAGCCTCTTTAATTCTTTATAGTAAATAGAATCATTTTAATGTTTTTAAAGTACTCTGCATACCTCTAAGAAATATAGAATTACTTTTTCCATCACCGAGAGGACCTGGAAACGTGCTTCAGTTTGATTTAGGTAGTTTATTGAATGCTGATGATTCTTCTGTAAAGCTAGTTTAAGCAAAAAGAAGCAATGAATTTGTGTAGTGGGGTAAGCGATCTTAGAAAAAAAACAATTTTGTAGCACTGTAAATTTTATTTAAAAATTCATTATGTGGACGGGACCAGAGTGATGGCACAGCAGTAGGGCGTTTACCTTGCACATCTCTGACCTAGGACCAAATACGGTTTGATTCCCCGGCGTCCCATATGGTCCACCAAACCAGGAGCAATTTCTGAGCGCATAGCTAGGAGTAACCCCTGAGTGTCACTGGGTGTGGCCGAAAACACACTTGGATAAATACAAGTTAAAAAGAATCTATCAAAGTGTGTTTATGAGGAAAATACAGTAAATCATAGATATCTCCAGATGTTGGCACTAGAAAATGAGAAAGTAAAATTTTCAAGTTACGTATTTGGTCTCTTCTGATGGAAGATTATTTAGATATTTATTTATTAGATATTTATTATTATTTAGAATTAATTATTTAGATTTTTCTTTGTTTTGTTTTGTTTTAGTTTAAAAGGATAAATTAGTCTTTCATAACTATGGCCCTGAATTTAGGACTGGGCTAGCTCCAGACTTTATGTATGATGCATATTAGGTATGGCAATTAAGTTGGATGTGGACTTGGGATTATGAGACAATTGTTTTGAGGGTGTGTTGACTGATAAGCACAGTACTTTTATGATTTTGTGTTTACTGAGGGTTTCTTGTTTTTGTTTTTGGGCCACATATGTCAGCACTCAGGGATTGCTCCTGGCTCTGCACTCAGAAATCACGCCTGGCAGGCTCATATGGGATGCTGAGAATCAAACCGAGGTCCCTCCTGGATTGGCTGCATGCAAGGCAACACCCTACCAAAGTGCTATCTCTCCAGATCCAATTTTGTGTTTATTGGGCAGTTTTCTTAGAGGGAGTGGAGGTTGGAATCGTATCCAGTGATATTCCAGCATTGATCATGGGCTACTTCAGACTCTGTTCTCAGAAGTGCCCGTGGCATTGTTTGCAGGATTCTTTTTAGTGCAGGCTCAGACACATGCAAAGCGAGTACTTTATACCATCAGCTGGCCCTGGAACTTTTCTTGCAAGCATTGTTCTGCTCCTTTTCAAGTCCCTCAGATGCTGTATTTTAGAACTGGACCCTTTGAACACTGCCCATTTCAGGCATAAATGGATTAGGACAAATTACATATTTCAGAAAGTGCAGTAACTAATAATACATGATTCTGGATAGTTGGAAAATCTATGTTAGTGAAAGAAACATATTGAAGTCATGGTGAGATGAGCCATTGGGCCTCCACCTTATTTTGAAATCAAATATTTGAAAACACTACCTTTTATTACTGCAACTTTTGCAGTGTCTCATCGTCCTTCTAGTTAATTCCAGCTCAGTTAATTTAGCAAGCTTGCATGTATGGTGAGTAATTTTGGTTGATGGAAAGTTTTAATATTAGACTTTTATAGTCATATTGTATAAGAATTAGATTGCTTGTGCTCGCTTTGGCAGCACATATACTAAAATTGGAACGATATAGAGATTAGCATGGCCCCTGCGCAAGGATGACACGCAAATTCGTGAAGCGTTCCATATTTTTGGATGTACATGGAATCTATTATGTTGAGTGAAATAAGTCAGAGAGAGAGAAAGATGCAGAATGGTCTCACTCATCTATGGGTTTTAAGAAAAATGAAAGACATTCTTGCAATAATAACTTTCAGACACAAAAGAGAAAAGAGCTGGAAGTTACAGCTCACCTCATGAAGCTCACCACAAACAGGGATGAGTTTAATTAGAGAAATAACTAAGTTTCGAACTATCCTAATAATGAGAATGTACGAGGGAAATAGAAAGCCTGTCTAGAGTACAGGCAGGGGTAGGGTGGGGAGGAGGGAGATTTGGGACATTGGTGATGGGAATGTTGCACTGGTGATGGGTGGTTGTTCTTTACATGACTGAAACCCAAACACAATCATGTATGTAATAAATTTGTTTAAATAAAAAAATTTAAAAAAAAAGAATTAGACTGCTTTAATTAAGAGAAAAGTAGTCATAAAATAGCTTCAGATTTTTTGTCTGCACAGAGGCAGGCAGAGGAGAAGGCTGCATGGAGGGTGGGAGCAAAACTGAGGATTGGTGGCAGGACATATGTACTGGTGAGTGGATGGATGTTGAACATTGTATGAATGAAACTCAATTTTGAACAACTTTGTCATGGTGTATCTTATGGTGATTCAATTAAAGAATTTGTTAAGAAATAAAATAAATTTAAAACTCCATTTTTATAAGCACACTAACGGAAATAATCTTTTTTTACTTTTTTTTATTTAACACAGTGTTTACAAAGTTTCTCATAATATAATTGTTTTGTCCACAGATAAAGTTTTGCATGATTTACAGTCATATAAAGAACAACAACCTTTACCATTGTACATTTTAGCCACGAATGTCCCCAATTTCCTTCTCACCATTCCAATTCTCTCTCCCCTTCCTGTCTCTGCAGATACATTTTTCTTCTAGAAATATTCTTTTTTGCCAAAAATTAAACAGGCTGGTAGTTATTGTAAGCTACTTGTATTGTAACTGGTTGCATTGAAAGGTTTAAAAATTTGATTTTTGGGGTGTGCCTGGTTACTTTCTTAGCTCCCCAATCTTGCTTTCATTGGGAATTTTTGCTGCTGTGGAAAACAGACAAATTGCATATTCATTTCCTATCTACTTATTAGAACTGGAGGGCACCTTCCAACAACAACAAAAAAAAACTTTTAAGGAAGATCAAAGCATGTAATGGGACAGGAGCAATAGAAAGGTAGTTAAGGCATTTGCCTTGCATGTGGCTAACAAGGAACGGACCCTGTTTCGAATCCCAGCATCCCATATGGTCCCCCAAGCCTGCCAGGAGCGACCTCTGAGAGCAGAGTCAGGAGTAACTGCTGAGCACCACCAGGTGTGACCCCCATTCCCCCCAAAAAAGGCAAAAAAAAAGCATGTAGAAAAAAAGCATTTAAAATAAAACAAAGCAGTCAAGGAGTAAAATATCTGAGAAAAACACTAAGTTCAAAGATAGCATCTAACCTGCCTGTCCCATTTGAAGCCTCCTAACCACTGCTAGTAAGCAGAGAGAAAAAGAACGACATCAGTTTAATTAGATAGAATCCAAAAGCTGGGTAAGAAATTCTTTGGAGTGAATTTATAGAATTTCTTGGGTATGTTTGATTAATCTCAGCAAGTGCTGAAGCAAAAGTCATCCTGATGTGACAAAACCACATGGAACTTTTGAGACACTCTCTGGCTTTATTCCTCCAAGCATGGTCCCTATACTAGCTGCATTGGAATCACCAGAAAGTGTTTTATATCTGCCTAATCTTGGACTTATTAAATAAAAATCAACATTTTAACAAGGGCACAGGTGATTTTATTTGCCCAGTCAAAGTTAAGAACCCTTGCCTTATAGCATTCAATTTGCCTTCTCAGGCTTTTGTTTTGTTTTGTTTTGTTTTGTTATTTTTGCTTATTAAACTGGCCAGGTACTTAAAGAAGCCTCATACTAAAGGTTGATTTTTGTTTTGTTTTATTTTGTTTTGTTTTGTTGGAGAGGGGGATGAGGTCTGTAGGATTTACTCCTGACTCTGTACTCTACACTCTAAAACATCCTTGTGATGTTCAGGGATGCTTGGGGACCATACAAGGCAACTCTCATACCTGCTGTATTTAAGGTTGAACATGATGGCTTTCAGTATTCAGCAGTGACTTCAGTGGCATTCTCTTTTTTTTTTCTAGCAGGAGCATGCTTCTAGACCACCAATGTTTGCAGTCCTTGGGAAAGGATTATATACTAATAATTAACTTTATGGAAGCCATTTCTCTACACACACTTGACCTCAGAAGTTGTCTTTAAGTAAAATTACACAACATACCATACATCAAAGCTGTGTTTGTGTGATGATGGAATGTGACCCTTGCAAACTAATACTTATCTAGGAAAACCTCAGAGAAATAATACATTTTACCACTAGGTGGAAATAAAGTAATTGTGAGTCATTTCCAAAATAAATAATATTCAGATAAGTTCATCATCTGAATAAAAAGTAAGAAATATTTTGCTGGTGTTCAGTAAAATTCCAATTGCTTGTCAGTAAAGGCAGTCTTCTAGAGCAGCATATCTTAACCTGTAACCCACTGTGTCTATAACCTTGGCTCCTTCCTGTGGGTCCCCAGTTCTGCTAATTGGGCCCCTATAAGATTTTTAACTGTGACCCATTGCAATTTCCTAGAGGCCCATTCGATGGCCTCTTTTGCACCCCCAGGCAAAATGCTGATCTAGAGAAATTTAAAGAACAGTTGCTAGTAATTCTTGATTTCCTGATTTCTTAATCATCTTTATTCAGAATGATGTATTATCCTCATTTATGAAGGGTAATGACACCCTATATATATACAGATATATATATATACATATATATATTCTGTGCTGTTGCAAACACTTGTTATTGAAGCAGTTGCTACTGTTCATGAAGATAGTGTGAGATTTTCATTATTTTTTTGGATTTTAATATAATTAATTTCATAGTAATATCATTCTCCCCCTCTCTAATACTCAAGCATGCCACATAGTATCATATAAAACATACTGAATTTTGGGCTTTTAACCTTCATATCAGGTTCAAGTTTAAGTAGAACAGACAATTTCATTTGGGTAAGAAAATTCTTCACCTCCTTTCAGAAATTGGTATGTGTTATCTTTACCAAAAAAATGAATTGGAATTTAGAGTTTGGGGAACATTAATAATAACCTAATCTAATCACTAACTGTGTATCTATATACAACATGTACTTGTGTATATACTATAAACATTAGGAACTCAAGTTCAAACACACAGTAACTTTCTAGTTGGCAGTACCAGAAGGAAATGTGTAGGGTTTGAGATAATATGCTTAATTATGAAAATTATTGAAGTGAAAGTTTTCTAAGCAGGAGTCTCATATATGGGCCATGCTGGACTGAGTGGTATTATGCCTTAGGTCCTAAAATGGGACCACAGGAAAAAAATGGGTGGAGGTAAGAAATGACTCTAATATTAGGGCAAGAACTTGAAAGGGTTATGGAGCAGGGGAATGAATGTTTCTAGGCACGTTGTGAGATGACAAAGCAACCACAGATTTCACTATTGTTAAGGATAAACCAGAATTAGAGTCTAGGTTTGATGTGGGAACAAGTATAATGACCTTGCGGCAGTCAGGTGTGGTTGTATTTCACAAAGTCTTGAACGGGAAGGATCTGGTCGGGGATTCTGGTTCTGCCACTCTGTACATTTTCCTGGTCATGAATTTCCTTTTTGGTTAACACTTGTTAAAATAAAGTAAAATAGGGGCAGGAGTGGTAGCATTAGAGGTAAGGTGTCTGCCTTGCAAGTGCTAGCCAGGAGCGATTTCTGAGCGTATAGCCAGGAGTAACCCCTGAGCATCACTGGGTGTGGCTCAGAACAAAACAAAACAAAGTAAAATAAAATAAAGTAAAATGAAACAAAGTAAAGTAAAATATAAAATTAAAATAATATAAAATAGGATTAGAGTTAGTGGATATCAAGTGTACAGGCACACAACATCAGTAGACACTCAAACCCCACTCAGGAAATGCCTTCACTTTCCTCCAACTCACTCCACCATCAAGGCTTGAGCACCCAAGTAGGCTCTGTGATGTGACCATGCAAAACAGAGAGGGGAGCATTCAATTCCCCTAGACCCTCAGTATCTAAGAAGGGAGGGGAAAGGGGTAAATAAACTTTGAAGCTGCTGCAGGCTTGATGCTTATCATAGCTTCAGGATCTGGGAAACTTTTGGGGCTTGCTGTTCCTTAAGGCGAGTTAGAGCTTCAGAGATTGAGGGTCTAACATTCCCAGATCTAGGGGATTATGATGATTACAGGTATAAGGAAGAATTTTGAAATCTAAAGACGCCTGGAGTCTGTGAATAATAACAATAATAATAATAATAATAATAATAATAATAATAATAATAAAAAGCTAAGAGCTCAATGAACTGGGAATCCAAACGGAAGAGCCCTATACATAATTTTCTTAAATCTTATTTTCAATGTAGATTCTGTTTTACTTCCCAATACCCTGAACCATGGTTGAGCCCCCTTTGGAATGAATGAATGAATGAATAAGAACAGAACACACCAACCACAGTGTGACCCTAAAAACTTGCTATTTTACTATTTGGAAATGGAACTTACTGGAAGCCCTTTACCCAGGACCTATCTTCTACCACCACCACCACCACCACCACCCAATTGGCTTGAGACCAAGAAGCTAGAGACCCTAACTGGGTGGTGGGGGTATGTGAGGGTGTCCTGTGGAAGAAGGGTCCACAGTAGCTGGGGCAGGGGGCTAAGGATTGCTGGGGCCTCCAAGAATGGGGGTTAAAGAGACCAAGCACTTGCTTGCTTGCATCATCCAAACTGCCAATCATTCCCTTGCTACACCCAGGGCTGGGTAGGTGTACACTTGCTGAATCACTAAGTGGGTGCGGTGGGGGATATTGCAAAAAAAAAAAAAAAAAGGGGGGGGGTGCAGCAAACGTGCAAAAAAAAAGTTTTGCAGCTGGGCCCAGCTCATCATCTCGGGCTTCCCGAAGGGTGGGTGTGCTAAGTTGCTGGGACCTGCAGGTGCTGGCATCCTCTCCCTGACTCCCCTTAACCGGCCCTGGGGTGGCATGAGGGCACGTCGGGCGGGCGAGTCCCCGCTTGCAGGAGAAGCTGTCAGGGGCTCAAGCGCATCCATCCCTAGGGCGGGAGGTGGAGCGGGTTGGCGCTACTGGACCACAAAAGCGAGGGCCGTGGCTTTCAAGGGGCGTGGCTTACAGGGTGTGGTGGGCGTGGTTTGCAGGTGGCGCGGCTGACAGGGCGGGTGTGGATGTCAGGGGCGTGGCTTTTCTAGAAGGCGTGGCTTACAGAGCCTGTGGGCGTGGCTTCAGGTGGCGCGGCGTGCAGGGCGGGTGTGAATTTCAGGGGAGTGGCTTGCCTAGGGGGCGTGGCTTCCAGGACGGGTGAGGGTTCGGGGCGTGATTTTCAGGGGCGTGGCGGGGGCCTGGCACCACTCTCTTCCCATTGGCCGAGCCGCTTCGCCTGGCACGCGTCGCCCCGCCCACCGGCGCCGCCTTTATAAGGGACCGCGCCGCGCGCTTCTCTCCACTTCGCCGCCTCCGCAGCCTTCTGCTCACTCTCGCTCGATCTCCCGGAGCCCACCATGACCACCGTCCAGGATCTGGTAGGAAGATGGCGTTTGACGGAGAGCAAAGGCTTCGATGAGTACATGAAGGAGCTGGGTGAGTCAGCCCCGCCCACCACCTATCTGTCTGTGGCCGCGTGGCTGCCTGGCTGCCTGGCTGACTGGCTGTGTTCCAGGGAGCCCACCGGGCGCCCTCCACCATCCGTCTCCATCCTTCCGCGTCAGGCTGCGGGCGCTCCTGGTGCACCCCCATCTCGGTTGCTCTTGGGCCCTCGGTCCACGTGGCAGCCGCCTCTTGCTGCAGTGGCACCCCGTTTTGCTGCAGTGCCACCCCCCCCACACACACACTGTCATCCCAGGTGGCCTTCTCTCTATTCCCATCTAGGCCTATATTTATTCTGGGGGGTGTCCCTGCTAAGGGGGTTGCACTAGGCATTGCTCTGGGCCTCTTGATTTCGGGGCTCTGCAATTCAGGGCTCACTCCTGGCCGTGCTTGGACCTTAGGGGACGTCGGGGATCGAACCTGGGCCGGCCAAGCTTGCTAGGCAATTTTTGCAAAACTGCAGCAGTTGCAGCTTTTGTTCCTGGAGGGTGCCACCCGTTTTCTCTATCCCCGGGGATGTTGCGGTTGTGGCAGGGGCGAGGTTGGACTCTGAGGTTCTCTGAGCTTGGGTTTCCGAAGCTTTTGTTTTGACCTCCTGTCTCCCATCCTTAGGTCTTCTGCCATTCCTCAATGCACCCTTTGGGGGTGGGCACAGCTGTCCCCGGTTGTAGGGGAGCATGCATCCTCAAGGCTGGGTCCCTTTGGGAGTGGCCCTGGCATCCAGGATGCTGCCCTAGGATGCAAGCATCTGGTGGGTGACCAGATGGGAGCTGCGAGGTGGTAGTTGTGCCCAGGCATGATGGATGATGGCCATGAGCCATTTGCTCTGGCCTCTCTGCATCTTGAGGATGAGAGGCAAAGAAAGAGGCAAGCCAGTGGGCTTTGTTGGAAAACCCGCAGTCAGAAGCAGCCAACTGCCTGATCCTCCCGGGGCTGACTGCATTTCTAATTGCTAGCCAGATGGGCAGAGCTCTTGGTAATACGCTCTTTAAAAGAGAATTTTTGAACATAGGAAGAACCCCTAATTGTAATGCTGGTTAAGACACTGGGTAGATGAACAGAAATGACTGGATCTCTGGGAAGTGCATGGAGAAGTAGAGAATCATGCCTGGATCCTGGGCTTCCAGCCCTCAAAGGCCTTCCACCACCCCCACTGAGGTTTTAGAAACGCCATCCCATCCGTGTTAATAGGATTGTCCCCTGCCCAAGTCACTGCGAAGATTTGAAACCTAATCTGAGACACTGCAGGAAGAGAAAGAGATCTGCATTACCCTTTGTGCAAGTTAATTATGGGTTCAGCCTAAATCCTCTGATGAATCTCCAATGTATGCCTAATAACCTTGAGTAAATCAAAAAGGCAGGTTTTTTTTTTCCCCCAAAGCGAGATCGAGGTGATTTCGGGGGGCGGGCAAAAGGGGTGTCAGGCCTATACTGGCTTTCATAGGCAAGAAAGCCTGCTGTGTGTATGTTGAGCTGAGTCAGCACACAGGCAGAATGCTGCTGTTGCTCTGCCCAGTGGAAATTAGTCTGCTGTGCATGATGGCATGTTTCCAGGATTCTGGAGTCATGAAGGTTGTTACGGGCCAATTCATCAGAGAAATCTAGTGTGGAAAGCGAGAGCCCTTTATTGGTCCTATGTGAGAATAAGGGATTTACCAACAGCAGTAGGCACCAGCCCCCATCTGACAAAAGAGAAGACACCCAGTGGTCTTTCAAGCTTGGGAAATCACTATCAGACATTTGTTCTATGTAGATTGTTGCCTCGTCTTTGAAACGGGGAGTTAGTCTAGATGGCTTCACTTTCCTGCCAAATGTTAACACCAAGTGACAAGAAATAATTGATAAATTATATACAACATCCATACGCAGTGAAGTTACACAGCCATGGAGTTATTTCGGGGTGACATTTTTCTATAAATATGATTGTGCTGCCCATTTTAAAAATACTGTTTTCATTCAATATCCCAGGATTAGTTTTTCTTTTATTCCAGAGATGTTTTATGTGCCACAGACTGATGGAGTCCTACTGTAATCCAGTTTGAAGTCTATATTTTCTTTTTTCTCATCTCCCTGTTTTTATTGAAACTGTACGTCAGCATGGCATTGACTGTGGATTTATAGCTTTTGTGAGGCAAACTGTAACTTGAGTTTTCCTGTTTTCCAGGAGTGGGACTCGCCCTTCGAAAAATGGGAGCCATGGCCAAACCAGATTGTATCATCAGCGTAGATGGCAATAAACTCTCTATAAAAACCGAGAGCACTTTGAAAACCACCGAGTTTTCATGTGATCTGGGAGAGAAGTTTGAGGAAACTACAGCTGATGGCAGAAAAACTCAGGTTTGTCTCGATTTATATATGATAAAATACTTCTGAAACGACAGATTATATTCAAAGCATTGGGGGGGCAGGGGAACGGGGAGTAATGTTGCATGAGTCATCACTGAGCCATATCCCCAACCCTTATAATTCATTAATGAGGGTTCATTTATGGGAATTAATAATTTACTTCTGGGAAAAGTCCAATTTATTTAATAAATTAGTTTTTGGTAAATTAGTAAAAATACCAACATAGAACATTCTATTTTATAAAAATAAGAATTACCAGAGATAATGAGCCTCTTACTGTACATTTAGATTGAAAGGCAATAAAATATATTATTGAATAAAATCAGTTTGGATTAAATGAAGTAGACAAAAAGGAGAAGATGAAAAATGGTCGGTGAAGGCAGATGAGTCATGGGAAATCTTGTAACATGCTTTTGGAAAACTTAAAAAAAGAAATGCCTATTTTTTGCAGACTGTCTGCAGCTTTAAGGATGGCGTATTGACTCAACACCAGGAATGGGATAATAAGGAAAGCACAATAAATAGGAAACTGGAAAATGGAAAGTTAGTGGTGGTAAGTGCCTAACTTGTTATGTCTGACTGAGCTTCTTGTTTGCATGCAGAGTTTGCATAAGAATTGTTCTATATCATTATCTTGGACAGAACTAGGATTGGGAAGAAATCCTACAGAAACCCTAGTAAGAAATGGAGAAAGGAAGTAAGATGGGATAGCATCTTCAGACTAGAACTGAATTTAGTTCAGGCTCTGCAATTACAGTATATTGTTGGATAAGTTTATTGCCCTATTGAGTATCCACTGTTTCAATTCTTCTAAAATGAGGAATAAGAGAGCAAATAAGTAATTTAGATACTGCACCTTAGTAGTTTAGTTTTTAGAAAAAAAATATGACATACAAAATAATAAATTCTACCTTCTCAAACTCACAATCCATAAATACCTTTTCCATCTGAAGTTAAGTTAATTAGGCTTTGAAGAATTCTAATCTGCACATTTTATACTCACTCTTGCTTTGGGATGCAAAACTCAGCTAACTTTAATGTCTTTTTTTTTTCTCCTAGGAATGCGTCATGAATAATGTGACCTGCACTCGGGTCTATGAAAAAGTTGAATAGAAATTCCATCATTTTGGAAGGGAATTAGTTTCAAGGACCAGGACCAACAAAGCTCAGTTCAATGAGCAAATCTCCATACTTTTTTTTATTTCTCTATCTGATCTTTATCACAAATATTTTACATGCAGCTATTCTAAAATGTTGGTTTAATCGGGATCATCCCTTTGATTAACAAATAAATGTGTTTGTGTTATACCAGTGTTGTATGCATTCTTTAACTTTGTAGGAAACCAATGATGAGTTTTTGAGTTTCCAATTAAATAAAATCTGTGATAGTCTTGAAGGTAGTGTAGAAAGAGTATTTCTAAGCAACTGCAGATATATCACCAATCACTTAAGCTTTCCCTACACTATTTTCCCTATTAAAGGAAAAGTCTTAAATGTCTGGAAAATACTATTCATACTATTTTAAATGTTCATTTGCTGCCAGAATAGCTCAAAAATTAGAGAGCGTGCTTCTGTTTAATATTAGGATAAAGCTATTGCTTGGAAATTCTGCAACCAAAAATGTATTTAATAAGCTTCCCAAGGGGCTTCCATGCATCAAACAGTGTCCTAGAAATTGAAGGGTATATAGACTGGAACACAGAACAATCAATAATAAAATCATAAAAATAACTTCCATAATAAATTTTGTATGCATATATAAAGAATAACTAGATGGGGCTAGGATGATAGTACAGAGAGAGAGTAGGTCATTTGCCTGGCATATGGCCAACCTGTGTTCAATCTCCAGCTTCCCATATGGTTCCCTGAGCTGGCCAGGATTGATTCCTGAGTGTTGAGCCATAAATAAACCCAACAAAAAAGGAATAGCAAACGAATAACTAGAATTCTAGTGAAGCTCTCTGTTCTGTTTCTTAAATTCAAATAAAAATAAATACTTGGGATCAGAGAGATAGTACAGGAGATAAGAAGTTTGCCTTAAAATGAGCTAACTCAGTTTCAACTCCCAGCACTGTATATGCTCCCTTGAACTCAAGCAAGAATAATGCCTGAGTGCAGAGTCAGGAGTAAACCCTGATCAAAGGGGGGTGTGGCACGAAAACAATAAAAAGCCCTACAGTTAACAGGAGTCAAAAGTTGTGTGCTATCCTCAGAGTAACACTTAACAGAGCAAATACCAATATCTCCATTCTGCAAATAAACTTGTTCTTGACTAGTAAATCTGTTTAAAGACATAAGTAGAGGAAGCTGCATTGGAAAACAAATTGTTGAATCTACTTGATAACTTCATTGTACTCACTGCCTCTTCTCAGCTACTATACACATAACAGACAGTCAAAATCACAATATATTTACTAAGATGATAGCTGGTATGTGTAAGACGACACCCAGCTACCAACCCCAAACAAAGGTGTTCCCCCAACTTCCTCCTTCCTTAAACCTCTTCCTTCCTTTGATATATATATATATATATATATATATATATATATATATATATATATATATATATATACATATACATACATATATATACATATATATACATATATATACAGATATATATACAGATATATATACAGATATATATATAGATATATATGAGACTGGATAGTCTCCTTTTCAATCTTCCTCCTGGTAGATGGGTATTGGTCTAAAAAAAGTCAGTTTTGCCTTGGCACTTGGAGATACCAGGAACAAAAAGCCATGAGAAAACCAGTCTTACAAGCCACTGATTCCTTGACTTTCATAACTGCCTTGGTGTACTATTTCTTCACAGCCACCCTACTTTATACCCAGCTGTGTGGGGTCTAGAAATAGGATGCCCGGGGTGATCTCAAAACTCATGGATTTTTATTTTACAAGTAAAAATTTCATCAAAAATATTACCAGAAGCGAGTACTTCTGGTGAAGAAACTCAAGTCTAATAATATTGTAGTCCATGCTCTAATATGTTCCAGAGTCACATGTAGTTGTTGAACTTAGGAAATGTGAAGCTATTTGAAATGAGGCTATTCTGAGTTTCACTCTAAAATATACACAGGTTTTCATGGACTAGACACAAAAAATATAAAATGCTGATTTTTATATTGAAATGACATTCAGCAGCTATCGTTGATTGCCAAAATAGATTGGTAAGATAAATTTTCCTGCTTATTCATTTTAATGTGCTATGGGAAAAACTTAATTACATGTGGATGCATCTTCATGTCCATATTTTTTATTGTGAAGGCTGGTCTACAGTTTCTTTTGTATTTGTAGTTCTCTTTTAATCTCCATGCTGCAGTTCTTCCATCCCATTTGCCACTTTTTTTGTTTTGTTTTGTTTTTGTTTTTGGGTCACACCCAGCAGCGCTCAGGGGTTCCTCCTGGCTCTATGCTCAGAAATCACCCCTGGCAGGCTCATGGGACCATATGGGATGCCCGGATTCGAACCAATGACCTGCATGAAAGGCAAACGCCTTACCTCCATGTTATCTCTCCAGCCCCCGCCTTTGCCACTTTTAATCGTAAGCTTACACACCACTCTCCCTGAATCAAACACTGGTTTAATTACTTTAAAAGAGTTTTGTATTTTAGACCAGAGAAGTAATATAAGAGGTATTATCTGCCTTGCACGCTGCCTATCCTTTTTCTATCCCAGACATTGCATTATAGTCTTGTGAATGCTTCTAGAAGTAATACATGAGGACAGAACAAAAATCAAATAAACCTTGAGCACAGCAAAAACCAAACAAGAGTTTTGTATTTCTCAAAATTACTCTAGATTGTCGGGTATTGCTAATTATCGCTGGGGCTGGAGAAATAACACAGCAGCAGTAAGGCAATTTTGCCTTGCACACAGCCGACCCAAGATGGATCTAGGTTTGATCCCCAGCATCCCATCTGGTAACCCTGAGTCTGCCAGGAGCTATTTCTGAGCACAAAGCCAGGAGTAACCCCTGAGCGCTGCTGGGTGTGACCCAAAAACAAAAACAAAAAACAAAACAAAAAAAGCACTGCTGGGTGTGGTCCAAAAACAAAAAGCATCACTGTGGGGTTTTTTGTTTTGTTTTTGGAGGCCACTCCCAGTGATGCTCAAGGGTTGCTCCTGTCTATGCGCTCAGAAAGTGCTCCTTACTTTTGGGGGACCATATGGGACGCCTGAGATAGAACCAAGATCTGTCCTAGGTCAGCTGCTTGCAAGGCAAACACCCTATAGCAGTACTATCGCTCCTGCTCATTCCTGTGTTTTTTAAGCAAGAAAACTAACTTGGAGTTTATAGGTAATGTCTCCAAGGTATATACATTTTGACATTAGAGCACAAATTGATCTGACTGGAAGATAAATGCAATAGCTACTACATTCTTAGACCTGCACTGATACTTTCTGACTGTCTAAGATCACTAGAGAAATAGTAGTAGGTTAGGCCCTTGTTTCTTGGGAAACCGTTGACGATTAGGTGAGAGGACTTTTCATTGTGCTATACTGTGGCAAGCATAACAGGAATCTGAGCATCTATTATGGTAATCACAAAACACTCTTGCCACCCATTAATTCATGCCCAAATGTCCCATACTTTCTGGATGTCCTCTAGGAATAACTATATGGGGCAACTGCTGTGGACTGATAGTCCTTAACTGATTGAGAACCATAGGGTAGAAAGGTAGAAGATATATATCTCAGCTTTATGTTATCTGGCATCAAGTAATCTCTTTATTCTGCAAAGCTATCCTCTAATAAGAATTCATTAAAAGATGAATGGAAATATTTCATTGAATTTGCTATTTTCTTTTAATAGGTGTTAGGCTAGACTGTATTTTGTTCAGTTTACCACACTCAGAATCTCTTGGGAGGTTAACTTTTACTCCTTTATCTGTTAGACTTGTTTATGCTTGAACTCTTTATTGTTTATGTTTCTATTCATTCTTTCTCTAGTTTTTTTATTTCAAACTAATTTAATCTTTGTAAGATATAATGCTTGAACTTTGAAAACAGAAGAATCAGATGACTTAACTTATAACTTAGCTTCCTTGACCTCCTTACACTTGTAAAAATATAGAACAAGCTTATAGAGTTATTTTAAATGCTAAATGAGATTAAAAAATTGTGTAGCACTTAGCACAAGGCCCACATACATAATAAAAGCTTATTATCTCTTCAGTATTGCCCAACAGAGTCCCGCAATGATGCAAAAGTTTACAAATCCAAACTATTCAATATGGTAGCCACTAGCCATGTGTGGGTGGTTATTGGATACCTGAAATATGGCAAGTATAAGTGAAGCACAGAATGCTTATTTAACTTAAAATATAACTTTAAATACATACATAATGGTTAGTATCCAGGTATGAACAACCCAGGATACTAATTTTGGTTTTCCAAAATCAAATTTATTTTGGATTCTAAATCGACTTCTCTTGGGATATTTATTCCCTTTCATTATCCATGTGGCTATCATTTTTCATTTCCCAGGCTAGTAGTCCTGGAGTTATCTTTACTAACCATCTTTCTCATGGCTAATCTATAAGTAAATTATTTCAAATTATATATCTCCAGAATATATTTAGAACTCAATTACTACCATTGTAGTTCAAACACCACCATCCTACCTGTGCTCTCCTGGTTTCACCTTTATTTCACAAGTCATTGTAGCAGTGAGTCATTCCCAGACCAGTATAAATACTACCACCCTATCTTCCAGACTCTCTCTTACCCTCTGTTATCTTTCCCCGCCCCCTTTTTTTTTAATCAATCCTAACTATACTTTAACTTAGTTTTTAGTTTAGTTTGTTTTGCTTTGTTTGGGTTGGGGTCTCTCCTGGTAATATTTGGCTAACCAGGTCAGTGGTTCAATACTATGACTATGAATGTTGCTCAGACCCTGCTTGGAGCCTCTGTAGTCATATCCTGTGATGCTTGAGAGACTCAGGGACACATCCTGAAATACTGGAGGGTGATCATGAGGTGCTGAGGATTGAAATAGCTTGACAAAACATGACATTAATATGTGTGCTATCTCTCTGGCCCAGTACTTCGTTATTTTTCCTGCTGGAAAGGAAGCTTCAAAAAGAAAAGGGATTTCATTTTTTTTCAGTATTCTTTCTCCCTCTAGTACATAATTAGAAAACAATATGTCATACAGAATATACTAAACAAATATTTGTAGAATGAATAAATAAATCATTAATAGATAAATAATTTCTTTATGTCCAATTAAGCATAGTTTAAGATAATTTAAGACCCTTAATGATTTTTTCCAACTTATTTACTGTTTATATATATATTTCATATATTTGTATAAATAAGTCAACTTTAGTTGAGTTTGTTTTCCCACCCTATGAGAATGTAGTGATTATAGAATATAAATATTTGGAATCAGAAATAATGAATTCAGCCTGTTTTTAAGCTAGATTGAGTGCTGAGACACTTGCCTCTATTAAGAAGTAAATTGCCAAATTTTATTGACAGGGAATTAATTTCATTTTCACTAAGTATTTTGGCAACAAATAGTACCCATCAAATTGAACTTAATGTGAATTTTCTGTGAAACAAGAGGCAAAACAGAGACAAGTTGGCAAAAGCAAGACAGTTCAGCATGAATCAAGCCCTTACCAAAAAACAGTGTATGGGCAAGAGAAGACAACTTTTGGGATCTATAATTGATCACTGCTGGGCATTAAAAGTTTCTTCAGTCAGAATGAGTGACCAAGAATGAATATTTGTGGTGAATCATGACTTTGAGATCTTTGTAGGCAAAACAAGATTTTGTTATATGACATTGATTGCTTAGTGGTTTTCTGACCTCAGTATATTCGATTGTATTCTTGAAAGTCTGGGACTGAAATAGTACTATAAAAAGTTGAGAACTATATTTTGAGTACAAAGATTTCAAGGCTGTTGGTTCAACTTTGGCTATAACTTTTTGTTTTATTAATCAGTAATAGTCAATATCTGCTGTATTAAAATTTTACTTTATGTTTATGAAAATAATCATGACCTTTCCTTGGGTTTCAGGTACTCACTGTCCTTTTGCAGTGTTATCCTCTTTGAATTCACAGCCATTTGTAGAGTATTAGATGATGTGGGTTAAGAGGAAAATTAATGAAGACGGTGAACTGGTTTAAAAAGCTGAGTGACAAGTATTTTGAAATAATGTGAAAGCATGACTCGTCCTTGGTTCCACCACAACTGGATGATACTCAAGTCTTTGACATCTAGTCTATCAGGTTCTGTCATCATCAGATCATGTTTATTCATTTGTTTAGATCAAGTTCATCCACTCTTCCCTACTGTCTTTTCTCACAACACACACTGTGAGACATTGCAAAAAAGGATAATATTAACATGTGTGTATGTTTTTATACCCTAATTTTTCTCCCCTACCTCATTCTCAGAGAAAATATTGCAAATATCGACTGGCAAATTTTTTATTCAATTTTTTTCTGTTTATCAGTCTTATTTTGCATGATTAAATGAGATAATCTAACAAATATCCCTGTGCTTCTAGCTTATATTTTTTCATACTTCAGGTTCCCTTTATTTTGTTGAGAAGGGCCAAAGTTTTCTAAAAATAATCGTTGAATGGCTTTTCCATTGTATAAACGTACCATATCATTTAATCCAGTCATCTGTGGATAAACACTTAGGTCACTTCAATATTAAACTATTGTAAATAATACCAAAATAAACATCAAGTGAATTATAACTTCATGTGTTCATGTTTTTGTATATTTTGTATAGGTGATACAAACTAGGAAATAATAGTATTTCTAAAATAAAAACTTTTGAAAAGATGCCTGTGACATAGGACAAGGACAAGAACAAATCAAATGAAGCAGAACAGGATATTTTTTGAATGAAAATGGCATTCTAATTTGAGAAGAAGAAATATGCATGATCAGAACAAGTGACTTAGAATGGTCATTTGCAGCAAGAAAAAAATTAACTCAAGAATCTCTGGCACTGAAAAAAATAAAAACAAAAAAGAATTACAAACAGTATAGAGCAGAAGTTAGGCAAGCAAACATCTAGGGGCAAAGTGTTCTAGTAAAATGGTTTGAAATTACAAAAATCCCTGATTGGGGCCAAAGGGCAGACAAAGAGAAAGAATTTATTGGACGAAGAGCAATTTGGGATAAACCTGAGACTGAATCTTGGTTTGTGGTACCTGTTAGTTAGGGATTATCTGAGTCAACAGAAACTATGGCAAAGGTTCACCTAGAAGTGACAAATAGCTTTGGAAAGATACCCTGGCTTTACTTTTAAAAATGGAGAACTCAACCTTTGGAATAACTCTCTTAAAAGCAACTAGACAAAATATTAAAGTACCAGATAACATATTTTTAAGTTTTCTTGAAAATAAGAAAAACTAATAAAATAATAAGTAATTGCTTGACATGATCTAAGAATCCAGAGATGTAAGTTCTAGTTTGCTCTGGAGCATTTATTTGAGGCAGTAAAGAATCTGGTAACTGAGAGTTTAAGTTGTGTTCTTGTTCACAATGGAAATACTTGTTTATTTCAATGTGCTGATATTATCTTCTGTTTCCTTGGAACAGGAACTCCTACTAACTTTGTATTAAATTATGAGGATGCTCCTCACAATGCTGCTTATCTCTGGTAAAAAAAAAAAAGAGAAATCACATACATTTTTAGAAAAAGGAGGAGATAGGTCAAATAATTATAATATAGCCATACAGTAATTAACATACTAACATAAAAAAAACAAATGACTAGAGCTTAGAAAAAAACTCATAATAAACTAGAAATTTTAAAAACCAAACTTTAAAATATTACATGCTGGCTGGAGTGATAGCACAGCCGGTAGGGTGTTTGCTTTGCATTTGGCTGACACAGGTTAGATCCCTGGCATCCGATAAGGTCCCCTGAGCCTGCCAGCAGAGATTTCTGAGCATTGAGTCAGGAGTAATCCTGAGTGTTGCTGGGTGTGGCCCCAAAACCAATAGACAATAAAACAAACAAATAAATAAAATAGCACATGCATGTTTGTTTCACTTGCATAACAATAAGTTCACAGTGGTCTGGAACAAAATCAACGTATCTTTGAGGTATATCAGTCTTTTATGAGGTGTGTGTGTATGTGTGTGTGTGTGTGTGTGTGTGCCCATGCTTTTATTTGGTCTCCACTTGGCTATGCTCATGGCATACTCCTGACTCTGTGATTAGAAACCACTCCTGGCAAGACTAAGGGGACCATATGTGGGACAAGGAATTATAGATGGGTCAGCTGCATGCGAGACAAACACCTTACCTAACCCCTAACCCCTGTACTCTCTCTCTGTACCCCATATTCACTTGCTTTATATTCTTTTTAACTTCATACTATTGTAAAAAAATAAAATTTGTGAAATCATTTTTAAATAGAGCTAGGGAGTCTATTTAAACGCACATTACTTTTTTATTTGAATTGGGTCAAAGACCTTTGGACTAGAAATAAAGCAATTCTTGAAGTAACTATCAAGCACACAATTGTTAGAAAATAGATAATAACAAGACTTTTAGCCAGAGAATATCTTATCATTCTTTCTAGAGAATCAGTAACCAATTATGAATAGCCAAAAATAGATTACTCTTTTTTATATCAATCTACTTACTGTTCTTTAACCATTTATCTTTTTCTCTGTTCTTCTCATAACACTTGGCTTTGACCTTCACTGGAGCACATTCTAGGTAGTCCATCTGAAGCTATGCTTTCAATTTTCAGTTAATAAATGTATATTTGTTGTTATTATTGTTGTTTTACAAATTCTGCTATTAAGAGTGGTTCAATGAAATTCTCATATACTGATAAAATTAACTTAAAATTTTAAAAAAAAGCATTTACCTCAGTGATCTGGGGAGATAACTCAGTCGGTAGAGAATAAAGCCTTGCTCTCTATGTGTGAGTTCTGTGGTTTCATTTCTAGCACTCTGTCTCCCAGAGCACAAGGAGTGACCCGACTTACACCTTTCCCCCCAACAATTCAAGGTATGGCCTCTATAAACAAATTTATAATTAAATAACCTCTTTTCAGTTAGTTACCCAAAGTACTTAGTTGACTTTTCTCATAATATAGATAAAATATTACCTCACTGTAAACAAGCTGACCTCACAAAGTAGTTTCCCTCAAGAAGTACCTCATTTTTCCTTTTCATACATAGTTAAAAATCTCATAAAAGGAAAATATTGATTTTAAAGTCAGTCTAATAGATTTTTTAAAGTACCACTATTTTATAAACAATGAACATTTTTCTTTGCTCTCTCTCTCTCTCCTCTCTTCTCCTCTCTTCTCTTCTCTGTACTTCTCTTCTCTCTCTTTCTCTCTCTCTTTTCTTTTTTTCATAAAGATAAAACTCCGGGGCCTCTATCTCCTCAACTCTGTAAAAGGCCCATTTATGAGAAAGACCCAGACTGAATATATATGACATCCAAGCTGTATTAGAGGCCTTTTACAGCTAGCTTTTTGTTTGGCTAGTTGGTTTTTGTCATTGATTTGCTAATAAGACTATTACTGGGAGAAAAAAAAATCACAGCACTGTGTTTTATATTTTACAATAGTAGCAATGAAGATAAGATTCACACAGAAATTTGACAAAGTAGCATATGAAAAAACAAAGATGCCTCTCTCGGCTTTCAGAGATTGGTTTAACAGAAGTTTAGCAAAACACACAATCAAATATAGAGATTAACTTTGCTGACTCACTCGATTGCCTTAACCACTAAATTCAGCTTCCTCTCTTACCACAAAGGCAGAAATACAGGAAGGAGAGTAAATTGTGCTACAATTTCTGTGGCAGCCAAACTTTTAGAAAAAGGCCAGATCTGGGGGTGCCCTTTTTAATGTATCATTCTATGAGCTTGATACCACACCCAGAAACCTTTAGATACATCATCATGACACAGATGAGATCATCTCAAAATTTCCTGATTTCATTTTGAAGTGGTCTAGCATGCCAGGAGAAGATCAGAATCTTTGACAAGAATTTAAAATGCTTTACCTGGGAAATAGGAGTAATTCTAGGATCCAGAAAATTTAAAGCACTCTCGTTGTGTAGGTTTGGGCAATAAGTGGGAAGATGGTGGTTTCAGTTCTACTTATCCTGACACTAGGACACAAATTCAAATCATAAATATGTCACCGTGCCAGAATGAGACAATACATTGTAAACAAAGGGGAAAAGTACAATATATCATTACCTGAGCATCATGAGATTATTTGTCAAATAGAGAATCTCACTAGTTCTATTGTGTTTCTTATCTAATTATGTCTAAATTCTGTTTACTTTTAGTATATTATTTTTTGTTTGGGAGCTTTATCCAGCGACACTCAGGGGTTACTCTTGGCTCTGCACTCAGTAAATCACTTATGACTGGCTCAGGGGACCATATGGGATGCGGGGATCAAATCCAGTACATCCTGGGTTTGCCATATGAAAGGCAAATGCCCTACCTCCGTGCTATCACTCCGGCCCCAACTTTTAGTCATTTTTATTTTAAGCTAAGAGCAATTCTTTCTTGATATCAAGAACATATATATATTATAAATATATCTCATATATCAATCAGTTCTTCCTTTATTATATTATCTTCGATCAGTTACTGATGAATTAATTATTGAATCCCTCTTCAATTGGGTATGTCTCAAATAGTAATTGATTCAATAGTTAAAATCAATAAATATATATTAACTCTTTACAATGTACCAAACACATAGTGCTAAGGCTAGATATACAATACTAAAGGTTAAAACTTGCTGTCTTCAAGGGACTTCAAGTTTGGAGGGAGAGATAGACAATGGAGAAAGCCAATGAAATAATTGCCACTTGAATGAAACCTAAGAAGGACTAAATAGAAAGCTTGATAGAGACTACCATCAGGGACAGATAAACAGTAAGTTAGTGTAAGCCTCTCTGGAGCCAAAAATTGAAAAGGAAGAGTGGGGTGCCTTTTCTGTAGGATGAACAATACAATGCTCTGAGAAGAAAAGGAACTTGGAGATCAGTTCCTTTTTGTTGTGAGGCATGTGAAAAGGAAGAACAACACATAGAAGAGCAAAGAGCATAGGAATAAGTCGGGTCAGGCAATGCCCTTGAGTCATACGAAAAAGACAGTTTCATCCAAAATTTTGGGAAGTCATGGGTGGTTTAAAAGTAGGTAAATGGTGATAGCAAAGTCATCTAATTTTTTGGACTGGAAATATTTTTGAGTTCAGAATTAGGGGCTGGAGGGGTAGCACAGTGCGCTGTATGTTAGCTGATCAGGGACAGACCCAGGTTCAACCCGTGGCATCCTATATGGTCCTCTGAGCCTGCCAGGAGTAATTTCTGAGGCTAGAACCAAGAGTAACCCCTGAGTGCTACCAGGTGTGGCCCAACCCCCCAAAATCAAAAACAAAAACAAACAAACAAATCAGAATTAATTTTTGTGAAGCCAGAAAGACAGTGCAAAGGCATTTGCCTGGCATGCAGCTAACTTTGGTTTGATTTTTGACTACCCATGGTCCCCTGAGCTTTGCTAAGAGTGACCTCTGAGCACAGAACCAAAAGTTAACCCTCAGCACCACTGTGTATGGTTAAAACACCAAAATCTAAAGTTTAACCAAAGAATCCCCAACAAAAACAGAATTTGTTACATTTTAGAAAATTAATTCTATAACACTCAATTTAACATCAAGGTATTAACTTATATAGAATCCTCCTGAAAGAATCTTGGGCAATACCCTGCAATCAAATATATTAAAACATCCACATTAAAATATAAATATTCACATGGCATGGGATAACAAAAGACTATACATGGATACATATCACTTTTCCTAAAATTTTTAAATGATGAGTCAGTTTCAAGAAGGTTTACACTAAAAAACTTATTTTTATATATACATTAATATTTTTAGTGTTCTTTTTTTTTGCTGTTTGGCTCATTTTATTTTATTTTTTATATATATTTTATTTACACACCTTGATTACCTACATGATTGTGTTTGGGTTTCAGTAATGTAAAGAACACCACCATTACCAGTGCAACATTCCCATCACCAATGTCCCAAATCTCCCTCCTCCCCACCTGACCCCCGCCTGTACTCTAGACAGGCTTTCTATTTCTCTCATACATTCTCATTATTAGGATAGTTCAAAATGTAGTTATTTCTCTAACTAAACTCATCACTCTTTGTGGTGAGCTTCAAGAGGTGAGCTTATATACATTATTTTAATTAAAAAATCATATATTACATAGTTGTTCATAATACATTTGTATCCAATAAGTGTGTTGAAATTATTTGAAAGAAAAAAGAAGGAAGAAAAGAAAGAAAGAAAGAAAGAAAGAAAGAAAGAAAGAAAGAAAGAAAGAAAGAAAGAAAGAAAGAAAGAAAGAAAGCAGAAGGAAGGAAAGAAAGAAAGATGGAAAGAAAGATGGAGTGAAAGAAAGAAAGGCAGAAAGAAAAAAAGAAAAAAGATAAAGAAAGAGAGAGAGAGAGAAATAAAGAAGAAAGAAAGAAAGAAAGAAAGAAAGAAAGAAAGAAAGAAAGAAAGAAAGAAAGAAAGCAGAAGGAAGGAAAGAAAGAAAGATGGAAAGAAAGATGGATGGAAAGAAAGAAAGATGGAAAGAAAGATGGAGGAAAAGAAAGAAAGGCAGAAAGAAAAAAGAAAAAAGAGAAAGAAAGAAAGAGAGAGAAAGAAAGAAAGAAAGAAAGAAAGAAAGAAAGAAAGAAATAAAGAAAGAAAGAAAGAAAGAAAGAAAGAAAGAAAGAAAGAAAGAAAGAAAGAAAGAAAGAAAGAAAGAAAGAAAGAAGGAAAGAAAAAGAAGAAAAGAATAGAGCAACAAGAAAAGTTGTTAAAATTATTGTATTTTGCAACGAGGTCATTAAGTCATTGTCAGAAGGTTTACTAAGCTCTTGTTGCTAGTTGATCTTTGTTACTTCTTTAGTTTTCAAATATTTGGTGGCTTACGTACAAATTGGTGTCTAGATTGGCATGTTCCTACTGGGAAGACAGTATGAAAATATATGGAGTTGTCCAGGAATTTTGGAGTAGTTCAGAAATTCCAAGCACTGTGGTTGATACTTTAACTTTTGTGGAATGTGTTTTCAGCTATCAAGCCTTCTGGAAGTGCAAGAACATGTGGTGTGTGTGTGTGTGTGGGGAGGAGTGCCTGACTTACTAAAAAAATTTTTTTGGAAATGTCAGCCATATTGACATAGCTGAAGTTTTGGTCAGTTTGGTGTTTTTGCAAGGAGCCATAGTTGAATGATGGAGGGACCAGAGCAGTGGTGCAAGTGATAGGGCATTTGCCTTTCATGAGCTAACCTAGGATAAATTTGATCCCCAGCATCCCATATGGTCCCCCAAACCAGAAGCGATTTCTATGCTCATAGCCAGGAGTAAACCCCGACAGTCACCGGGTGTGTCCCTAAAACAAAACAAAACAAATAAAACAAAAACATAGTTGAATGATGGAGTTGGGTTGTTGGCGAAATGGCAATTGTCAATAGTGAGTACAGCTGGCGTGGCTTTGGCAGGATGCAGATGTGGTCCCCTTCCACTTCCAAGATTGCCAACTTTTAGCTGCATGGCTGATGTTCCCATCATTTTTCATGACTTGGTTTACTTCTCTTTTAAGAATAGATGAGTCTGTGGAGATGCCCAACATGGCAATTGCATTTTTGAGGCATGGTTCTGGCTGCCAGGCTTCCAGAAGTATTAAAAAATGAAGGGAGGGTGCCTGCACTCACTCTGAAAAAACAACATTAGTTTTCAGAGGTTTAATGTATTATTGGGTCAAAGATAAAATAATGTAAATAATTATTTCCCCTAATAATTACGACTAATCATCATAACACATTGGTCCGGTCCAAAATTTTTTTTGAAGTTCTTCTTATGTGCCAGGTAGCATTCCTGAATGTCAAATAATATATTAAACGTAAAAATAGCCTTATATTTAAAAACAGAAAACGGAAAGCCATGATCAACTTGATAATTCATGGTTTAAATAATGAATGTCAATGTTGCTTTAGAAATAATGACAAAATACTGAGGCAAAAGCATGCAAGTACTATATTTAGACCTAAAGTGTGAGATTGATACTGAAAACATTTTCTACTTTCTAATTAAAAAAAAACAAACAAACAAAAGCCAATGAATGAAAATTAGCAAGCTCAAGAATATAGTTTGGTGTTTCTGTAATTTTTCCCTTCCCCTCAATACTTGGTGTCTTTCTGCTAGCAAGGGTACAAACAATCAATGACCTGGCTAACAGTTCTGAGAATGGGCAAAGTCAGGTCCCCTTCATTAGGAGAGCATAGCTTGGACCTGACATCCCAGAGTGACCTCAAGAATCAGGTAAAACCTGACCTATACAAAAATTACCCCTGCTTTGGTTTCCTTTTCAACTCACTCCAGCTTCCCCATTCCCATGTCCCACAGCTCTCTGCAGAATACTTCCTTTAACATATTGCTGACACAGAAAAGTTTTTCTGGCCTCAGAATTGACTTCTGGAAAAATCAAAACAATCCTACTAGCCATGGGGAATTCCTGCCTCCAGGAAACTGTGAAGAGAATAAAATAGTTGTTATTCTTTAAATCATGATTTGGGGTAAGTGGCTATATAGCAATAGCTAGCCAGTATGTTCTGCTATTTTGTAGTAAATGTATATAAGAATGTTAGCCATTCTTCAGAAGTCTCTATAGATCAATCCACTTTTATTAGTCAGACTTCTTCCAGATTGAGGTTTCCCTTCAGAATGTCTAGTCTACTGACGTCCCATGGCCTTGGGTCAACATACCAACTTTATTGAAAATGAGGTGTACCTGATAGTGGAATCCTCTTATTCTACCAGGAATCATCTCACTCAGAAAGATTCTATTTACTTGATAGATTCAGTGAGATTCTACTTGATAGAGCATAGAGGAATCTCCTCGAGGCAAATAATAAGTAGATTCTTTCTGTCAGAATGTGTTAACTGTTCAATTATAACCATACCTATTGATGTTTACCTAACAGGATAAATCAAGAGGTTGTATAACCACAGCCTACACAGACTCTGCTTACTCAAAATGGCCAGTGACATCCTAGTAGAGACCAAAGTACCAAAGTGTGGATGAAATTATTCCACTACTAATTACTCCTGAGAGCATTGAACAGAGGTGTGGGTTACTCACCACTCTGTTTTCCCGAAAATAAGACAGTGTCTTATATTAATTTTTGCTCCCAAAAATGTGCTAGGTCTTATTTTCATGGGATGATTTATTTTTCCATGAAGAAAAATATGGTACACATTTATTTTTAAATTAAAATAGAGAAAATTTATTACCTTATATAGTATGGTGGCACAATAGTTGTCAACAGAAACCAGACAAACTGTGAATCCTACAGATGCCAGTTGGGGCAGCCCTAGCAATCAGTTTATGGCAAATTAATTTTTATCCTGAGACAGAGCCTGGAGGTGCTTATTTTCAGGGAATGTCTTATATTTGACCCGGAAGAAACCTGTAAGTAGGTCTTATTTTTGAAGGATGTCTTATTTTTGGAGAGACACAGTAGTAAAATGGAATAAATTCAAGGATACTATGCCATCCAACAGATAACACTATTCTTCCCTTACTAAGTCTGCTGTAACTCTTTGAGTAAATATGAAAACATGCTTGAATCTAACCCCTTATAGCAGCTCTTCCCAACAGTTAATCATATGACACACACACACGTAGGGCCCTAAAATATTCTGAGGGGCCACAGATAAAATTTTTCTAAATGGGGGACCATAGCATGGATTAGGGGACCAACTAGTAAAACCAACTGGGAACATAGGAAAGGACCAGTGTCAGAAGGGGGCCAATATTCTAGGACACTCATAATCTTCTACCGATACAAATATTATTCTTCACCATAGAAGTGATTTTGTGTTGTCTTAGTTTAAATCATCTGGGAGTTGGTGCATTTAATAAAAGGAAGAGTTTACAGTAGAGTGTCTGCCACAAAAGCCTGCATAGACAAGAGTGTGTTTCAGAACATTTTCTGGGACAGGCAGGAGTTTCTTTAACAATAGCCCTCTTTTCTAGCAAAGCATTTTCAGATAAAGTAGAATAGATGTGAAGTTCCTGGCGGGGTGGTGGTGGTGGTGGTGGTGTTTTGCCAAAAGATAACAGAAGGGAAGATTCATTAGAAGGAGGTCACAGAATACAGTTTGTTCTGGGTTGATATATCTGAATAGCTTAGGAGTGAAGGAGTTTTCACAAAAGCATATTGTCCAGGATGTTGACAAACAGACACATTTTTGTTTGCTGAGAAGATAATAAAAATAGGGTGATAGGTGTGGTGTACATGGGTTGATCACAATCAAATGGGCAACTAGTTTTATTTTTTCCACCAACGTACGTGGTTTTCTTGCAAAGATGAAAGAAAAACAAGTGCAGTTTGGAAAGTGAAAGACTCTTGATGAGATTCATCTTTAACTTGAATCAGACACAAGCAATCTCCTCTGCTAATTGCTGCTTCATTTGCTCAGGTTGCAAGGCCACGTGGGGCCCTGTGTTTGCTAGTTATGCATGTAGGAGCATTCAATCTTTAGTTGACCTAATTTAGGCTTTTGCATAGTAATTTTATTCAGATAAAGATAATTGATTATTGTAGGCTGATACTTATTCAAAGCCACTCTCATTGGATTAGATATGCTCCTTCCTTCAATAGGTTTATAATCTAATAGAAATATATAGAATGTAAATGCTGTCAAAGTAGACAAAACAATTCTCTGATCAGGATTCGTGTATTACAATATATTACATTAAATCATACATATGATACAGATTTCTTTAAGCTTTAGAATTCCCTGTAGATAAGGGTTTTATTAATGTTTTCTTTTTGGTTTTGGGGCTACACCTGGTGGCACTCAGATGTTAGTCCTGGTTCTGAGATCAAAAACTACTCCTGGCAGGCTTGGGGGACCATCTGGGATGCCAGAAATGGAACCCCCAGTCTGCAAGGGAGATTGCAAGGCAAATGCCCTATGCACTGTGCTATCACTCCAGCCCTGTTTTCTTTTTTTAATTTTGGGGTTTTATTTGTTCTTGCTCAGGGTTTGCACCTACTCTTACCTCTGAACTCAGGGACCTCTTCTGACAGGGTTCAAAAGACCATATGGGGTGCTGAAGATTGACTCTGTGTCAGATATATGCAAGTCAAATGCTATATCTACTGTATTATCTTTCTGCCCCCAGGTAGTCAAGTGTTTTGAATGACCCTGAAATAATTCTCAATAGTCAGGCTCATGGAGTAAAAATCTAATTATATTCTAGAATTACTATGTATTCTGTTTATCTACTTCCACTATTTTTTTCACTTAAAAATGATATCACTATTATTTAAGAAAGAAACAGCTTTGACATGTTTATACAAGTGAGCATGTGCATTTTCAAGTCAAATTCTATGGTAAATGCATGTAGAAAAGGAACCCTAGTGAATTAACCCCAGCTACATAGCCATTTTATTGTTTCATTCTTACAATAAAATATCCACGAGCACAGAGGAGGCATTCTCGAAATAGTATGCTGGGATGAGTATTCTCATGCATTATTTACTACATTAAAATAAATATCTCAGAAATTAAGACTATCTGTGGTGTCCTTTATCTGTTGTTAGTCTCATGATTTGCATTAACAGTATGCAAGAAATATTAGTGTGCCTAAATATATAAACCACGTCAATCAAATGCAAATAGCACTCGAAAATCAATAAATGAGGTTCATTTTCAGTAATTTTGTTTGAGAACCATAAGAATGCTCTGTGGAAAATGAACTTTGATGCACTTGAGCTCTTTGAGCTATCTGGCCAGTTCCATAAATAAGATGAGATGTGTGTGTGTGTGTGTGTGTGTGTGTGTGTGTGTGTGTGTTGTGTGGTTTAACTAAGGTGTAAGGCATTACCTGGCAAACGTAGTCTATCATGGGTCTGTTTATTCTTAAGCTACATACATATTCTATATATTTAAATAATTTTAAATGGCTTAAAAATCAGCTTTCTTCATAAATCTCCTGTCTATCTTGACTAGTTTACTACTGACTTTGGTATTCTTATAGGGTTGGGTGGAAAAAAGTTTCTTCTAGATTCTGTATTCCAATTCTGTCTTTGCCTTAAACTGACAAAGACAGTCTCGGAAGCAAAGTTAATGTATTCTAATAATTTTTTACCATGCACAAAAGTATTCCAAGAGAATAGAACAAATAAGTAATCAGAGAAAAAAAACTATTTTAAAATTTACTTTAGTTAAAAAACATGCATTACATAGGTGACCTAATTGACATAATCCATTTGTTTCCAGATAAGCGAGAGCAAAGTTATTAGAAAAATAATAGAAAGAAAAATAAAGGAAGAGAAGAAATAAAATTAAAAAGAACAAAATGGGGGCCAGAGCAATAGCACAGCAGTAGGGCATTTGCTTTGCACGTGGCTGACCTTGGCTTGATTCCAGCATCCCGTATGCTCCCCCAAAGCCAGGGGTGATTTCTGAGCATATAACCTGGAGTAACCCCTGAGTGTCAACACTGTAGCCCAATAAAAACAAAACAAAACAAAAAATTATTAAAAAAAATTAGTACAATGACAAGCAAATTTGTGACAATTATTTTATCTCCTGCAGATGCATGGAAAAAGGTCCTCAAATTCACTGCCGGCAGGAATGTTGACTGGTCCAGCCTTTTGGAAAAACAACATGGATATCCTTAAAAGGACTAAAAATTGAGCTTCCATCTGATCCAGAAATACCACTCCTAGATATACCCTAGAAAAAGAAAATCTAGGAAAGAGAAAAATCTTTTTTTTACCTTTTACAGAAAAACACAATTTGTAAAGAATGGCAAATATTGGGTAGCAAATCATGAAGTATATCTAAAAAGAGGATTCATTTAAATAACCTTGTGTTCTTGGCACATTCCTTTGGTGTCTTCTTTGAACTGATAAGAGTCTGTTTTTAGTTAAAGAACTAATTTCCTGCATTGAGACAGGAAAAGGGGGATCTTCTTCTGTTTACTTCTGAGCAGATCTCTAGCTCAAAAGATTTTGTACGTCAAAAAGGTTTTTGTAAACGTCTTCTTGTTTCCTTCAAGAAACTGGAGCCATAAAAAAAAATTACAGGTCCAGAAGGTCTTGGAAGGGTGATTTTGTTCAAAATCTCAAGGAAGTTAATGTAGAATCCTAGATTTTCAAGACTGTGAGGAAACTCAAAGAGTTTAACTCCGTATAAACGATTTAATCTCTTCTGAAACATGTTTATTTTTAAAATTCTAGTCTTAAATCCTTAAGTTTAAATGTACTCCCTCACCACCCTTTACTCACTGTTGCAATACTGTTCTTGATGGGATTGACTGATGGAGGAATGGAGGATGAGGCCTTTCTCCTCCAGCTTGGACCAAGTGTCTGTTACCCTGTTCAAGCGCTCAAGTATTGCAACAAATCACCAAATTACCAATTCCTTACTGTAAGGCCAATAATATTTTTAAATGGCATAAAATACTCCTGTATTTCTGCAAAAACTAGCATTATCTATTGCTGTATGTAGGCAGCTTCTGTTCTACAGCTATCAGTGGGATTTCAATGAATCCACTTTAGGGAGAGTGGGTTGCACGGGTGGCGAAATATGAAATATGAAATAATGAAACCACACACAGAGTATGTGGGGTCAACACATCTTCTGGCAGGAGTGCGACAAGTTTAATCTTTAGGCAAGGGGATTAATATGGGTAAAACCAGCCATAAGTATAGAGAAGAATAATTACAATCACAAAGCAAAGTTTAATAGTAAATATACTTAAGCTAGGGGTGTGAGCTATAAGGATTCTGAGTTACAAAGGAGAAGGTTATAACTCAAGGCAGCTCTTTGCAAGCTTACTTCAAATGTAAAATCAGGGATTATTAGGAAGTAGAAAATATCTAGGAACATGGTCTATGCTGAGCTGGGCTCTATAGTTTTAGAGGTCAAGTAAAGGAAGGACCCAAATCCTCTTAGGAGTGGTTAGGTGTGGTTCCCTTTTTCTAAAGAGAGTCAATAGCCCAGGGTCTGCTTTCTGGCTTTATCCTTGATAACCAGAAACTGCAGCTGCAAGGACATATTTGAAAAAGAGAAAAAAACATTTTCTTTGCTGCTAGGTGCTAAATATTATCCAGAAAAGGGTTTCTGTTAGTAATCTTTGGTGCTGGAATTTCCAAGCCAAATTATTTGATAGAGGCCACCATTTTGCCTTAGATTTACAAAGGAGAGATAGTCAAATAATGAACCAAAATGTAATGCCAAGCATCTCTTCGGAAATTCCTCAACCATCTACACAGGGGAAAAAGGCATCCACAGCAGGCCTTTTGAGGAACCCCATGGGGGTTATTTAGTTCTTCCCACCAGGAAAATGTGAGGATACATCTGGTGGGCTGAGCTCCCCTAAAATTTTATGTATGACTTGGCATTACACACTCCCTTTTTCTTTTAAGGGTTACACCAGGTGGTGCTCAGGGGTTACTCCTGGCTCTGCACTCAGGAGTCCCTCCTGGCAGGCTCAGGGGACCATATGGGATGCTGGGTTTGAATCGGGGTCTGTCCTGTATTGGTCGCATGCAAGGCGAAGCCTTACTGCCATGCTATCTATCAGGCTTCTGTTATTGTTATTGTTAAATGGTTTTCTTGCTGTGAAAAAAGAAAGTGGAGAAATAACAGCACCAAAAAATTAATAATTAGCAATCTGATCCTAGCAATGTAGGATACAGAAGTTGTAAATAATATAAAACATATATCAGGGCCCGGAGAGATAGCACAGTGGCGTTTGCCTTGCAAGCAGCCGATCCAGGACCAAAGGTGGTTGGTTCGAATCCCAGTGTCCCATATGGTCCCCCGTGCCTGCCAGGAGCTATTTCTGAGCAGACAGCCAGGAGTAACCCCTGAGCAACGCCGGGTGTGGCCCCCCCAAAAAAACCCATATATCAGCTAAATTGGTCAAAATACTATGAAGACTAGGATATCAGTTATTATCTATGTTATAAGGATTTAAATGTAGGCTGGTTATAATAAAGACTGAGAATCTTTCTTGACATTGAGGAGTTAGAACAAATAAGTAAAGCGTTTTATGTGAGAAAATTATAAGGAGCAAAAGAAAATTGGAGTAATACTAATATCTTCTATCCCTGCCATAAGCATAGAAAATTTAAAGTTTAGAGTGGAAGAATTAAACAATAGAAAACAATAAAATATATAAACATTTTGGTAGGAATATTGGTAGGTAGGTAGACTGATGTTCTGCTGAGTCTTCCCCTTATTATTTTTGAATAACAATAATTATAGATAGGACATTGAAACTATATAGTTTGTTAAAAATCTATCACTTGTTAAAATCTATCACTAAGTAAATTGGCTTCATGACTTACTTTTTTTTAAAGTAGTAAATTTTTTCTGTCCGAGTATAATATTCTGATATATTTTTCTATTTTATCTCATCTCATAAGAATGAGAAAACAACAATTTTTTTTTACTTGTTTTCAATCTCCACGGGTATTGATTTGAGAACCTGAAGGTCATAATTAGCAGAGAAAATTAAGTACGAAAAGGTTTATCTAATAAACTATTTTGGTCAAGGAAATGCTAAAGCTTAGTGGTTAATTAGGTAGTATTTAGTAAAATATCCTCATTATATAAGTGAAGAAAGAGAGAGCTGAAATGAGACTTGTCCAAATATATATTAATGATAGTCTCTGCTAGGTCTAGTTCCTTAATCTCTAATTAGACTATAGAAAGATATACCAATATTTCCAATACCTGGAAAGCATTTTGATTTGTGTTGGTTTCTGAACATTTGTTTAAAGATACCAGGATTTATGAAAACTGGGTTTCTTTCTCTCCTACCCATTGTAGTTAATGCTAATTTAAACTTTTACACTGCCAGGGACTGAAGAGGTGGCACAGTGGTAGGACGTTTTCCTTGTACACAGCTGACCTAGGACGACCATGGTTTGATCCCCCAAGCCAGGAATGATTTCTGAGCTCATAGCCAGGAGTAACTCCTGAGCATCACCGGGTGTGGCCCCAAAACAAAATAAAACTAAATAAATAAGCTTTTACACTGCCAAATTTATGGAAAATATGTATCCATTGAGACAATTTAATTCTTAGATCCTACAAATAATTCCAGTTTCCTAATTCTTGTCTATTTGCAATAACAAATGAGGAACAATAGCCTAGGTAACCCAAATTCAATGATTCTTGTGAACTCTCAACATAATTTAAGCATGAAATAGGATCATCCTGTAATAGTTAAGACAAGAGTCTTTTTTGAAAGGACGACTTTTATATCCACTCCTACCATTCCTACACTTGTAAGAGTAGCTTATATTCTTCAATATACTTTATATAAGGGAGGTCTCTAGCAATAGTTTATAGTTTGTCTTAAAAGACAAGTTGTATTTATTATGTATAAGGAAGTGAATTATAGAGTTGATAAAAAAAAACCTTCTGCGATAAAGTTTTTAGGATTGATCTTATTAAAAAGATGCAAAATATATAATAAGAAAAGAATGATAACTGCAAATACTTTGAGGAATATTAGCAGGATTGTACCTATAAACAATAGTGTTTATTCTTTCTATCCTTTAATAATTTAAAATTTTTCATAACTTTCCGATTTTCATGTTGCTTATTCTTTTTTTTTTGCCACACCCAGTGATGCTCAGGGGTTACTCCTGGCTATGCACTCAGAAATCGCTCCTGGCTTGGGGACCACATGGGATGCCGGGGATGAAACCGCGGTCCATTCTGGGTCAGCCAGGAGCAAGGTAAATGCCCTACTGCTGCGCCATTACTCCAGCCCCACTTACTTCTTTTTTGATATGTGTTTGTGTGTGTGTAGGTGGGGGTTTCATACCCAGTTGCCCTGGGTAATAGATGGGCCCTCCCATCTATTAATGGAAAACATGTGCTGCAACCATTTGTGCAATCTCTGTGTTTTTATTTTTAAAAGAAGTATAGATTTAAATAGTTTCTATGTGGATATTTTGCAAACTAAACTTCTACTAAATTCAGAGAGGTTTTTTTGTTTGTTTATTTGTTTGTTTTGGTATGGGAGGAGTTGGCTCTCAAGTATTTCCTTGGGAACTTTTATAGATCCACCAGCAATCCTCAAAGAAATAAGCCAATGATTCTATGCAAGGTGCTAAGGTTACCAGTGCTCAAGGTAGCTTCCAAGGTTGTACCCTGTGATGCTCCAGATCCCACATGGTGCTTTTCAGGGTTAGAACCCGTGTCAATGCCGTCTAGTCCAACCTCTATGGAAAGTGATATGGAGAGTCCTTCAAAATCTGAAAATTGAGCTTCCATTCGACCCAGCTATTCCACTCCTAGGGATATACCCTAGGAACACGAGAATACAATACAAAAACCCCTTCCTCACACCTATATTTATTGCAGCACTATTCACAGCAGCCAAGATGCCCTTCAACAGGCGAATGGCTAAAGAAACTGTGGTGCATATACACAATGGAATATTATGCAGCCATCAGGAGAAATGAAGTCATAAAATTTTCCTATACATGGATGTACATGGAATCTATCATGCTGAGTGAAATAAGTCAGAAGGAGAAAGAGACGCAGAATAGTCTCACTCATCTATGGGTTTTAAGAAAAATAAAAGTCATCTTTGCAACAATCCTCAGAGACAACGAGAGGAGGGCTGGAACTTCCAGCTCACTTCATGAAGCTCACCACAGAGAGTGGTGAGTGCAGTTATAGGAATAACTACACTGAGAACTACCAACATCATGTGAATGCATGAGGGAACTGGAAAGCCTGTCTGGAGTACAGGTGGGGGTGGGGTTGGATGGAGGGAGATTTGGGACATTGGTGGCGGGAATGTTGCACTGGTGAAGGGGGTGTTCTTTACATGACTGAAACCTAATCACAATCATTTATGTAATTAAGATGTGTAAATAAAGGAAGAAAGAAAGAAAGAAAGGAAGGAAGGAAGGAAGGAAGGAAGGAAGGAAGGAAGGAAGGAAGGAAGGAAGGAAGGAAGGAAGGAAGGAAGGAAGGAAGGAAGGAAGGAAGGAAGGAGAAAGAAGAAAGGAGAAAGAAAGAAAGAAAGAAAGAAAAAGAAAGAAATAAATAAAGAAAGAAAGAAAGAAAGAAAGAAAGAAAGAAAGAAAGAAGAAAGGAAGGAAGGAAGGAAGGAAGGAAGGAAAGAAAGAAAGAAAGAAAGAAAGAAAGAAAGAAAGAAGAAGAAAGAAAGAAAGAAAGAAAGAAAGAAAGAAAGAAAGAAAGATAGAAAGAAAGAAAGAAAGAAAGAAAGAAAGAAAGAAAGAAAGAAAGAAAGAAAGAAAGAAAGAAAGAAAGAAAGAAAGAAAGAAAGAAAGAAGTGTGTCATGGGCATGCTAGGCATATGCCCTCACCCTGTCCTATGTCCTGGTCCTCAAAAATTACTTTATTAAAACATTTTTAGTACTGCATCAATATCACTCTGAGGGCTTCAAGGGAAACTTCTCCTGCCTGTGCCTGTCTGCCTGTGTTTCTGAATCCCTGAAGATTTCCTCAGAGGCCTAGGGAGTGCATCCCAAAAAAACTCTCAACTACAGGCAACAGAAGAGCACAGCCGCTTCGCTTCCTTTTCATGTGTGTTTTACTGTGCCTTTTCCTTTCATACCATTTCAACTTCCTCATCTGTAAATATCCCAGTTTCCAGTTTTTGGCCACTAGGTGTCAGAAGTATTCACACAAAAGCCTCAAAGGTCCAAAAAAAAAAATAAGTTTTTACTTAACTGATCCCCTGCATATTTTGACTTTCCATTTAAACATATCACTTGAGCTCATAGAGTATCTCTTGTTTATCCATTATTCAAATTCAGAATAGAAACACCAGGAACAATCATTAAAATCAAGGAAAATGGGGAATTGTTTTGGTGCCATCTGTCAAAGAGTGAAAACTTTGTGGCTTCAGAACTTGTTCTTTCCAGACACTTCCCTACTCAGCTTCCAGAAATACTTTTAACTTTTCTGCAAGATGGTAACAGGCAACTGATCCATTTAGGAGTAGACTGTATTAGTACATATTCAAATATTTGTTGAAAATCAAAGAGTGGAGACTACAGCCAAAAACAGATGTGTACTCACTCACCCTGTAAAATAAGAAAACTAGGACACCAGAACTATAAACTCTACTAATGTTACACACGGTTTTCCCTAAGTACTCACTCAGAAACTAGTCAAAATTCACTTTAACAATATTGATCTTAGGATAAGTCACATATTTACTCTAGAAAATATTATCCAAAATATTCTTTACATTATGTTCAGTAATATAAGGGAAAGCTTAGCTCAGTAGACTCTGTGATAAAAAAATTTATTTAAAAAAATTTTAAAGTTTGATGTTTATTATATACAATTTACAGATTTTATATTAATTCTGATATAACTGATCAATTTAAATTTCTTTATTGTAGGTCTACAATTTCATAGATATCTTTTGATAATTTTTTAAAGAAAAACAGCTGTATTTAATCAAATGATGTAAAAGATCAATTGATATTATTAGTTAATAGAGTATTATTAGTCTCTCTGAGAGGGAAAAGATATTCACTTTGTCATTTGGACATAAAAGCAGTAAAAAATAATTAGGGAGAAATGTTGTATGCTTAATATTCTTATTTAGACATTTTTAATGCCATTTAGTATATTACAGACAGAAAAATCCTGTAACTATTAAAACTGTCTAAAGTAAGTGTGGCTCAAAAATATATTAAAAAGTATTTCATATTAATTTTGGCATTACCTTAATATTCTCTCTCATAGTATAAGAATAATATACAGAACCTTTACTACTGAGATATAGCTCCAGTCTTTCAGAAGTATCCTCTTTTCCTCCATGAACAAGTTCTGACACAAGTAAGGTTCATAGTTGCAAAATCAACAAGTCTTGTGAAATTTAGCCACACAATTTTCCAAGTATCAATATCCCTTTTACATATGAACTCTTTATTATGTTTATTTTATTTATAATATAAATCAATCTTTTTAGTTGATTTCATCTAACCCATAATTTAATGAATGTTAAGTTGTTCAGTGTCAAAGATTATTTATTAGAAATCAAATAAAACAGTTACACATATAGAGCTAGAGAGATAATACAGTAGGTAGGTGCTTTCATTACTGGGCCCCATTTGGCCCCTGAGCGCATCAGAATCAGTCCCTGAATCTAGCCATGAATAAACCCTGAGCATCATGGAATGGGACCCAAAAATTTAAAAATAAATTAAAATGTAACATGTAACTATCTTATTTTCTGAGAGTTGTTATAACTGTATCTGATGGTAAGAATATTTACACATACAAGATTTACACTGACACTAAACTGTTAGTATGGCTTAAAAGATTTAGTGCATCTATTTCTGAGGTAGTATAAGAGTGACACACTCAGATTATCCATACTAATGGATTTTAGCACAAGAAGTCAAGTTATAATAAAATAACCTGAGTTACAATTTTTCTGCTGTAAGTTTAATTCTGTTATCAATCTAGCTTTCTCATAAGTTTTAAGGGAAATTTAGTAGGGCTTTCCAAGTTTTTGTTATAGCCATAGCTTAGTGAGTTGCTTTTCTCTATGAGCATTTTCTATTCATATATATGTGTGTGTCCATTATTTATAGATATATCTATATCTATATACATAGTTTTGGGGCTACACTCAGCTGTGCAACGAATTACTCCTGACTCTGTTCTCAGATGGGACCAAAGCAGTGGCACAGAGCAGTAAGGCATCTGCCTTGCTGGCACTAGCCTATGACAGATCGCAGTTTGATCTCCCAACATCACATATGGCTCCCAAGACAGGGGTGATTTCTGAGTGCATCGCTAGAAGTAACTCCTGAGCATCACCATGTGTGCCCCTCCTCCAAAAAAAAGATCACTTCATCATTTCTGGCCATGCTCAGGAAAACCTATGCAGTGCCTTGGATTAAATCTGAGTGGCCACATTCAAGGCCTAACCCCTTAATGATTGTTCCAGCCCTTACCCTCTTTATTTTTCTCCAATAATTATATTGTTCTTTTTTTGTCTGAAATGCAACTTCCTCATTAGATATTACATTTTTTCAATTTTCTTTGTAAGCAGGCCTGGTTATATTCTAAGTGTCTACTACCAAATGTTATATGAGGAGGTCACCTTGACTAGACTTGGATTTCACTGTTCTTCCTGGGCCCTGTTGGCTAGATAGAGATATGCCAGTGAAAACTCTGGGCTTCTACTTGAACAACAAAAAGGTGTTTAGGATGATAAAAAAAAAAGTTAAAGGGACCAGGATTCCTAACCATCAGCTCACATAGTTATCATTTTAGTCCTAAAGTATCAATAAGTAAACATGTAAAATAGGTACAAAATTTTATTTGATGTTATGGTAACTGAATATCTATTATAAACAAGACTAATTCTTTTTTTTTAATTTTTAATTATGATAACAAAGATGCAAAGAAAGAGGACAAGGTAAAGTTACAGTGGAAGGACAATCACCCATAAACAGAATTCTCAGTAGTCCTATTGCTGATATCTTAACTTTGAACTTTCAGCCAAAGAACATTAAGAAAAATAAAACAGAACCTATGTCCAATTGCTTTGTCCCTCAAGTCCCCAGATTGTAGTACATAATATTTCTTAGCAGCATACAAAGTAATCTAAAGACATAACACTTATGTAACTCCATAAACATTGAAGGCAAAGTCTTTTTTACATTTCCATGCACATGCATATTAATTTAAGTTAACCTCAAAAGTTTAAATGTTTTGTTTCTCTTAAAGATTAGAGTCAAAGGAGCACAGTAAAAACAGTGTTAGAGTGGCAATTATTATTTGCATAGGCCCACCAAAATATGAGGGACATGGAATGGAAAAGCTTTGGCCTAAATACAAGGAGACCCTACCCCTGAGGTTTCCTGGCATAAGACCAACTCTATGCTCCAGGCAAACTAGTTTGTCCAATCCAGGTCATTGTCTGTAGTGCCAATACACTTTTATTTTTCACACAGTCTCTGTTGTTGGCATCATGTTTCTGTATTAATGATCCTGGAATCTGCATATCCTATATTGCAGTCAGGATGGTGCAGAGCGTCCTCTCGTTTCACCTCACAATTAAAGGGCAATGCAGAGAACCCTGTCCTGTAAGCAGGTCGTTGTTGTTGTCAAGTCTTCTTAGTGTTAAGGGAAGTCTCTTTTGAGCAGGTCGATGTCAGAGCCGTGGTAGTGTCTTCCTGGTAGAGGATTGTTTCCAGGTGTTGTTATAAAAAACCTTGGACATTTCGTAGATACCTTCCCTGGTTCAGGGGTGAATGGAGGATGCCCAATCTTATGAGGCCTGTGCAGGTCATTATATCAATGTTCAGGGTGTAAGGCCCATTGCACTACGAGATTTGTGTGTTCTGATCTCTAATAGATAAGAACTTATTTGTATTTATAGTATTTTCCCATTTTAATGTGCCTATGCAAACAAGGAACAATGCCACGTGGTGTCGTCGGCTCATATGGGGGCCATAAGAACAAGTCCAACAATCCCCATGACGTGGTTCAATCATAAGCATTAAACCGAGGGACTCTTCCACCAAAATTCCTTATTGAACAGCTCACAAGGAGAAGACAAGATAAACAGTGGATAGAATCGTCATGGTAAAAGAATATTTAGAGTTATAGCTGTTAAAGAAAATACACAAGGGCAGAGTATGTTGGAGAAGGAGGTAGGTCTTGGTGCCTAACAAATTAAAGAACTGAGGGTAAAGAGGGTTAATTAAGGGGAAGATAATGAATCTGAATAGGGATATGAGGGAGTAGAAGGGGCTCTGTGTGGAGGAGGGGAAATATATCAGAGGGGTTATATACATTGTATAGATGAATTGTTTATGGTCAGCTTGGCAGTCAGAGAGGACCACTGTATAGGAAGTCACGTCTACATATACACTGATTTTAGAGACCTATTTGAATATTATCCAGCAAATCTAGGGAAATCCATTTTTTTCCTAAAACAGTCAAAAATTAAGAATATTTTTGGGTGTTGTTAAAAATTATATATGTCACACGGGCCGCGTGCTTTTGAAGATGAATAATAGTAAGAAAAGAAATCTTGAATAAGATCCAGTCTGGGGTGGGGAAATCTCAGTCCCCTGGACTAAGTGGTCAGCCCAGGGAGCCTATGGCTAGCTGTCCTGCCCAGAGCCCCCAACATACCAGCTGAAGGGACACAAAAGAACTGGCATGTGGAGTCTTCCGGGTGCAGCCCTGCCTCTCTAGTTTGTGGATGCATACGGAGGGATTTCTCTCCCTCCCCACCCCCCAGGGCCCGATTAACCAGGCGTGGCCCTGAAGACCCGCCTGGCGTGGGGGGGATCTCAGTCCCCTGGACTAAGTGGTCAGCCCAGGGGGCCTATGGCTAGCTGTCCTGCCCAGAGCCCCCAACATACCAGCTGAAGGGACACAGAAGAACTGGCATGTGGAGTCTCAACAAGACTAATTCTTTTTTTTTTTTTTTGGACACACCCGGTAATGCTCAGGGGTTACTCCTGGCTATGCACTCAGAAGTCGCTCCTGGCTTGGGGGACCATATGGGACACCGGGGGATCGAACCGTGGTCCGTCCAAGGCTAGCGCAGAACAAGACTAATTCTAATGAATCCAAATGTCTTGCTTAAGTATGATATCACAAAAATTAAAAAGCTCTCAAGATTCCAAGCGGAATAAATATAAATAAAAAATCAATTTAAAAATATTTTTAAATATAGAAATGAGGTGGTAGCTATATACATAGAGCACACGACCTGCTTTTCCAAAAGCAGAGACATTGTTCTAGCTTCCTCCTCCTTTTACCTACTCTCTTTTGAAATGTAAAGACCCATCTACACTTAGTGATTCACCTAGTCTTAATTAGCATTAAGTAATTTTGTCTATTAATTACATCACTCCTCATCCACAGGTGGATTGAGTATGATCAATAAAAACGGTCATCTGGGGAGAACAGTTGGCTCTCTCTGTCCATGATGCTGGAAGTCCCCTGACCTCATGCTTTTTCTTTATATATATATTTTTTTTTATTTAAACACCTTGATTACATACATGATTGTGTTTGGATTTCAGTCATGTAAAGAACACCACCCATCACCAGTGCAACATTCCCATCACCAATGTCCCAAATCTCCCTCCTCCCCACCCGACCCCCGCCTGTACTCTAGACAGGCTTTCCATTTCCCTCATACATTCTCATTATTAGGACAGTTCAAAATGTAGTTATTTCTCTAACTAAACTCATCACTTTTTGTGGTGAGCTTCCTGAGGTGAGCTGTAACTTCCAGTTCTTTTCTCTTTTGTGTCTGAAAATTATTATTGCAAGAATGTCTTTCATTTTTCTTAAAACCCATAGATAAGTGAGACCATTCTGCGTTTTTCTCTCTCTCTCTCTCTCTGACTTATTTCACTCATGCTTTTTCAACCCTTAAGTCTATTTTTACTTGCCTTAATCCTTGCAGTGTCCCTGCTTCAGACCCATTGATCTGGAATTGGATTATGACAAGTGGAGCCTCTACAAAGGTTAATTGGATAAGAGCAACTGATATTTAAAATATAAAGCTGAGACACAAATTCCTTACCAATGAAGATAAGACTATTTTATGCCAATCCCTTGTCAGACTGAGTTAAATTTTACCCATACCAGATGTTAAAACTTTCGAGTACCGTCATTAGCGTAGACCATCCACAGCATTTTTTTTTGGTCAAGCCTCATACATTTTATCTCATGAACAGTGAATGTTCAGAATTTCTAAAGGAAAATAAATACCATAAGCAGATGGTTACCATCTGCTAACCATCAGTTAATGGCTGATATAGTGAAATATTACTCTGGAGAGGAGAGGAGAGAGTGTGGGAATAATGTAAGATGAACCTACAAATATTCAAAGAATAGTTCATAGAAAAGTGCATGTGATTATTTTATTTCCAAGAAAAATATACTTTTAACCACTGAATACAAAACACTGAAGTCAAATTCTCTTATGAAAATTAAAGGAGAATATATTGATTTTATAAGCTGCTCATTTTGTTCATCATTGAGTCATGAGTGCTTACCTTGCTGGTGCATTCTATAGAAAAGATATTTTGCAGGTCAGTATTAATAAATCTGTAAGGAATGCTGCTTCTTATCTCCTTTTTAAAACTGTAGTTGTTGAGTCTTAGAAATATCCAGTAGTTGGGGCCAGAGAGATAGCATGGAGGCAAGGCATTTACCTTGCATGCAGAAGGACGGTGGTTTGAATCCCGGCATCCCATATGGTCCCTGGAACCTTCCAGGAGTGATTTCTGAGCGTAGAGCCAGGAGTAATCCCTGAGCATCATCGGGTGTGGCCCAAAAACCAATAATAATAATAATAAAAATAATAAATGTATAGCATTTTGTAGAAGAATGGAAGGGCTAGAAGCAAAATATGAATCTTCCCTTCACTTTAGGGAATGTGGAATCACTCAATATTTATTGTCACTTGCCAGTGATTTCCAAAGTAGGCCAGAAAAGGCAATGGTGTATTGTTCCTGTGATAGTTTCAGCCTGTGGGCAAAAAGAATCTATCTTCCTGGAGTCTTTGCTCTGAACCCTGAGAATTGAGTTGGGAGCAGAATTGGTCAAGCTAAGTTTATACCTCAGCACATTGTTGCAAACCCCTTCCTCACTGACTAAATTGACTCCCAGGGAATTTTAGAAATTAATACACCCCAACATCTTTTATGTTTCAATTTTTCTTTCAGGATTTAGACAATGAAGACCAGGTATTAAAAGCAACAGTATATATGATGAAAAATTAGAAATGGTTGCACAACTCACATGAAATATTCAGCAAAGATCCATTTTTTTGCAACAAACACAAGACTAACAATAGAAGAATACTTTAAGGATGTACACGGACTCTATTATGACTCTATTAAGTCAGAGGGAGAGAGATGGACACAGAATAGTCTCACTCATCTATGGGCTTTGAGAAAGATTAAAGACATTACTGTAATATGGCCCAGAGACAATAGAGTGAAGGGCTGGAAGGGCCGGAAGTACCAGCTCACAATTTGAAGCTCACCACAAAGAGTGGTGAATGCTGTTAGGAAAATAAATACACTAACAGCTAGCATGACAATGTTAAAGAATGGGAGAAGTAGAATGCCTATTGAAAATACAGGTAGGGGTGGGGGAGGAAGGGGGTATTGGTGGTGGGAATGTTGCACTGGTGAAGAGGGGGTATTCTATTTATGACTGAAGCCCAACTACAAATTTGCTTGTAATCATGGTGCTTAAAGATTTATATATTTAAAAAAAAAAAAAGAAAAAACTACCTCAACATAATTAAAAGCTTACAGGATAAACCTAGCAACCAGCATGCAACAAGACTGAAAAATTCTTCAAGAATAGGAACCAAGCAAGCAAAAATACAAAAATAAAATGCAGAGATTATTTTGTTTATTACTTATTGCTTGGTTTGGTAATTTTAATTGAAACAATAATATTAGTTTGCTTTTGTAGAGGTAAGAGAAGTGGTGATTATCAATTCATAGCATATTAGCTTCATAGAACAAGTAAAAAATCATTTTAGTGGTTACTTAGGATGGGACATTTAGTGTGGTAAATTCTGAAATAAACATTTTTATAACAAGAGAATTTTAAAAGGATAAGATGGTTGACTTTTCAATATTACCATGATTCTAACAAACATTATAATAAAATAACCCTTCTTGGAAGGCTGTGGTTCTCAAATATCTCCAAAATAAAAACTAAATAAAATAGCTTAAAATTTGTGTTGACAATAATACCAACTAAGTGTTCACAACTGCTGGGAAAAATGTTTTGTTCTAACAAAATGAACATAAATAGAAATTACATTGCCAGGCAAATACACAGAAGATTTGGTAGCAGTATTTATGACTATTAAAAACAATAGCTATTATCATTTCCTGGATGCCTAGAAATATTTCTGAGAAAAGTTGAAATGATTATTCAATTATAATAGAATTATATGATGGAATAAAATAAAGGAATGTAACACTAAAGCACTAATATGCCCTTTGTGCTTTAAAATGTAATGTTTTGTTTTGTTTTAGCTTTGGTTTTAAGGCCACACACAAGAATGTTCAAAGATTACTCCTGGCTCTACACTCAAGAATTGCTCCTGGCAGGTCTCAGGGCAACATAGGGGATGCTGAGGGTTCAACCCAGATTAGCTGTATGCAGGCAAATATCCTCCCTGCTCAACTTTCACCCTGACTCATAAAATATAATATTTTAAAAATATTGGGTTCCAATGCTCAGAAAAAAATCCATGGTATAACTTTTAAGGTAAGTTAAATAACCTGTGTTATGTATAGCCTCTCTATATTTCCACTCCTTTCATACATTTTATGAGACTCTCATGTAATTTTATTCCTATCTTTGAAAACATCATCATTAGCCCATTGCATTTGCATCATTAGTTAAGAATAATAAGGAGTTTTCTTCGATTGCATAACCTGCAGAGGTTATAAAGGCAGTTATCAGATTCACATTCTGCATGAGCAAATAGGCTCAGAATAGTGAGGAGGTTATCCTAGTATTCCACTGCTCAAATGAGGTACCCTAGTCTGGCATTCTTTTTATTTTGGTGAATGAGGAATTTGAGTCATGCTTGACTGAATTTAGGCCTTGCTCCTGAGGTTCAGGAGCTTCTCCCTGCAATATTTGTGGAAGTATGTGGTGCTGAGGATCAAATTAGGGTTGGTGACCTGGAATGCTAGTGCTTTAACCTCTGCGCTATATTTCTGGTCCCAGGTGTTCTATTTTTTGTTGTTGTTATTGTTGCTTGTTTTCTTTTGTTTGTTTTGGGGCCACACCTGATGACTCTCAGGGGTTACTCCTGGCTATGCACTCAGAAATCGCTCCTGGCTTGGGGGAACATATGGGATGCTGGGAGATTGAACCACATTCCTTTCTAGGTTAGCCGTGTGCAAGGTGAACAGCCTACTGCTGTGCCACTGCTTCGGCCCCTAGTGTTCTATTTTTTTAATTGGTCCTTGAATCTGTCAAATTTCTTGATTGTAAGCCATGGAAATAACTATGGTCTTCTTTGTTAAAGAATAGAAAAATAGAAAGAATAGAGAAAACAAAAGCAAGACAGAAAACAAGAAAACAAGCAAGAAATAAAAGGTAAAGAAAAGAAAGAAGAAAAAAAGAAAGAAAGAGAGAAGAAAGAAGAAAAGAAAGAGGAAAGAAAGAAAGAAAGAAAGAAAGAAAGAAAAGAAAGAAAAGAAAGAAGAAAGAAAGAAAGAAAGAAAGAAAGAAAGAAAGAAAGAAAGAAAGAAAAAGAAAGAAGAAAAGAAAGAGGAAGGAAGGAGTAAGGAAGGAAGGAAGGATAGAAAGGAGGAAGGGAGGGAGGAAGGGAGGGAGAATGGAAGGGAGGGAGGGAGAAATGGAAGAATGTGAGGGAGGAGAAAGAAGAGAAAAGAAAACAATGTAGGAATACATATAGGGCCATATCCAAAAGGTCAGAAAAAGTGACAGTTTGAGGTAGTTTCAGTTATGACAGAGGACATGATGAAGTGTGACACATATGGTTTTTACATTGCTCCTGGGAGGTCTCTGCGACAAAGAATGACTTGACACAAGAATCAAAGTCTCAAAAATAAGAGACCAGGTGAGCTAGTTGTGTGTCCTCTCCTCAACTGTTTAAAGGGAAAGTAGGGATTCAACCCTTTATTCCTGGGAAGAGAATTTCCCAAAGGAAATATTAGTTGAGCAATTCCACTAAAAAAAAAAAAGTTGAAGAATTTTCCAAAGGGGATATTATTAGAGCAAGGGACTTCCCCTAATGAGCTATCAAGGTGCTGATTGAAACAAGTAGTTAGATGTTGGCAAGCCAAAAAAAGTCAAACACCTTCTATAATATTTATCCCTTCACTGGTGGAAAGACCATAAGAATGATCCATGTTACCAGCTGGAATCATGATCAGGGTAACAAAATCTTAATGACATTGTAAGTAGGATTCGAAGATAATGTGCTTGGCTTCTTGGTTATGGTTGAGTCACCCCAGAGCTTCCTGTAGCCACTGCAGTCCTTGTGATTACAGACTTCGTGCTAAGTGCAATGCTTTCCATTGAGCTTGCTTTCTAGACTGAGCTAGTTAATGCTCAGTGTGAATAAAAAAAAAAAAAAGACCCCATGCCAATCACTTAATGATTTAGTTATTTAAAACCAATGACAACAGAAAAGCTAATGGATATTAAAGAAATTGCAAAATGGAAACTATTGTTAATAGTATGATATTGTGTATCTGACAGCTGGCAAGAGAGTCATCACTTTTTTTTTTTTTTTTTTGGTTTTTGGGTCACACCCTGCAGTGCTCAGGGGTTATTCCTGGCTCCAGGCTCAGAAATTGCTCCTGGCAGGCACGGGGGACCATATGGGGCGCCGGGATTCGAACCGATGACCTCCTGCATGAAAGGCAAGCACCTTACCTCCATGCTATCTCTCCGGCCCCGAGAGTCATCACTTTTAAAAGTTCTCATCATGACAGAAAGCTCCTGATATGAATTTCCAGAATTTCAAAAAATGGAGAGGCTGGAGAGGAGTGATGTGGGCACTATAATGCGGGGGGATGGCAGGGGGATGAAGAGGCATGGAAGTCAATTCTGAAATAAATACAATGATGTAGACCAATACTTAAAATATGATGTGGAATAAGGGAAATAAGTTTCATTAGAGGATCTGGGAGTTAACTTAAGTCTATTATGTGCAAGGTATTGAGTTCAATCCCTGACCTCGTATGCTGTCTTCTCCAGCATCTCTGAGTATAATACTATTTGCTTCCAACACAGTTCTACTTGGCCACTATAAAAAAGGTTCTTGCCATAAGAAAAACAATTGTAACCATGCATGGTGATGGATATAGATACCATATATAGATATTTAGTGTAGTGTTCTTTTGCTATCAATATATGAAAATATCAATTATTATACTATAGAACTAATGAACAATATAATGTATTCTCTTTTGTTATTTTGGTCACATAATCTTTTTTTTTTAATTTTTATCACCAACAGGAATTAAAATGTTGGTTATCACATGAAATCCTCCCCCAACCAAGAAGAAAAATGAACAATATAATGTAATTCTATCTTTTTTAAAAATGTTTATCACCAACAGGAATTAAAATGTTGGTTATGACATGAAATCCTCCCGAACCAAGAAGAAAAATGAATGAAAAAACAAAGAACTCATAAAATCTCATGGGCAGTGGTAATATAAAAGATGAAGCCTGCTGTTGAACTTTTGAGTTCAGAGAAATTGCTGAATCTTAAGAACATTTTCTAGAACTAGAAGTCTGTGAGATTATCATAATTTCCAATGCAATCAAAAAAACTTTAACTTAATAATAGTTAAAATCATCATTTATTGATTTGTTAGAGCTTCTATAACAAAACATATGTTTTGTTCTGTATATGTTAATTAGTTTAGACAATAAAAAATGTATTGCCTCGTGGTACTGTGACTAGAAATCTACTATAATTGCATTGCAGTGTTCGTTCTCTCAAAGGTTCAAAGGGGGCAAGCTGTTCCTTGTTTCTCTGAAGCATTTGCATTTGCTGTAAATTCGGACATATGTTAGCTTGTGGACCTTTTTACCTGACTCTTTTCTAGTATGTTCACTTGGTATTACATGCCTGAATAATTGTCTCTGCATGCAAATTTCCCTTTCACCCAAGTACCCAGATTATGTTGGTTTAGACTCAATCTAATGGCCTAATTTTGGATAACATTTTTTTTTGTTTTTTTGTTTTTTTGTTTTTTGGGGGGGCCACACCCATTTGCTGCTCAGGAGTTACTCCTGGCTAAGCACTCAGAAATCGCCCCTGGCTTGGGGGGACCATATGAGATGCTGGGGGATGAACCACCATTCTTCCTTGGCTAGCGCTTGCAAGGCAGACACTTTACCTCTAGTGCCACCTCTCCAGTCCCATTGGCTAACATTTTAAATGATGCCTTTGCAAATTAAGTCCTCAAATTAACATTCTGAGAATTAGGAGATAGAATTTGAATATGTCTTTTAGAGGTGACAAAAGTCAATCCATAACAAGGATACTTGTTAATAATGAGTAATGCTTTGCATAGTTTTCAGTCTCATTTTCTTGAGATTAAAAATTATGTTTGATTTTTAATGTTTGACACTGCTTTGTTTGTGAAGTGTGAAAGTGGTTTTACTAAGCTTAAATGACCAATGACTATGTTCTAATGGTGGCCTAATTTCATATTTCCTATTGCCATCCTAAGTACAGAAATAACTGAATAGAACAGAAAGCTTTATTGACAATAAAACAACTTAAGTTGGCTGGAGAGCACCTTCAAAAGAGAGGGAATTGGGGATCTGATTTTATGGCAGCAAAGGTAGAGTGCTGCAACAACTTATATTTAGTCAGGGAAACTTTTCAGAAGCCTCACACATATGCATGAAGGAAACAAGTAAATGAGCTTATGTAAATGAGAAACAAACAAAGAACACACATCACATATACAGAAGAAAGGGTGGAGAAATGTCACTGAAAATGTGTCATTTATGATAATGAAGACCAAGGAGATTAAAGATTGAAATATAGTCTTCACTATCAGCTGGTACAGTCCAGCCAAAGGCCTGAGGTCCTCATCCACACAAAAGTGTAGAACTATTTTTTTTATTTTTATTTTATTTATTTATTTATTTTGTTTTTTTTGGGCCACACCCAGTGGTGCTCAGGGGTTACTCCTGCCCTCTGCTCAGAAATAGCTCCTGGCAGGCAGGGGGGACCATATGGGACACCGGGATTTGAACCAACCACCTTTGGTCCTGGATCGGCTGCTTGCAAGGCAAACGCCGCTGTGCTATCTCTCCGGGCCCACCGGGCCCATATTTTTAAGGTTCTCTTTGGCCCAATCAGATTCTATCAGAGCCAAGAAAAATACAAAGAGGCAGCTTCTTTTTTTTTGGGGGGGGGGGTCCACACCCGGCGGTGCTCAGGGGTTACTCCTGGCTGTCTGCTCAGAAATAGCTCCTGGCAGGCATGGGAAACCCTATGGGACACCGGGATTCGAACCAACCACCTTTGTTCCTGGATCAGATGCTTGCAAGGCAAATGCCGCTGTGCTATCTCTCCGGGCCCAGAGGCAGCTTCTTTTCGGGAGAAGTTGTCACACTCACTAAATTACAAGTCTAAGGGCAGTTTGTTTTAGCTTTTTCTAAACCCAGAGTATCTTTTTTTTTTTTTTTTTTTTTGTCAGTGGCAGGAGAAGGGGAAGGTTGCAAAAAACAGTTTTGACACTAAAAGCATAAAGTTCTTTTTTTATTCTTTTAAAATTTTTTAAATTATTATCTTTATTTAAACACCATGATTACAAATATAATTGTAGTTGTATGATTACAGTCATGTAAAGAACACCCCCCTTCACCAGTGCAGGATTCCCACCACCAATTTCCCAGATCTACCCGCTCCCCACCCCACCCACACCTGTACTCGAGACAGGCTTTCTTTTTAGCATAAAGTTTTTATTTAGAAAAGTATTGAGCTTTTCATAAGCTCTATTTACATTTTCATACTTAGATGGATTTTGTTTGTTGCTTTTTTCTTGCATTAAAATATTTTAATTAAATTTTTATTTATTTTTTAATATCTTTATTTTAACACCTGATTATAAACTTGGTTGTGGTTGGGTTTCAGTCATGTAAAGAACACCCCCCACTTCACCAGTGCAACATTCCCATCACCAATGTCCCAAATCTCCCTCCTCCCCATCCCACCCCCACCTCTGCTCTACATAGGCTTTCTACTTCCCTCATTCATTCGCATTGTTATGATAGTTCTCAGTGTAGTTATTTCTCTAACCACACTCACCACTCTTTGTGGTGAACTTTATGTAGTGGGCTGGAACTTCTAGCCCTCCTCTCTAAAAATTTTTGCAAGAATATCTTTTACTTTTCTTAAAACCCATAGATGAGTGAGACTATTCTGCATCTATCTCTCTCTGACTTATTTCACTCAGCATAATAGATTCCATGTACATCCTTGTATAGGAAAATTTCTTGTTTGTTGTTTTTGTTTTTGTTTGTTTTGTTATTGGGTCATACCTGGTGGAGGTATTGGGAACCATATGTGGTTTCAGACTGAGGTTAACCACTTGCATGGCAAGTCCCATACCCTTTGTTCTATCTCTCAAGCCTCAGCATTTAGAGGTTAGAGGTTTTATTCTTCCCTTCCAGTCTTTATGTTCCAAAACTTTTATTGAGAATTTTGCTACTGCTAATAACTTTTTGGCTTTTAAACATAATCTTTCTTATGGGAGATGGTAAAATATTTGAAATTTAGTGACAACTAACATTTGTTAAACAATTTTTATGTATCAAGAACCTAATGTTATGTTTACCTAGATTATTATCTATTTAATCCTTAAATTATATTCACCTTATGCCTGGAAAAGTTGAGTCTATGAGATTTTCATAAAAGTTGGTATTTGAGGGGCCGGGAAGGTGGCGCTAGAGGTAAGGTGTCTACCTTGCAAGTTCTAGGGTAGGACGGACCGTGGTCCTATCCCCCGGCGTCCCATATGGTCCCCCCCCCCCCAAGCCAGAAGCGATTTCTGAACTCATAGCCAGGAGTAACCCCTGAGCGTCAAACGGGTATGGCCCCAAAACAAAAACAAACAAACAAACAAACAAACAAAAAAGTTGGTATTTGAGAGAGTAACATAGCAGAGAAATTGGACTCAGGAGGATTCTGAGATGTAGAGATCACCACAATGTGGTATAGCTAATAAAAGTTTCAGTAACTTAAGATGACTCCAAAGTGGTCATATTCAAATTCTTTCTTAGGTGCCAATATTTTTTAATTTTAACTTACAATTTTTTTTTAAATTTAGACAGTATACAGGGATGCTCTGGCATTACTTCTGGCTCTATGCTCAGGGATGTCTCCTGGCAAAGTTCAGGTTGGCAAGTGCCCTACCCGCTGTGCTATCACTCTTTTGCCAAAGCAAAAGAACAAGAAATGATCTGAAAGACTTGTAGGGTAGTAACAGCTATAGTATAAACAGCTGACCTACATATCTTCTAGAAAAGCAACATGTGAGAGAAGAACTAGGACAGATGGGTAAACAGGATGGCAGAAAGTACTGCATCATGTCACCCTTAAAGTTTATCAAAGTGCACAAGACTTTAATGCTGCTCTCCTTCCTTTCGCCTTCCCAGAAATTCATCTAGAATACATCAGAACTTTGTGTATCTTTGCTTTTTCCCACCACCACCCCTTTCCCTTGCATGTGATCAACTCTGGCTCTGCTCAGGCCAAAGTAGAACCTTATCATCTTGTATTAATAAAGAATGCAGGCCCCTAAAGGAACAGCACCAACCAGTGTAGTATAGCCTATATGCAGTAAAGCCCACTTCAAGTTCTATCTGTTCTCTTTGATGTGCATTATCATACTAAAACACACACACTCAAAATGTTCCTCAGCCAGGTTCTTTGTGATTCCTCAAAGGTTCTCTCTTATGAGCATGTATAAACTTGTCTCTTTTATGAGTATGTAGAAATTTCTGGAAAATACCTAGAATACATATAAGCTTTGGTGTCTCTCTCTACCACTGCTGAGCATAAAACCAGGTCCTCCAATTCCCTCTCTTTGAATCTGTAGTGGTGGGCATCCTGCTTCTTTGCCAGTAAGGCTTTCTGTTCTATTCCATTGTTTTTTTTTTCTATTCCATTTATCCTTTTTCTAGGATGATGTATAGAAGAAATGTTTCTCTTATAAAACAAACAAACAAACAAACAACAACAACAAAAAAAACCAGAGGTTCTGGCCTAGTCAAAAGCTGGGTAGAAAGTCAGAGCAATTTTTTTACTTGGGTAAATATCTAAATATTGTGTTGGAGGAACATTATTTATTATAAAAAATGATTTTTTTAGACCCAGAATAACACTCAGCTGAGTTGTCACACAAGCTACTCAGTGCTGAAAGTTGAGTTTTTTCCATCCGGCATTGGTGCTTGTTCAAACTTATATTGATTTAAAGAAAACATACCTGAATGCCTCGGATATATTTTTATGTTCTGTTACTACAGAATTAAAAGAAACACACCAAAGCCTTTATCCTTTTTCTTTCCAAAGTCGGGAGAAAGTAGAAAGGGGTACTAATACACTCCAGGGTTCTTTGGCAAGCTTCACCTTCAGAGTGTGCCTCAGGACTTACCCAAGAAAATTTTCCACATCAACAATGTTTAGGGGCCAGAAACAACTAATCTCACCATCAGTAACACTTTGCACTTGGAAATTCTCTATTGCAAAAGGCATCAGCTTTCAAGGCTTCTTTCCTAATTATCTTTGCAATGGAGCAAATCCTTTCCCACCCAGTCTAAAGGGAAAGGTCTTTATTTATTATTTATCTCCTTCTCCCAGGCTTGTGCAAATAATATGGTCTTTAGCAATTTTTTTTTAAATAGACTTGGAAACAAAAAAACAAATTCATTATCTTTGAAATGGACTCTTTTTCTCGAGGAAGGTGCTGTTGTGTCCACAGTCACTCCCCACACACAGGTCAGCTAATCAATGAAGTGGGGTGATGACCAAATTGTAAAGTGAATGAATTCTACACATCAGGTGCTAGCTAGCCAATAGACGCAGGTGAGGCCTTCAGTTAAAGAGTCTTGCTTTTTGGGTCAATAATAAGGAGGGAAAAATAGCCTGATCTTAACAAGATCCAGTCTTTATTGCACCTTGGCTGCCTACCCAGGGTCCTGAGGGAAAACACACTTTAGTACTGACCTTGTAAATCAGTTCTCACAAAACCTCCCTCTGTTGACTCTGCTGAGATAATGCCTGCTACATCTAGAGATAACATAAATGGGGACAGTAGTGTGGGCTAACAAAGAAATTAGCTTAAATTATAATATTCTATACTAGATCCTAACCTTCTTTGGTTCAATTTCAAGGTATAAAAACTAACACTAGGAGTTATTTTTAATTCTCTGCAGTGATTCCCTGGTATCTAAGTTCTCAGTTTCCTCAAACGTTTTTCTGATCTTGGCCCCCTTTTCACCATGTTTCTTTCCTGTGGCCAGCCTGTCATTCCCATTGATCCTCAATTGAACTGTACTCCCTTCCTGGCCCATTCATACAATTTTCACCTTGGAATTTTCATAAAGCAATCTAGAGGGAACCATAGTGGTTTGAGTTGACAAACACTGGGCTAAACCTTAATTAGTTATAAGTTCAAAAATTAGAAATATGCCACACAACTTCTATATAAGAAAGCGTTTGGAATGGGGAGGAGAAGGGATTGTCTCATAGCTATATTGGTAGGGGAGGTCATTTTGACCTCAATTTAATAAATTAAAACTATGAATTTTTCCTCTATTCCTGCATTCTTGTTGACTTCATGCATGCTGAAAGGGAAAAAATTTTTAATATCTTTATTTATACACTTTGGTTATAAACATAATTGTAGTTGGGCTTCAGTCATATAAAGAACATCCCTCCTTCACAAGTGCATCATTCCCATCACCAATGCCCCAAATCTCCCTCCTCCCCACCCCACCCCCGCCTGTATTTGAGACAGGCTTTCTATTTCATTCATTCATTCATTCATTCATTCATTCACATTTTGATGATAGTTGTCAGTGTAGTTATTTCTCTAACATCACTCACCACTCTTTGTGGTGAGCTTCATGTAGTGAGCTGGATCATCCAGCCCTCATCTCTATTGTCTCTGAGAATGATTACAAAAAGTCTTTTATTTTTCTTAAAACCCATAGATGAGTGAGACTATTCTGTGTCTATCTCTCTCCTTCTGACTTAATCCACTCAGCATCATATATTCCATTTACATCCATGTATAGGAAAATTTCATGACTTCATCTCTCCTGACGGCTGCATAATATTCCATTGTGTATTTGTACCACAGTTTATTTAGCCATTCATCTGTTGAAAGGCATCTTGGTCATTTCCAGAGTCTGGCTATTGTAAATAGCGCTGCAATGAATAATGGTGTGAGGAAAGGATTTTTGAATTGTATTTTTGTGTTCCTAGGGTATTTCCCTAGGAGTGGTATAGCTGGATCATATAGGAGCTCAATTTCCAGTTTCTTGAGGAATCTCCATATTGTTTTTCATAAAGGCTGGACTAGACGGCATTCCCACCAGCAGTGAATAAGAGTTCCTTTTTCTCCACATCCCCTCAAGCACTGATTGTTCCTATTCTTTGTGATATGTTCCAGTCTCTGTGGTGTAAAATGATATCTCATTATTTTGATTTGCATCACGAAAGGGGAAATTTTCTGTATAATGACAAAGAGATATGGTGTACCCTCACCATGTTTCTTACAAATTGCCATCTTTATATCTCTATATTAGAAATGCCTCTATTCTATATTAGGCTAATAAACTTGTTACATATGTATGCTGTGATATGTAATTAGGCTAATAAAATTATTACATATTTATGTCGTAATATGTAATAAAGCAAATACTTTGAATTTACTCCATAAAAATTACAAATATTTAATAGTGGGGCCAGAGCAATAGCACAGCAGTAGGGCATTTGCCTTGCACGTGGCTGACCCAGGGCAGACCTGGTTCAATCCCCAGTGTCCCATATGGTCCCCCAAGACAGGAGAGATTTCTGAGAGTATAGTTAGGAGTAACCCCTGAATGGCCAAAAAAAACCCCAAAACCAGCAACAACAGGGGCCGGAGAGACAACATGGAGGTATAGTGTTTGCCTTGCATGCAGAAGGTCAGTGGTTCTATTCCCGGCGTCCCATATGGTCCCCTGAGCCTGCCAGGAGTGACTTCTGAGCATAGATCCAGGAGTAACCCCCTGAGCACAGCCGGGTGTGACCCCCCCAAAAAACAAAAAAAAAGCAAAAAAAAAAAAAAACAACAACACAGTATTTAGTAGTTTCACCAGATATCTATAATTGTTTAATTGAATTTCCCAATAGGTTTTATAAATCATCTTCACATTATGATCCTGTGATTATTCATAACAAAAAAAGAAAACAAAAAACAAGACTGGTTTCTATCATATATATATATATATATATATATATATATATATCTTAAACTTCAGCTATACTACTGTTTTATTTTCTATAAACATTGTAAGTTGAGCACATTACTTTAGTGTGCTTTCATTTTTCCTTGAAAAAATAATATTTAAACCCCACCTACCATCACCTTCTTCCTGGCAGAAAAATACCCCATCATGCTCCTTTACGAAGTTCCATGAAAATAATGGCTGTGAATACTTCCCAGGTAGTTCGATTCTGGCTGATTCCTCTGTGGCCGGCTCTGAAAGAGAAAGATAAATTCTCCTTTCTACATGAACTACAGCAGTCCAACACCGCCCCCTACACCCTCTGACAGAAACAGCCTAGCTCCGCAACTGAAATCACATCACATGAGCTGCTAACCCCCCTTCGATGAGATCGGTCTATAGAGCTGAAAACTCTTGGTCTTTTCTAGTGATATGGGTTTGGATCAAGCCCCCCAAATCCAACCCACCACCAAAAAGGCCAATGGCCACACCACCACTATCTTCCTGACAGAAAAAGAGAGTGCCCTTCTTGCTCCTTCATCAACCCTGAAAGAAAATAATGGCCATCTATACTTCTCAGGTAGTCTGGTCCATGCTAATACCTTTGTAGCCTTCTGAGAAAGGGAAAAGGTGAAGATTCACTTTTTATTTTTCATAAACAACAGCATCTGAATGCCACCCCCTACTCTCTCCAATAGAAATGACCTAGTTCAGCAATTTAAACTTATCAAACTTCCAAACTACCCAATTTGCATCAGATTTATAAATCCTGTATTTCAATATCTTGGAAAGAAAAAATGGTATTTAATCATCCAACATATTTATTCAGTTAGTTTAAATTTATTTTGGAAGCCAGTTAAGTAGAGATAATCTCATAAGATAATTCAGAAATGACCCCCCCCCTTTTTTTTTTTTTTAGAAAATGAAAGTATTCCTGATAGCCAAAAGACTCTTATACTTCATGTTTTTTTCTCTGTCTGATTTCACTTTTAAGCTGAGGATTCATATTATTGCACAGACTTAGGTATAAAATAACATGAAAAAGTTCTGAAACAGAAACACTAAGATGTACAGTGTCAGTGAGAGAATAGTGGTAATATAATATACTATTCTCTGTTTGCTCTTTTATTCTCTTTTCCTTCTGAATTAAGGACAGACTCTCTTAACAGTTTATATCTAGCATCTCAAAAAATTCCAAATAGTTCTACTAGCTTCTAAATTCACCCCATGTAGATTAAGAAATCTCTAAAAAATGTGTCCAAACCCTTGGAGGAAATCTCATGGCCATAGCCTTTGGTACACATTACTCAACATATTTGCCTTGGGTGAACCAATGACAGAGATATGTATGTTGCAGTTGAGAAATATCTCACAGACACAATGAGTATTAATGAGCTTTCTATAGAGTTTCCTAGTTCTAGGCTAGAGAGCAAAACTAATTGCCTAATAAAAAGGCTAAAAGACAAGAGAAATAAATGTCAGAGAACAACTCTTTAGGCACTTTCAAAAATAAGATTAGCTATTTAATTCACAGAAATTTTATTTAAAGTCTGGTACATAAATATGGATATCTCAGAAAAGCAATTGCCTGGATATGCATTTGGCTTCTATGGTTTTACTGGCCGCAACCATAAGAATTTGCTATTGATAGTAATTACAAATCAAAACCCATCAATGAAAATTGTACAGTTATAAAATATCACAAATCAGTTTATAGGAAGGGCTCAAAATAAGTAGGAATTTTTTCTAATGAATAAAACAAGTTAATTTACCTCTGTTAAAATGGAGGGGAGAAGAGGGGAAGGGAGGAGATAGGAGAAGGGGGAGAGAGCTGAGAGGAAGGAGAGACAAGGAAGGAGAGAAGAGAGGTGAAAGGGTGGAGAAGTGGGAAGGAGAGAAGAGGAGTGGAGAGGGGAGGGAAGGGGAGGAAAGGATAGAGGAGAGAATAAGGAGAGAATAGAGGAAGAAGTGGAAGGGAAGAGAGAGGAAGAGAAGGGTGGGGAGGAAAGCAGAGGGGAGGAGAGCAAAGGGGTGAAGAGCAGAGGGGAGGGGAGGAGAGGAGAAAAGAGAGGAGGAGAAGGAAGGGGAGAAGCTATGAGGAGAGGAGATAAAAGGAGAGAGGAGAGAAGAGGATAGTAAAGGAGAAGAGGAGGCATTGGCAGACTATATAAGTACATATGATTTAGCAGCAAACCACAACTTCATATATACACTTGTACAAGTTCAATGCAACCTTAGTGCTTAACTTGGTTGGAAAGTAACTATTTATTTTTTCTTTCATTTTTTATTGAGGCCATTGTGAATTACAAGTCCTCCATAGTTGGATTTTAAGCATAGTGACAGTGAAGTAGGACCATTCCCACCACCAGTGTTGACTTCCCTCTACCAAAGTTCCCAGCATGCATCCTGTACCTCCTCTCTAAGCCCCCTGGGTTTTCAGGATAACAGGTCCATTTTAAGTTTAGCTTATTATAGTTTGGGACTCTTTATTCTATTGTTGTTGACTTTGACTTGGGTGTTTTGTTCTGATCTTTGTTTTCCCACCAATACACCTGAAACCACTTGGCCCCTGAGACCCATCCCCCACTCTCTTTTTTTTTCTCAATTTCTAAAAAAAAAAAAAGCTGAAGTATGAGGTAAAACATAGTAATTTATGACCCAAAAAGGCGAAAGCCCCTATCTAGAAAATAAAAATAGAATTAAAATTAAAAAGCGGGTTGGCAATTTTTTTGCATAGGCACAACAAATGTTGGGGAATTTAGAAAGTAAATACCCTTGGCATTAAAAACAAACAAACAAACAAATGCAATAAAACTGGGTGTCTCTACCCATGAAGTATCCTGTCATAAGATTGAAGACAGGTTCTGAGCATACTAGTTGTCAAGCCCCAAGTGAAATAAATAATATCTTAAAGGAAGTAAAGTCGGGCCAGATGTATCAAGGATCAGAAGCAAAGTATTCCCAAAGGAGATTTTTTTTATAGGCAAAGAGTTTCCTATCATCGTTACCATAGTTGCCATTTACTCTTTATCAAATATTGGTCTAGCACTTACTTGCCTTTCTCAGTATCTCTGAGAAGGTGGTATAGTTAAACTCTGTACTTGAGATGCTTACATTTGGGAAGTTTGGAAGATTTTGCAAGGTATCACAGAGAGCCATTAGTCCCAGATCAGGATACTTCCAGTTTCCAAATCCCAAGATTTTTCCCACAGCGCCCCCATTAGGTGAACCTCAACATTACTCAAAAAAAGAGAAATGAAATCCCAGTAGAATTTCCAGGCTGGCATATCAAAACATAGAGGTGGAATTTAATTATTAGATAACAGAAAAGATCCTCTAGATTCTATGCCACTGTCTTTAAACCAATCCAGTCTCTGACACAGTGAATTTAGCTCACTAGTGTCTGAAATTTAGAAAATCCCAATTTTATCTTTTTTTCTTTTTCTGATCTTATTTGGAAACTTATTTGTTACAGTCATTGAATCTTCTTTACTTCCCTCACGCCTTTCTACTTCTCCTTCTATTCACTCGGATTCCAATTTCTGAATTTTCAACTCTACCTTTCATTCATATGTGTGAAAGTGGTAGTCTAGGCCTGTTCATCACATCACCCTCCACCAGGGAAAGATGATACTGTTCTGTGTTTGATCAGGAGTTATTATATTTATGCATTTTTCTGAAAGTTAATTTACTGTTTGTAAATCTGTTTAAATGATTCACTTAATTAAATTTTATTAGGCTAATAAATTTGGTTCATTTTGAGTTATTAGATAAAATTAGTTTTTTAATTTCCCAACTAAGAGTGGGAATTAGATTTAAACAAGATCAAACATTGGTCAGATCCCTCATACTACATATAGTCCTTTGAACACCACCAGATTTACTTTCTGAGCATGAAGCCAGAAATAGCCTCTGCTCATAAAAAAATAAAACTTCAGTAGCTAAAAAAAACAAACGAACATAAGAAATCATTAATAATACATTCTTGCTATGACACAATTATTATTGTGATAATTGATAGCATTTATTATAAATAAAATGAGCTACTGCTGAGCTAAATATCACATGGGGCGGAGTTTTCATTTTTCATTCCAACAGCAGCTTTTGAAAAGTCATATTCTAATTATGATTTTACAGAGATGGTATCTGAGATCCAAAATGGTTACAAATTGCCCAACATTGGCAGAACCAAAGACTTCTTGTCTCAAAGAAAGATTGTTTAGTACAGTTTCTAAATCGTAAAATGTAGGATAGAAAAGAACAGTCTTTGTCCTAGAACTACAAGGTTGAGATAAGAAAGGAGGTGCTGCTCCAACTTTCTTTATACAATACAGTTATGAGTATCTCATGCAGAGCAGCACTTGCAGCAAGCAGATAAGTAGAATGAAAGGTTTCCAGTCACTTGCTCAAGAGAGTGGGAGCAAAGTGGAGGTGGCCCAGGTGATGGTGGGCCATAGGTGATATGGGATGGGTCGGTGACAATGTGGCAGGGCCACTAAAATGACCATTTATTGATTGCAGCTTCAGTACAGTCAGCTGGTCTCTGGTTTCTCTTTGTTTGGGGGAAAGACACACCCAGCTGTACTCAGGGTTTAATCCTGGGTCTGAGCTCAGAAATCACTCCTGCAGGCTTGGGGCCCAAATGGGATGCTACGGATTGTACCCAGATCGGTTGTGTGCAAGGCAAGCATCCTACCCACTGTGCTAGAGCTTCAGCACCTGGTCTCTAGTTTCTTATCACAGTTTATTATTCCTGCTGTCAGGCCATTGCTACTGCTCCTAAGTGCAGTTTAGAATTGGCTGGTCACTAGATTAAGGCCAGTCATTCCTGTTTGACTAGACTAGAGGTGGACAACAATACCTCTTACCTTATTACTCCAAAGTACAGATCTGAAGGACAAGGGGTCAGGTTTCGTTCAAGAGTAGTCGCTGTTAGGTTATTGGACAAAAAATGACTCTGATGATCATCTGATGTCTTTGGTTTGGTAGACATAGATAGAAAATGTTGTATGAATCCCAGTTCTTTTGTAATATTAGCTAGCAAATACCACCTTCCCAGCCCCCCCCCCCCTTTCCTCTCACAAGCCTAGAGTGATTGTCTAAATTTTCCGGCTTCAAATGATCAAGTGATCATTTACAAACTCTGTCCCTCTGATCATACACAGGCTTGAGACAAAGCGCAGGTTTGAGGGAAGAAAAAGAAAGGAAGCTGGAAAGATTTCTTTTTTTGTGAATCATTGTCTCCTGCCTTCAAGGTCTCTTGGAACTTTTCTTTTTCTTTCTACATGGGTAACAAGATACTTTTTCTTCTGCTCTGAATCACACGATTTCACATATATCAAGTTGTTCTTTCTAACTTTCTTTCTCACACTGAATATCTCTACTTAGTGAGAGGCCATACTTACACACACATACATCTAAAACACACACATGTTAAATGTATAATTTAGTGAACTTTAACAGATTTGTAAAGTTGTTTAACCATTATCACCATATATAATAAAAGAATACTATCACAATCCCTCCCCTCAAATATTTCTTCCTATTTGCAATCCTCCTTATCTTCTTTCTCTCCTTTAAAGTCGTAGGTAATCATTAGTTATATATATATATATATATATATATATATATATATATATATATGCCTATTTTAGATGATTTGCAAAAATAGAATCACAACATGTGGTCTTTGCTATGCTTTTTCTTTCAGCATAATGTTTCTCCAGATAATGGTCTGTATTAAGACCTCATTTGCTTTGAAAGACTGATTAATTATTCCTTTTAAGATTAAATAAATTTATTTATTATTCATTAAGTGGTAAAAATTTCAGATATTTCTACTTTGGTATATTATAAATTATGCTTCTATAACTACCCATACACAGGATTGTATGAACATGTTTTAATTTCTATGAGAATTTTTTTTTGTTTTTGGGTCACAACCGGCAGCGCTCAGGGGTTACTCCTGGCTTCACGCTCAGAAATCTTTCCTAACAGGCTCGGGGGACCATACGGGATGCTGGGATTCGAACCACCAGCCTTCCGCACATGAGGCAAACACCTTACCTCCATGCTATCTCTCCGGCCCAAATTTCTATGAGAATTTCTAAAAAAGATTTGATGAACTATAATGTACTCTACATTTAACTTTTTGAATATCTGTCATATTCTTTTTCTCAGCAGTTGCACCATTTTACATTCCCACTATCGATGATACCTGTAAATACAAAGTAATAAACACCAGATGAGCAAGTACATTGTTGAAACTAAAAATAGACACTATTACTACTATGCGAGATAAAATTTTTTAAAAAGGTAATTATTGACTGTGAAATAAAATGATAATGTTTTAACAGAGGAAAGAGAAACCATTTTAGTTCTCTGCATATAAATAAATAACATGTAATTTAGATAGACAACACTGAGCTAAGAAGATGCCTTCTATATTCAAGAACAAAAACCAGGAGAATGGATATCCTAAAATATTAAAGGAAACTTTCTTTTTCTGTCAACCTGAGAGCCTACCATAGGAGATTGCAGGGAAAAAGAGTTTTTAAATTTCCTTTTTTTTTTTTTGGTTTTTAGGCCACACCCAGTGATACTCAGGGGTTACTCCTTGCTATGTGCTCAAAAATCACTCCTGGCTTTGAACCACGGTCCTTCTTAGGTCAGCTGCAGCATGAAAGGCAAATGCCCTACTGCTGCGCCATCGTTCCAGCCCCATAAAAAATTTTTTTGTTTGTTTTTGGGTCACACCCGACAGCTCTCTACTCTCAGGAATCGCTCCTAGCAAGCTCGGGGGACCATATGGGGTGCCAGAATTCGAATCACAGTCCTTCTGCGTGCAGCCGGGTGTGACCCAAAAACCAAAAAAAAAAAAAAAATTATGTTTTCTATCAAGACCAAAGAATTAGTTTGTGGAATGACAACTGGACAACTGGCATCCAATTCTGCATCATAGGGACATACCAGAACACTTCTGAATTACTTTCAAAGTCTGTATTTTCAAAATTTTTCAAAATTTCTTTTATTTAATTTTTTTTCAAAATTTCTTTTTCACTATGTGCCTTGCATACCAATTGTATTTATTTTCTTAAAATTCCAAGGTAGACTATATGGGGACGATATGGTATAAACTCAGACACCAGCCTCACCCCATCCTACTAACCTATTTCCTGTGTGTGCCCTTATCTTCATGGCATAGTTATCAGATCTATGTTCTAGGTAATAGAAAAACAGAAGAAACAAAGAACAACTACAGTTGTTTCCCAATGTATTCATAAGGAGTATTAGCAAAGATGCCAGAGAAAATTTCCACTTTTATCTCATTGGCCAGAAAAGTCATATAATGGTAAGACCAGACCAAGCAGTAAGGAAGAATACAGCATTAATTTATAAAACCTTTTGCCTGGTCAAAAATATAAAATACATTTTCTTTTCTTTTCTTTTCTTTTCTTTCTTTTTTTTTTTTGCAAGTAGCAATCGGGGTTTATTACCTTGGCCAAAGGGTTCGACAGTCTTCGGTGGTCCGTGGACCCCGAATGCCAGTCGCATACAGCTTTTTATAAGCTTTTGAGATGTTACATACGTCATTCAATAAACCATTAACTGACAATACAGCAATTCTGAAATAATACTTCCTTCAATTTCTTTTTTTGTTTGTTTTGTTTTGTTTTGGGGTCACATCCAGCAGTGCTCAGGGGTTACTCCTGGCTCTATGCTCAGAAATCCTCCTGGCAGACTTGGGGGACCATACAGGATAAAATACATTTTTCAACAGAAATAAACAGAAAACAAACACCATGGAAAGCAAAACAGGAAAAAAATGTGGCAACAACATTTGTTAAATTTTGGGAAAGATGTCCTGTGCTGTCTTTTTAGTCACCTGACATTGATCTCTTTTGAGCGTCATATCTGACTTCTACTATGACAGACTTGACACCGATTATGAAGAAATTCAAGGATCTGTGATAGGGCAAAGATATGATTCAAATATTTGAGCACACTCTTTGTATGTGTGAAGCCCAGAGTTTAATCTCAGCCTTTACATGGATCACTGAGAACCAACACTGAGGCACCTAAGAGAGAGAGAGAGAGAGAGAGAGAGAGAGAGAGAGACAGAGACAGAGACAGAGAGAGACAGAGAGACAGAGACAGAGAGAGAGGGAGAGAGAGAGGGAGGGAAAGAGAGGGAAAGAGAGAGGGAGAGAGAGAGGGAGAGAGAGAGGGGGAGAAAGAGGGAGAGAGGGGGGAGAGGGAGAGAGAGGGAGAGAGAGAGAGGGAGAGAGGGGAGAGAGAGGGAGAGAGAGGGAGAAAGAGGGGGAGAGAGAGGGAGAGAGGGAGGGAGAGGAAAAGAGAGAGGGAGAGAGAGGGAGAGAGAGAGGGAGAGAGAGGGAGAGGAAAAGAGAGGGAGAGAGGAGAGAGGGAGAGGAAAAGAGAGGGAGAGAGAGGGAGAGAGGGGAGAGAGAGGGAGAGGGAGGGAGAGAGGGGGGAGAGAGGGGGAGAGAGAAGGGGGAGAGAGGGGGGAGAGAGAGGGGGAGAGAGGGGGAGAGAGAGGGGGAGAGACAGGGAGAGAGAGAGGGGGAGAGAGAGGGAGAGAGAGGGGGAGAGAGAGGGAGAGAGGGAGGGAGAGAGAGGGAAAGAGAGAGTGAGGGAGAGGGAGAGGGAGAGAGAGGGAGAGAGAGAGGGAGAGAGAGATAAATTAGACAAAAGTGCAGTTCATGGAGTTAACTTGATATAATGAGGTTTCCTTTCAAAATCACACTGTAAAGTGAGTATGGCTAAACTCACTCTGTAGATACCCTATCTGTACATTTTTTATGCTAAGCATATATTTGTTTGTTTGGGGCCATATCCTCAGGAACTTGGGGACTACTTGTGACTCAGGTCTCAGAGGTCACTTCTGGTAGTGATTTAGGGAACATATGGTTCCTACAATTGAATCTTTGCCTCTAGTATGCTAACATGTATTCTAAACATTTTAACTATCTCTCTGACTTTATTATCGATTTGTAACCTTTTAATCAATTATCAGATTTAACTACAATTAAAATCCTATTTTCTTCTGATGCCTAGACTTTATTGTGTTTCCTTCTGATTTCTTGACTTTGTTCCAAGACTTCCTAGTCCTCTCTCCTCATCACGATAAGTTCATTGTGTACTCTCCTCTGAACCTCTTGAAGCATGGGTGGTCCTTCTTTGATATATGTTATCATATACCATATATCATATATCAAATATTAAGGAAGAAAATATTTCTTCATGGCTTGATAAAAGCCAGTAGTTGGCATGGTAGTTATGAGAACAATGTGGGATATTTGCTTCAGGTTTTAATGAATGTAACCTGTGAAATTAAAGAAGAAACTAAAAATTCAAATGCATAGAAATGAACACAAAACATATACAGTTTAAGCATACAGTTTCTGGGTGAATCCTAGGTTTTTGTTCTGGTGCAAAGACCTCCAGATATTACCTGATTTACAAGGTCTTCAAATTTTTCTAGAATTCAATTTTTTCTAGAATGAGTTTATAATGTTCTCCTTTTTTATCTAGTCATAACCTTTACCATAGCTTTTATTACCCCACATTTTGCATTTAATTTACATATTTGTCTTCACTCGCTACTAAAGTTAAGATCTACGATGAAAGAAGCCAACAAAGTTAGTCTTCATACTGCCATCAATAAACCTATGACCTAAGGAAAACTAAAAAGACTCGGGGATTGTTTTTTATATCTGTGGTGAAGAGTGTGGTGTTAAAAAGTTGTATGTATAAAACCTTATCATATTTTTTTGGATTTTTGGGCCATACTTGGCAGCACTCAGAGGTTACTCTTGGCTCTGCACTCAGAAGTTACTCCTGGCAGACTCAGGGGACCATATGAGATGCCAGGGATCAAACCCAGATGGCCCACTGTACTATCCCTCCAGCCCCTGAAACCCTATCGCACTCAGAAGTTACTCCTGGCAGACTCAGGAGACCATATGAGATGCCAGGGATCAAACCCAGATGGCCCACTGTACTATCCCTCCAGCCCCTGAAACCCTATCACTAACAATGAAAATCGCTGGTGACTTTAACAAAATATAAAAATTAAATTGAAAACAATTTTTTTGCATATTTTTTTTTATTTAAACACCTTGATTACATACATGATTGTGTTTGGGTTTCAGTCATAAAAGGAACACCACCCATCACCAGTGCAACATTCCCATCACCCAAGTCCCAAATCTCCCTCCTCCCCACCCAACCCCTGCCTGTACCCTAAACAGGCTCTACATTTCCCTCGTACATTCTCAATATTAGGACAGTTCAAAATGTAGTTATTTCTCTAACTAAACTCATCACTCTTTGTGGTGAGCTTCCTGAGGTGAGCTGGAACTTCCAACTCTTTTCTCTTTTGTGCCTGAAAATTATTATTACAAGGGTGTCTTTCATTTTTCTTAAAACCCATAGATGAGTGAGACCATTCTGCGTTTTTCTCTCTCTCTCTGACTTATTTCACTCAGCATAATAGATTCCATGTACATCCATGTATAGGAAAATTTCATGACTTCATCTCTCCTGACAGCTGCATAATATTCCATTGTGTATATGTACCACAGTTTCTTTAGCCATTCGTCTGTTGAAGGGCATCTTGGTTGTTTCCAGAGTCTTGCTATGGTAAATAGAGCTGCAATGAATATAGGTGTAAGGAAGGGGTTTTTGTATTGTATTTTTGTGTTCCTAGGGTATATTCCTAGGAGTGGTATAGCTGGATGGTATGGGAGCTCGATTTCCAGTTTTTGGAGGAATCTCCATATCGCTTTCCATAAAGGTTGAACTAGACAGCATTCCCACCAGCAGTGGATAAGAGTTCCTTTCTCTCCACATCCCCGCCAACACTGTTTATTCTCATTCTTTGTGATGTGTGCCATTCTCTGGGGTGTGAGGTGGTATCTCATCGTTGTTTTGATTTGCATCTCCCTGATGATTAGTGATGTGGAACATTTTTTCATGTGTCTTTTGGCCATGTGTATTTCTTCTTTGTCAAAGTGTCTGTTCATTTCTTCTCCCCATTTTTTGATGGGGTTAGATGTTTTTTTCTTGTAGAGTTCTGTCAGTGCCTTGTATATTTTGGAGATTAGCCCCTTATCTGATGGGTATTGGGTGAATAGTTTCTCCCATTCAGTGGGTGGCTCTTGTATCCTGGGCACTATTTCCTTTGAGGTGCAGAAGCTTCTCAGCTTGATATATTCCCATCTGTTAATCTCTGCTTTCACTTGCTTGGAGAGTGCAGTTTCCTCCTTGAAGATGCCTGTAATGTCCTGCAGTGTTTTGCCTATGTGCTGTTCTATATATCTTATGGTTTTGGGGCTGATATCGAGGTCTTTAATCCATTTGGATTTTACCTTTGTACATGATGTTAGCTGGGGGTCTAAGTTTAATTTTTTGCAAGTGGCTATCCAATTGTGCCAACACCACTTGTTGAAGAGGCTTTCCCTGCTCCATTTAGGATTTCCTGCTCCTTTATCAAAAATTAGATGGTTGTATCTCTGGGGAACATTTTCTGAGTATTCAAGCCTATTCCACTGATCTGAGGACCTATCCTTATTCCAATACCATGCTGTTTTGATAACTGTTGCTTTGTAGTACAGTTTAAAGTTGGGAAAAGTAATTCCTCCCATATTCTTTTTCCCAATGATTGCTTTAGCTATTCGAGGGTGTTTATTGTTCCAAATGAATTTCAAAAGTGTCTGATCCACTTCTTTGAAGAATGTCATGGGTATCTTTAGAGGGATGGCATTAAATCTGTATAATGCCTTGGGGAGTATTGACATTTTGATGATGTTAATCCTGCCAATCCATGAGCAGGGTATGCGTTTCCATTTCCGTGTGTCCTCTCTTATTTCTTGGAGCAGAGTTTTATAGTTTTCTTTGTATAGGTCCTTCACATATTTAGTCAAGTTGATTCCAAGATATTTGAGTTTGTGTGGCACTATTGTGAATGGGGTTGTTTTCTTAATGTCCATTTCATCCTTATTACTATTGGTATATAGAAAGGCCATTGATTTTTGTGTGTTAATTTTGTAGCCTGCCACCTTGCTATATGAGTCTATTGTTTCTAGAAGCTTTTTGATAGAGTCTTTAGGGTTTTCTAAGTAGAGTATCATGTCATCTGCAAACAGTGAGAGCTTGACTTCTTCCTTTCCTATCTGGATTCCCTTGATATCCTTTTCTTGCCTAATCGCTATAGCAAGTACTTCCAGTGCTATGTTGAATAGGAGTGGTGAGAGAGGACAGCCTTGTCTTGTGCCAGAATTTAGAGGGAAGGCTTTCAGTTTTTCTCCATTGAGGATAATATTTGCCACTGGCTTGTGGTAGATGGCCTTCACTATATTGAGAAAGGTTCCCTCCATTCCCATCTTGCTGAGAGTTTTGATCAAGAATGGGTGTTGGACCTTATCAAATGCTTTCTCTGCATCTATTGATATGATCATGTGGTTTTTATTTTTCTTGTTATTGATGTTGTGTATTATGTTGATAGATTTACGGATGTTAAACCAGCCTTGCATTCCTGGGATGAAACCTACTTGATCGTAGTGGATGATCTTCTTAACGAGGCATTGAATCCTATTTGCCAGGATTTTGTTGAGGATCTTTGCATCTGCATTCATCAGTGATATTGGTCTGTAATTTTCTTTTTTGGTAGCGTCTCTGTCTGGTTTAGGTATCAAGGTGATGTTGGCTTCATAAAAGCTATTTGGGAGTGTTTCTGTTTGTTCAATTTCATGAAAGAGTCTTGCCAAGATTGGCAGTAGTTCCTCTTGGAAAGTTTGATAGAATTCATTAGTGAATCCATCTGGACCTGGGCTTTTGTTTTTCGGCAAACATTTGATTACTGTTTTAATTTCATCAATGGTGATGGGGGTGTTTAGATATGCTACATCCTCTTCCTTCAACTGTGGAAGATTATAAGAGTCCAAGAATTTATCCATTTCTTCCAGGTTCTCATTTTTAGTGGCGTAGAGTTTTTCAAAGTAGTTTCTGATTACCCTTTGAATCTCTGTCATATCAGTAGTGATCTCTCCTTTTTCATTCCTGATACGAGTTATCAAGTTTCTCTCTCTCTCTTTCTTTGTTAGGTTTGCCAGTGGTCTATCAATCTTGTTTATTTTTTCAAAGAACCAACTTTTGCTTTCGTTGATCTTTCGGATTGTTTTTTGAGTTTCCACTTCGTTGATTTCTGCTCTCAGCTTTGTTATTTCCTTCTGTCTTCCTATTCTTGGGTCCTTTTGTTGAGCATTTTCTAGTTCTATTAGCTGTGTCATTAAGCTACTCAGGTAAGCTCCTTCTTCCTTCCTGATGTGTGCTTGCAAAGCTATAAATTTTCCTCTCAGTACTGCTTTTGCTGTGTCCCATAAGTTCTGAGAGTTTGTGTCTTTATTGTCATTTGTTTCCAGGAACCTTTTGATTTCCTCCTTGATTTCATCTCGGACCCACTGGTTATTGAGCATGAGGCTGTTTAACTTCCAGGTGTTAAAGTGTTTCTTCTGAGTCCCTTTGGAATTCACAAATAATTTCAGAGCCTTGTGGTCAGCGAAGGTAGTCTGCAAAATTTCTATCCTCTTGATCTTATGGAGGTATGTTTTATGTGCCAGCATGTAGTCTATCCTGGAGAATGTCCCATGTACATTGGAGAAGAATGTGTATCCAGGTTTCTGGGGATGGAGTGTCCTATATATATCCACTAGGCCTCTTTCTTCCATTTCTCTCCTCAGGTCTAGTATATTCTTGTTGGGTTTCAGTCTGGTTGACCTGTCCAGTGTTGACAAAGCCGTGTTAAGGTCCCCCACAATTATTGTGTTGTTGTTGATATTATTTTTCAGATTTGTCAACAGTTGTATTAAATATTTTGCTGGCCCCTCATTCGGTGCATATATGTTTAGGAGAGTGAATTCTTCCTGCTCTACGTACCCCTTGATTAATATAAAATGTCCATCTTTGTCCCTTACAACCTTCCTGAGTATAAAGTTTGCATTATCTGATATTAGTATGGCCACTCCAGCTTTTTTATGGGTGTTGTTTGCTTGGATAATTTTTCTCCAGCCTTTTATTTTGAGTCTATGTTTGTTCTGACTATTCAGGTGCGTTTCTTGTAGGCAGCAGAAGGTTGGATTGAGTTTTTTGATCCATTTAGCCACTCTGTGTCTCTTAACTGGTGCATTTAGTCCATTGACGTTGAGAGAAAGAATTGTCCTGGGATTTAACGCCATCTTTATTTCAAAATTTGGTGTGTCTTTTGGGTAGTCTTGTCTTAGATTAGGTCTTTCAGTTTTTCTCTTAAGACTGGTTTTGTGTCTGTGAAGTTTCTGAGCTGTTTTTTGTCTGTGAAACCATGTATTCTTCCATGAAACCGGAAAGTGAGTTTTGCTGGGTATAGTATTCTGGGTGAAGCATTCATTTCATTCAGTCTTGTCACAATATCCCACCACTGCTTTCTGGCATTGAGTGTTTCTGGTGACAGGTCTGCTGTAAATCTCAGGGAAGCTTGCTTGAACATGATTTCCCCTTTTGATCTTGCTGTTTTCAGAATTCTGTCTCTATCTGTGGGATTTGTCATTGTGACTAGGATGTGTCTTGGGGTGGTTTTTCTGGGGTCTCTTTTGGTTGGTACTCTTCGGGCATGCAGGATTTGATCACATATATTCTTTAGCTCTGGAAGTTTCTCTTTAATGATGTTCTTGACCATTGATTCTTCCTGGAAATTTTCTTCCTGGGTCTCTGGGACTCCAATGATTCTTAAGTTGTTTCTGTTGATCTTATCATAGACTTCTATTTTCGTCTGTTCCCATTCTTTGACTAATTTTTCCATTGTCTGCTCATTTGCTTTAAGTTTTTTGTCCAATCTCTCCTGCTGTATGGAATTGTTATGTATCTCATCTTCCACAGCACCAAGTCTATTCTCAGCTTCTGATACCCTGTCCCAGAGCTTATCCATTTTGTCATTCACTTCGTTTACTGACTTTTTCAGTCCTGTTAGTTGACATGTTATTTCAGTTTGGAGTTTTGTCATTTCTGCCTTCATATTTTCTTGGTTCTTATTAGTGTTCTGTTCAACTCGATCCATGGTTTCTTGGAGTCTGTTGAGCATCTTCCATATTGCTAGTCTAAAGTCCTTATCTGAGAGGTTGATTAGTTGTTCAGTCATTATCTGGTCCTCAGAATTGTCATCTTCATTCTCTATGTCTGATGCTGGCCTGCATTGTTTCCCCATTGTCACACTTGTATTGTGGGTTTTTCTACGTGTTGTGGTGGTATTCATTGTCTATATGATGTAGGCAGCACACTCCTCTGGCTCCTCCCTTTCTGGATGGGCTGACTTGCCTCTAAGGGAGGGGAGTCCTCCATGGATGAAGCCTCACACTGGGTCAAATCTTAGGCCCGAGCATGCAACAGAGAAGACAGTCCAGAGAGAAATGTTTGCTTCTGTGATATAGCGCCGTTCTTAGTGTGATTTTTCCTTCTTGTTGCAATGGAGTTCTTTCCTTAGAAAGAGTGCACGGCCGCGTAGCGAAGCGGAGCGGCCGTGCTCCTCTGAGCCTCTTTTTGCCCCACTCGCAAGAGTTTCACGCAAGAGGACAGTAGACAGACATAGACAGGTCACACTCACAGTCTTTCACAGTTGAGCCCCACTGGGCCGGTGTACTTTCGCGGATTTTCCCCGTCTGGTGTCACACACAGGGAGCCGGCTTTTGCCCAGATAGCATTGTTATCTCTTCCCGAATGTAGTTTCTTTGGAGTTAGCTTCCCAGGGCTCTGAGGGAGCTTCCAGAGTTCAGGAAAGACAGAGAAGGGTAGGACAGGGCTCCCTTCCGGTGCTCAGTTCCTCAGAAGAAGCACAGCCCGGTGGAGATTCTGCAGGTAGAGCAGTCAGCACTCTGCCTGGAAACCCCCACCTGCAGCCATTTCTCACTCACTCACTGGCTCGCTGGGTAGCTTCTGAATGTAGTTTCTTTGGGGTTCGCTTCCCAGGGCTCTGAGGAGAGCTTCCAGAGTTCAGGAAAGACAGAGAAGGGTAGGACAGGGCTCCCTTCCGGTGCTCAGTTCCTCAGAAGAAGCACAGCCCGGTGGAGATTCTGCAGGTAGAGCAGTCAGCACTCTGCCTGGAAACCCCCACCTGCAGCCATTTCTCACTCACTCACTGGCTCGCTGGGTAGCTCCCGAATGTAGTTTCTTTGGGGTTCGCTTCCCAGGGCTCTGAGGAGAGCTTCCAGAGTTCAGGAAAGACAGAGAAGGGTAGGACAGGGCTCCCTTCCGGTGCTCAGTTCCTCAGAAGTGAAAACAATTTTTAAAGAAAGCTTCATACTCTAAGAGTGCCAAATTAGGAGGGAATCAGTGGGGATATGAAATGATGGGGTGATATAACATAGAGATAGTAAAGAGGGGTCTTGGGCACTTTGTGGCAGTGAAGCAATTAATTGTATGTAAGAGAAAAATCTAAATAAAAACAAGTGACCCAAATATAAGTTAAAAAATAATTTTGTAAAGGGTGGATTAGGGAAAGGAAGGAGGAAAGTGAGATGTTTTGAGGAACCCTGACACTGTTGGTGGGCACGAAGTTGGAACATTATATGCCCAAAAGTCTATCTTTAATAGTATTGTATATATCAAGTACCAAAAGATAAATTGGAAAGAAAAAAAAAAGCTTCGCATAATGATTGCATCACCTTTTTTTTCCGCAAGAAAACTTGCATAAAATTGGTGACAAACCCTGGAATGCATATATCTTGTTGAAGTATGTTATTGTGTTTGAAGGCAAATACAAAGAAATGGAATAACTGCATCATATGACAGCTCAGTTTTACTTTCTTGAGATATAACTATATGATCCTCCATAGAAGTTGAACCAGAAAACATTCTCAACGAGATAAAGAACAAAGAGGGTTACTTTTTTGGGGAGGCCTTGAGTCACAGCCAGCAGCGTTCAGGCGTTACTCCAAGCTCTGTGACCAGAAATAAGCTCTAATACATCTGTGGTGCATAAATAGAGTAAAAGATAAGGGAGTAAAATTAAGCAAATGATGGCAATCTTTTGTCTCTGAGTAGAAATTGAGAATGCCAAGAAAGTAGAGAGTGGAATGTGGGGGTCAGAGAATGTGATAATTCAGAAATCACATAAAAATATTTATCCAGGGTATCTGCACAGTGATGCAACAGAGATGAAATAACCATGTGCATCAACTTCAAAACTATAAATCAATGATATTATAAGCATATGATTAAAAGTATGATAATTATATTTTTAAAATTGAATTTGCTAGGGAGGTGAGGTGAAGATGAAAGAAAGCTTTGGATATTAGAAGGAATATTGACAGAAATAGTGGATGTGAAGTTGGAACATTTTATGCCTTCAACTCCATTATTAACAGCATGGGAATTCATGAACCATAGGACCACACTTTCGATATGGGGTCATTGGGCTGATATCACTAAGGCTTTTTTTTTTCGAGCAAGCATATTTATCTTCTTCTAGGAGGCCCTGCAGTTGAGTATATGCCCTAAAAATTTGTAGTATCATAGCTTTGAATTTTTGAATAACTTCATTTGCTTGATGCTGTCATCCATAAAGAAACATCCCAATTCAACTGGTCATATAATGGCAAGAGCTTACTAAACCCTCTGCCATTGTGTTAATGACATCATTGGTGATACAGTAATTTTCACAAATGAGCTTGCTGTTGTGCCTTTTTTTTCTTTCTTCCATTTTATATTTTTTCTTTCTATTTTTAGTAACTTTGCTTTCACTTACCTGGAAACATGTATTATAATCAACTATGTCAACTATACTTCCTTTTTTTTTCTTTTTTTTAAATTTTTTATTTTGAATTATGAGAACAAAAGATGCAAAGAAAGAGGTCAAGGTAAAGTTACAGTGGAAGGACAATCAGCCATAACATAATTCTCAGAAGAAGTCTCCTTGCTGATATCTTAACTTTGAACTTTCAGCCAAAGAATGTTAAGATAAATAAAACAGAATCCATGTACAATTACTTTGTCCCTCAAGTCCCCAGATTGTAGCACATTATAATATTTCTTAACAGCACACAAAGCAATCTAAAGCTATAAAAATTACGTAACTCCTTAAACATTAGAGGCATAGTATTTTTTATATTTCCATGTACATGCATATTAGCTTAAGTTAACCTCAAATTTTAAGTGGGTGCATTTAACCTCAAATTTTAAGTGGGTGCATTTTAAGGATTAGAGTCAAAGGAGCACAGTAAAAATGGTGTTAGAGTGGCAATTGTTGTTTGCATAGGCCCACCAAAATATGAGAGGCATGGAAAGGAATAACCTTGGCCTAAATACAAAGAGATCCTACCCCTGAAGTTTCCTGGCATAAGACCAACTCTAGGCTTCAGGCAAGTTATCGTCCGATCCAAGATATTGTCCGTAGTGCCAACACACTTTTCACACAGTCTCTGTTGTTGGTATCATGTTTCTGTATTAAAGATTCTGGAATCTGCATATCCTAAATTGAAGTCATGATGTGGAGTGTCTTCTCGTTTTACCTCACCATGAAAGGGCAATGCAGGAAGCCCTGTCCTGTAAGCACGTCGTTGTTAAGTCTTCTCATTGTTAAGGGAAGTCTATTTTCAGCAGGACGATATCTGAGCAGTGGTAGGGTCTTCTGTGGTAGAGGATTGCTTCCAGGTGATGTTATAGACAAACCTCACAATTAAGGGGCAATACAGCAAGCCCTGTCCAGTAAGCAGGTCATTGTTTTTGTTAAGTCTTCTTAGTGTTAAGGGAAGTCTTTTTTGAGTAGATCGATGTCAGAGCAGCTGTAGGGTTTTCCCTGGTAGAGGAATGCCTCCAGGTGATGATATATACAACCTTGGATGTTTTGTAGATGTCTTCTCTAGATCAGGGGTGAATGGAGAATGCCCATTCTTCTGAGGCCTGTACCAGGTCTTTATGTCAATGTTCAGGGTGTAAGGTCTCATTGCACTACAAGATTTGTGTGTTCCCATCTCTATTAGATAAGAACTTATTAGTATGTATAGTATTTTCCCATTTTAGTGTGCCTAAGCAAACAAGAAATAAAGCTATCTGGTGCTATCAGATTTATGGGGGCGTAAGAACATTTCCAACAATACCCTGACTTGGTTCAAACATAAGCATTAAACTGAGGGATTCTTTCACACCAAATTTTATATTGAGCAGTTCACAAAGAGAAGATAAAAACCATGGGGGATGATCATCACTGTATAAGAAAATATTCAGCAAAAGTTATAGCCGTCAAAGGAAACACCCATAAAATGTTGAAGAGACGTAAGTGTCCTTTTTATATAGTTTTTTAAAATAGTTGGGTGGGTGTTAACTCCAGGGCACCACTTTGATCTGTGACTTAGGACTCTACAGTACTTAAGTTAGAAAGGGTAAATGAGGAGTAATGATGATAGGAGTTAAGGAAGTTAAAGAGAAATATGATCTTATGAAGGGGTATGCAAAAGGGCAGAGTACAAAATGGACATTCTGCATATATAAAAACATCTATCCTAGGTGCCACCCTAGGTTCAGTGCAAAGACCAAGATCACCAACCACAGAAGATGGACTAAAATGACACTGAGGTAACAGAACCTCTAGAACCACAAAGAGTGACTTCATCATAAGTCCCACCTCAGGATCTGTGCAGATACTGAGACCTCTAAACACAGAGAAGTCTTACACACACACACACACACACACACACACACACACACACACACACACACACACACACACAAAAACACCACCGGGAAAGTAAAGGATCCTGATCCTGAGCGGAGTCTAGAGTTGATCCCATGACAGTATGCTCCAAGGACGGAGAAACCTCATATCTCTTAGGTCAAGTGAATTCCTTTTCGAATGACCCCAATATTTACTGTGCCAGGGCAGGAGGGAAAAAACAAATACAAAAAGCACAAAACCTTGGTTATTTTTTATATAAATATATATTACCTTCATTTATTATTGTTATTATTATTTTTGATTTACCTATCTAATTTGGTCGATTTTTCTGTTTGGGTGCGATTATTGAAAGTGTTGTCCCCAATTATATTTACTTTTTTTTCTCTCTTCCTTTTTTCTTTTTCGTTATGTGCTATGCCATGTTTCTCAATTCAAGACCATGGCATGATTTTTGTTTGTCTGTTTTTGTTTTTGTTTTTGTTGGTTTGTTTGTTTTGTCTGTTCTTTGAGGTGCTTATCGATACAGCTGGAGCCCTCACTGGATATTTGATACTTCTTTTGGTACTAGTGGAGTGTTTCACCTTCTTTTTCTCCATCTCCCAAATTGATGATGAGAGCCTTTAGAGGGACTCCGCCCATTTTCGGGGTATTAGACTCTTACCCCAGTTTATCACTTTTCTCTTTTTCAAACAAAACCACGCAACTTGAACTAGCTAGTCCTGCCTCCAGTTAGAGGGGGAAATAAGGGAGGCATCAAGACCAAACAGGTGCAGGACTACTAAGTAGTGGGTTGGATACAGAGGGGACCACATATTCTAGCCGCCCTGGGGTGAGGGAAAAGGAAATGGGAGGTAGGACAGAAACGGAGGTGTAGGGAGGACAATTTGGCGATGGGAATCCCCCCTGATTTTATGTAAATGTGTACCTAAAATATTATTGTCAACAATATGTAAGCCACTATGATCAAAATAAAAATTATATTAAAAAATATAAAAACATAATTCAATGATAGTGAGTATTATTAATGTTTCTTGTGCGCGTGGGGCAATAGCCCCCATGCGATTTTGAAAATATAGACTGGACAGAGATTACCAGTGACTTCAAGAAGCTGGGAGGCCAGAAGTTCAGGGCGCCACCCAGACCCTCCCTAAGGAGCTGAATGGATAATGGGGGAAAGCCTAGGGTACCTTCGAGCTCCACCAAGGGGCCCAACTTACCGGCTTGCCCAGGCATGTGGCCTGGGGAAACCCTGGAGATCTGGAGCAAAAGCTCCACCAAGGGGCCCAACTTACCGGCTTGCCCAGGCATGTGGCCCGGGGAAACCCTGGAGATCTGGAGCAAGGTGGTAGAGGGGTGCTGGGGTTACCCAAGTCTCACACCCCCACTAGGTCTGGTTAGGAAAGCCTCTGGCATGGCGGGAGCCTGCCAAACCTCCTCCTGCTAGACTCACGGCTCCCAGGAAGGAGAGATCCTTCAAGAAGCTGGGAGGCCAGAAGTTCAGGGCCCCACCCAGACCCTCCCTAAGGAGCTGAATGGATAATGGCGGAAAGCCTAGGGTACCTTCCAGCTCCACCAAGGGGCCCAACTCACCGGCTTGCCCAGGCATGTGGCCTGGGGAAGCCCTGGAGATCTGGAGCAAGGTGGTAGAGGGGTGCTGGGGTTACCCAAGTCCCGCACTCCCACTAGTTAGGAAGGCCTCCAGCATGGCGGGAGCCTGCCAAACCCCCTCCTGCTAGACTCCCGGCTCCCAGGAAGGAGATCAACTATACTTTCTTTAAATAAAATAATATCACACTTATTAGTGCTCAGGGCGTATGGTGTTTATCAAATGTAGGATTTTAGTCTCTACTTATTTATATATGTGGCATATGTATTTTTTATTTTTGGTGGTGGGGGTGATGGTGAAAGGAACACACCCAATGATGCTCAGCTGATTCCTTCTGGCTCTGCACTCATGAATTACTCCTGGTGGTACTTGGAAAACTATACTGGATTCTGGGAATTGAAATTGCATCCAGATTGGCTGTGTGCAAGGCAGGTGTTTTACCTGCTATGTTATTTTTTCAGTCCTGTGTTCTTAAGTTAATTGAATTCTCTCGATCTCTCTTTCAGAGCAGTACAAAGGAATAATTATAACACCCATTTCAAAGATTTGAGGATGAATGAAAGAGTAGATAGAACATGTTTAGTAAAAGCCCTAGTACATTATAAATGTTAAACACGCATCATTTTTCTCAATTGAAATTACCTTTCTGTTACATTTGATGCAACTAAGAAGCATTGTTATTTCTATATCTATGTTTGTCCTTCCTTCATAGCCACTACATAATGCATCCACTTTTCCTGGTATCTCACGTTGAACTAAATTAGTTTATGGCAAAGAATTCTCAACTGCGAGATGAATGGAATTTAAAGGGTGACAGAGTACCCAGTGTTAAGACTTTTTGGGACATCATTAACTGGGTCAAAATGTTAAATACACTATTTGTTATGCTAGAAGTGACTGGGACTATATTGCAGGAGCCAAGGGAACCAGGAAAGGAGAATAAGAGATTTTGGCTGGTCCTCAATTCAGTTCTCTCTCATTAATAGGCAGAAGGAGAAAATGAGCTGCTTGTGTTCTGAGAGGCCTCCAATTTGTGCAGAGAAAGTTTCTCTGAGAAAGTGCTGTTATGTCTGGTATTTTTAAGAAGCTCTTTGGTCTGATTCTAAAACCTGATATAGTTTGGTAAATATAAACCATCTGTGCACATAATTTATCTAAATCTTTATAACTGTGTGGATATTAATCTTACAGTTGGGAGTGTTTAGGTTAGATAACTGGTAAGAATAAATTACCACATTAAATTAAAAAGTGTATATCATGAAGATTATCAGTACCAAGCACTTTATAATGTATCTTGCTTCTAAAGAAAAAATCATTTAGTAATTTTAGTATCAATTAAAATTAATTCAAAGTACCATGAAGAGTTTTCTTATTCCTCCCTTTTTTCATAATTAGTTCTGGCCTCATTTTCAGTAGAACGAAGTGACTGCCTTTTTGTTTAGTTTTTACATTTAAAGCAATTAGAGATCTAACTTGGAAGAAATAAAATAGCTGCAGAAAATCTCAGTAATATAGTAGAATATTGGGGAAAATGTGTGATTTATGGCATCAGCAGGAAAGTTGCATAAAGTTATAGTAGCAGATTGTAGACTAGCATTATTTACTACTAATTAACACCCCGTTTTTCTCAGCATTATTCTTCTTAGTCTTTTTTAGTCAATTCATCATTTTCCTTCACTCATATAAATACAACTGCATAACATGTTCGTGTAACTTATTTTTCATCTTCTTTAACTCATCCTTTTTTCACTTAGATAATTAGAAATAGGATTAAAGAGGCACAGTGAATAGGGTGCTTTCAGTTCATGACACCAAAAATGATTCCCCAAACCCTACCAGGAGTAATACCTGAGCACAGAAGCAAGATTCAACACTACGAGGTATGTTCCTCAAGTGAATAAAAAAATAAAAATATATGATCATTACTTATAACCATAACCTCAAAAGTTTAAGTGGTTTGTTTCTCTTAAGAATTAGAGTCAGAGGAGCACAGTAAAAACGGTGTTAGAGTGGCAATTATTGTTTGCATAGGCCCACCAAAATATGAGGGACATGGAATGGAAAAGCTTTGGCTAAAATACAAGGAGACCCTATCCCTGAAGTTTCCTGACATAAGACCAACTCTAGGCTCCAGGCAAACTAGTTTGTCCAATTCAGGTCATTGTCTGTAATGCCAATACACTTTTATTTTTCACACAGTCTCTGTTGTTGGTATCATGTTTCTGTATTAAAGATCCTGGAATTTGCATATCCTATATTGCAGTCAGGATGGTGCAGAGTCCTCTCGTTTCACCTCACAATTAAAGGGCAATGCAGAGAATCCTGTCCTGTAAGCAGGTTGTTGTTGTCAAGTCTTCTTAGTGTTAAGGGAAGTCTCTTTTGAGCAGGTCGATGTCAGAGCCGTGGTAGTGTCTTCCTGGTAGAGGATTGCTTTCAGGTGTTATAAAAAACCTTGGATGTTTTGTAGATACCTTCCCTGATTCAGGGGTGAATGGAGGATGCCCATTCTTATGATCATGTTACTTAAATAAAAATATATTAAAAAAAAAGAAAAAGCTAAAAAGAAGAGACAAGAAATTTGACCATTGTTTAAAAGGTATGTGTCTAAATACAATGAAAAAGAATAAGAGATTAACAAAGGATACAGAGGACAATATCTAGAGTTCATGTTGAAAACAATGAAAAATGGGGCCAGAGCAGTGGCACAAGTGGTAGGGTGTCTGCCTTGCATGTGCTAACCTAGGACGGACCTTGGTTTGATCCCCTGGTTTCCCATAGGGTCCCCCAAGCCAGGAGTGATTTCTGAGCACATAGCCAGGAGTAACCCCTGAGCATCACCAGGTGTGGCCCAAAAATAAACCAAAAATTCATAAAAATTTTACAAAATATCTGTGGCCTAAACTCATCAATCAAAAGACACAAAAATGATCAGATGAATCAGGAAACAAATTCTTACATTCTGCTGTCTGTCTGAAGCAACTTAAACTCCAATGGTAACATAGGATCAAAATAAAAGATTAAAAATATTAATAGAAGTAAGTGGCAGGGCCAGAGTGGTAGCAGAGAGGTAGGGCATTTGTCTTGCATGTGGCCAACCCTAGACAGACTCTAGTTCGATTCCCACCATCCCATATGGTCCCTGGAGTCAGCCAGGAGTGATTTCTGAGCACAGAGAAAAGTAACTTCTGAGTGCTGCCAGATGTGACCAAAAATAGAAAGAAGAAAGAAAGAAAGAAAGAAAGAAAGAAAGAAAGAAAGAAAGAAAGAAAGAAAGAAAGAAAGAAAGAAAGAAAGAAAGAAAGAAAGAAAGAAAGAAAGAAAGAAAGAAAGAAGAAAGAAGAAGAAGAAGGAAGGAAGGAAGGAAGGAAGGAAGAAGGAAGGAAGGAAGGAAGGAAGGAAGGAAGGAAGGAAGGAAGGAAGGAAGGAAGGAAGGAAGGAAGGAGGAAGGAAGGAAGGAAGGAAGGAAGGAAGAGAAGAGAAGAGAAGAGAAGAGAAGAGAAGAGAAGAGAAGAGAAGAGAAGAGAAGAGAAGAGAAGAGAAGAGAAGAGAAGAGAAGAGAAGAGAAGAGAAGAGAAGAGAAGAGAAGAGAAGAGAAGAGAAGAGAAGAGAAGAGAAGAGAAGAGAAGAGAAGAGAAGAGAAGAGAAGAGAAGAGAAGAGAAGAGAAGAGAAGAGAAGTGAAGTGAAGTGAAGTAAGTGGCAGCATTAAAAAGTTAAGAGAAGGGCTGGAAAGATGTCTAGTGGGTACTTGCCCAGTGTACAATATGGTCCCTCAAGCACACCAGGAGTAATTCCTGAATAGTAGTGCAAGCCTTCTACTCCAATCTGGGGAGATTGGGAAACACATGTCTGGAAGAAACACCAACACGGGAAATAATCAACACAGGTTAAGGATATAAAATAGGTTCTGGAAATTCCACCACAAGCTATCTGCCAGTGGGCAATAGGGCACCAATAAGCAGACAGGCAAGCTATGGGTGCAAACTGGAAGAAATCTCTCTTACCCGAGGTCTTTATTGGAAAGAGTAGAACCACCCCCATGGATGGATAATAGGTAGAGGTAAGAAGCAAGTCCAGAGATTCTACACACCCAGTGGGACAAGGACATGCAAAGAAGAAATATACTGAAAAAGTTGAAAACCGGTTACTCCCACATCTTCCCCTTATTTATTTCATAAAAAATTGCAAAAATATCAGAGGAGACAAAATGAATCAGAAGTCTATCATGCCTACCTGGATTGACCCCTGAGCACAGAGCCAGGAATATGGCCTAAGTATAAACAGGTATGGCCTAAAACAAACAAACAAGTAAGAAAGAGCATCATACTCATACAAATTATATTTCAAATTAATGTAATAAGAGACAGGCATTAATATTGAATAATGAATTACAGATCAATACATCAATAGGTCTTAATACTCATTAACATATATTTACCAAATGAAAGTGCATTAAAATGAATAATCTATAAAGAGGTCAGAAGAAAAACATCAACAGAAGCACAGTAGCTATAAATGCTCTCACAATTAGACAAGTCAACTAAAAAGAAGCAATAAAAAAAACAACTATATTCGATGAAAAGTCAGAAAAGCTGGGCTTAATAGAAGTCTTCACTTTTTAAGAAGTCTTCATTCACAAAGGACACATGCTGTAATTCAAGTGACAATACAGCCATGAATAGCAAAATCATAATAAATACCATTTTAAATCACAATGAAATAATAGCAGAAACCAACCATAAGAACAAAACTAGAAGAAAAAAAACCTTAAGCATTTGGAGACTAAAGAATAAATAATTGAAAAACTAGTGAATCAATGGATTAATAAAGAAGGGTGGTTTTTATTCTAAAAAAATAAAGAGAATAAAAACACACACTCTCAGAAAAGTTTTGTTACAAAACAGCAAAAAACAGTTCCAAGAGGGGCCAGAGAGATAGAGCAGTGGTAGGGCATTTACCTTGCATGCAGCTGACCCAGGACGGACCTCGGTTCAATCCCTAGCTTCCCATATGGTCCCCTGACCCAGGAGTGATTTCTGAGCACATAGCCAGGATAACCCCTGAAGGTCACCGGATATGTTCCCCCCCCCCAAAAAAAAAAAAACCCAGTACCAAGAAGAAAATTTCTAACAATGCAAGATTATAGCAGGGAATTAGAAAAGGCTCAGGTAAATCATATATCTCCCCACATAAGAATAAATAAAACCCAAAGTCAATGGATTTTATAAATTACTTTTGGATAAAACTGTTCATTTGAGATGGAAGAAGTTGGACCACATAAGTTGATGCTCAGGGCTTATTCCTATCTCTATTTTTTCGGTAACTCCTGGTGGTACTGAAGGATTGAACTGAGGTCATCAGCATGATGTGCTGGGGATTGAATCTGGGTCATCTACATGCAAAATATGTTATCACCTCCTGCAATATCTCTTGGGTTTCTGAGCTGTTTATTTTTAATCATTTAAAAAGTTCTGAACTTTGAGTAGTTTCTCCCTCACTCTAGGGACATTACCCTCCCCCTCTTATCTTAGCAGTTCACTTTCTAATTTTTTTATATAAACAGTATGCAGCAATGAGAAGTACAAAGGGAACACATTTCTCTTTGTTTTCCCCCTGGAAATTAATATCTCTTCATTTGGTCAGATTTAAAACTCTTTATGAATGTTATAAGCAAAATACATAAACATTTTTTTTATTTTGATGTAATAGTAAAACAGACTAATGTACAAATGATAAGTTTGTAGCATGAAGAAAATCCAAAAGATACCAGATAAATTAACATCTTTATACACTTTCCTTGGATAGATTTTAAGTTATTTAACTCCCAATAAAGACTACTCTCTTGGTTTCTAGTGGTATTTACTTTACACACTTTTTAATTTTCTGCTAGTGGCATTTTATATACATATATTCTTTTTTTTATTTTGGGCCACACCTGGTGATGCTCAGCGGTTACACCTGGCTATGTGCTCAGAAATCGCTCCTGCTTTGGGGGACCATATGGATGCTAAGGGGATCGAACCATGGTCTGTCCTAGGTTAGCGCATGCAAGGCAAATGCCTTACCACTTGTGCTATTGCTCAGACCCCTAAAATATAATTTTTATACATTGCTTTATATGGACATTTGGGCAGTTTCTAATCTTCAATTAATACCAGTTGAGCTTTCATGGACATTCTAGTATGTTTATTTGGTGAATAATTATATACATTGAGTTTATATCAAGAAATAAAATTACGAGGTTATGTAGTTTCAGTTTTGTTAGATAACTTGTTTTCCAAGTGCTTATCCAAGTTTTTTTATTTTTTTAATAATTTGAGTGGTACAAAAATCTTTGCTCTTGAATAAAGTACTTCCTTTTTTCCTTCTTGTCTTAAAATGCTTTTGTTTTGAGCAACAAGACTCTCTTCCAAGTCTTCAGCAGTAAAGAATGCAGAATTTAAAATAAAAGGTAAAGAAGTTAGGGAAATGATCTAAAATAAAAATTACCTGGAGGGGCTGGCACAGTGGCACAAGCAGTAGGGCATTTGCTTTGCAAGTGGCTAACCTTAGATGGACCACAGTTTAATCCCCCAGCATCCTATCTGGTTCCCCAAAACCAGGAGGGATTTCTGAGCACATAGCCAGGAGTAACCCCTGAGCATCACCAGGTGTGGCCCCAAAAAAGCAATAATAAAAAATAAAAAAAAAACCTTGCCTGGAGCTATCATACAAAAACTAGGTCCCTGAGTCTTCTCATCTTCTCTACACTTATCATCTAAGTGTTTTTATTTATTTAAAGATTATTCCAAGGTAAAAATTAGTTGATTTTAGTGATATTAGTTGATTTTCAGTGATTTAGCAGAATAAACAAAAAGAAAGTTCCTTGCTAAAATACAACCAGAAATCCACAATGTCTCATAGAATAAATAATTTGGCTAGGAGACTCATGCACAAAAGGTGGGTGTAAGTGAAAGTGCAATAAAATTAAAGGTGAGGAGATCTCTTGTACACTCCAGCTACTGTTACTGCAGCAAACACCTGATTAGTTAGTCTATTGGGGTCTCAAACTCAATTTACCTGGGGGCCGCAGGAGGCAAAGTCGGGGTAATCCTTGAGTGCAAAGTCAGTAGTAAGCCTTGAACATTGGGGGTGTGTGACCCAAACAACTAACACAAAACAAAACAAAACAAAAGATTCCTCTAGGGCAGGGCCACAAAATGTACGGGCTGCGAGTTTGAGACCCCTGGAAGCCTTTAGAAAGAGCAGTACACCTTTCAACCACTATGTTGTTGGTAGAGGTAAAGCTCTGGGAAACACACAATTGGGTCTTGGTATTTTAGTCTATCAGCAGCTGGATAGGCGTCTGGGATGACAACAGAGATGGAAGAACAGTGTAGAGCTCTTCTACTGGACTATATCCCTTCACTCCTACTTCTACTGATCAATTCTTTGTTGTCTTTATCTCCTCTTCTTTATCCCCTCTCCATTGCAACACTGAAAACAAAAGACAATTCCAACACAAAAACACCATAGCACCACCTGGAGGAAAATAAAAGAAACTAACCTAGATGCATGAACAGAAAATTTCTTCAAATACCCACTGTACAAATAATATGGGAGAAGGAATTCTAAGATGAAATTATTCATAGAAACTAAGTCTCCAGTGGGAAAACCAAAGAATATAGAATCAGAAAAGGTAGCAGACAAGTTAGGAAATCTCAACTATACACAGAGAAGCAAGTTCATGATACACACACACACACACACACACACACACACACACACACACACACACACACACACACAAAAGAGCCTATATGAGTCTAGAGAGTACAGTGAGCAGAACTGTGGGATTCTGGATTTCCAAAAACCCAAAAACTCCATATGTATCTCCATATCTCCATATGTTCCCATGAGAACCTTCAGGCATGATCCCTGAGTGCAGAGCCAGAAGTAAGCCCTGAACACCCTGAGGTATTTGGGCTATTCCCAAAGAAAAGATCTATATAAACATAAAGAGCTTTTTTTTTTGTTTACCAAAAGTTTTAAAAGTATAAACAATTCCATATCAGGGAATTGGGAAATAGTAAAAAAAATTAGGGCATCTGCCTGGTAAAAGCCCAACCTGGGTTTGATTCTCAGGTCTACATTCCCTGAGCATCACAGGTTGTGACCTTTAAGGCTCCCACTATCCCTTGTTTGTCCCAGGTATTCCTAAAAACATAAGGTCTGAGCAATATCTCATCCTCGAGCTCTTGGTTGAATCTTAAACTAGGTTTTGAACTATTAGTGGAACTACTGGACCTCCTTAGCACTGCTTGGGAGAACTCCACCAAAATTAAAAAAAAAGAGAGAGAGAGAGATGAAGATTAAATTAGGCATAAAGAGCAAATAGAAAAATCTAACATGGAAAACATGAAAACTAAAGTTAATTTCAAGAAATAAATTTTGTTTGTTTGATTTTTGGGCCACACTCAATGCTGTTCTGGGGTTACACCTAGCTTTGTACTCAGAAATCGCCCCTGGATTGGGGAACCATATGGGACACCGAGGATAGAATCCAGATCTGTCCTGGGTCAGCCGCGTGCACAGTAAATGCCCTACTGCTGTGCTATCGTTCGAATCCCCCAAGGAATAAAAATTTTAAGAAATAAAATTTATTTAAGGTTAAATTACATTGATGACTCAAATGAGTAAGTAGGAAAAAAAGAGGTAAAATAATGAGTGAGATCTGAGAATATCACTGTATTATATGGGTAATAATAAAGTTACAGCACTATCAAAGAGTAAAGAGAGATTAATAAGCATAATTAATTCAAAAAGTATAGCTGTTAATTTCCCAAAACCAAATGGAAGAACTAAACATAAATGCTAGGAAACCAAGTGAACCTTTAAATGTTTGAATTCAAATACCTATACCAATATACCAATCCAAATACCTATACCAATCCTATACCAATACATACCAAAGACAAAAATCTTTAAAGGCTGCCAGAGAAAAAAAGAAAGGTTCATATTAAAGTACCTCAATTAGAATTTTATTAAGCTTTTAAGGCGAAGTTTTACTTGATATCAAACCTAAAACCATAAGGAATACATAGGAAAGAAACACACCATGACAATGACACTAAAAGTATCTTCAAGAAGGGAACACCCTGTCCAAGCAAGTGGAAGTAGAGATAAACAAATAGGCTTACCTTAAACTGAGAAGTATCTGCACTTCAAAGGAAAGAGTGACTAGGATATAAAAACTACCCATGGAATCTATTTACCCAATACCATCTAATGAGTGGTAAATATCTAAGATATATAAAGAATTGGAAGAACATTACCAGGAAAATAATCTAACCCCAATAAAAAAAATGGGAAGAAAAAATGAACGAACATTTCCTGAAAGAAAAATGCAAATGGCTAACAGACACATGAAAAAATGTTCCACATCACTAATCATCAGGGAAGATGCCAATCTAAACAACAATGAGGCATCATCTCACACCACAGAGAATGGCACACATCATCAAAAACAAACAAACAAAAACCAAGAACAACCAGTCCTGAAGTGGATGTGGGGGGAGAAAAGGACTCTCATTCACTTCTAGTGGAAATGTTGTCTAGTCCAGCCTTTTTGGAAAACAATATGGATATTCCTCAAAAATTGAGGAATTGGAAATTGAGCTTCCATATGATCCAGTAATATGACTCCTAGGGATATACCCTAGGAATACAACACACACACAAGCACACACACACACACACACACACACACACACACACACACACACACAATAAAGAGAGCATCTTCTACTGATCTGTCTTCCCAAGAATAGAGAGGACCATTTACTGCTCCAGAGCCTGATTCCTCTGTCTAATTAATCTGATCTTTTTCAGAAGTTGATAACTGCAAAACTAAACCATTCAATTGCCTGCACCCTCATTAAAAGCTAAGGTAGCATGAGAATTCACTTCTTTTTTACAGGTAAACTTTACAAGTCTTTGTCTGCCTAAAGAAGTGTACAGAAGATGGAACTTCTCATCCTCCCCTAAAGACTTCTAAGGTGGTGAAATCTCTAAGGAAAATGTAAACTGGAAGGTAAGCAGGAAAGCTGCCAGGGGAGAAAGGACAAGAGGGGCCATGAGAATTTGATTAGCTAAGGCCATTGACACCAATGTGACCTTGGAGACTGGCAGTGGATAGGTAGATCTGCTTCTATTTTCACTTTTAAGGGCACTGTGTTCCTCATATTTAAAATGATTTATTACTTTTGAGATTGGATGGGAGACCTTCAAGTCTCTGCCTGTAAGTGTGGGAAGATGTTTTTTGCTGACATCTCTGATCAAAATACCCTCCAGTTCTTACAGGTACTATAGGTGATTCAGTCAAAAATCCAGACAGCATGAAGGCCCTGCAGGAAAAGGAGCCACAACTTTAGCCCTGGTGACTGCATGTGAGTCCTCAGACACGTTTGGTCCCCAATAGAAAGAACTGTATGTGGTCATCCTCCCCACTCTTACTACAGTAAAAGTGGATAAAATCCAGACTTAGATACATGCATTCCCATGAATAAGTCACCAGAGGAAGAAAACTCTAAGGACCAGAAATGGACCACTCAACCAACTTTGGAGGATGGCCTAAAGCTAAGACTGAAATGGGTGGACTAAAATGAGTGGGGCAGTGAACAAGTTGGCACTGGTGGGACAGGGAATGCATGCCACCTCCAGTTTGGGTTATGGGCCCTGTTGGGAAGACAGTTGTCACCTATGGCTCTTCTGAATGTCCCAGTGTGGGAAACGAACAGTGTAAAAGGGACAATTTGAGCCTAGTACACCCAGTACAATCCTTGAGGAGAGCCAAGGAGTTGACTCATCAAATACTTGAGACCAAAAGCTCTCCCAAGAAGTGGATGCAGACTCGGAAAGACTCCATTTCTCTACAGAAACAAGTTGCCTCCCTAGCAGAGTTCACCCTCCAGGACAGGCTGGTTTAATCTACTCTTCCTGGAGGAAATTAGATTGTGTCTGTCCCTAGGGGAGCAGTGTTGCTTCTAATCAAACAGATGAGGGATCATTCTGGAGACTCTGCAGTGAGTCAAGGGCAGTCTGCAGGAGCAAGGAAAAGGAACGGAAAATTTCTGCCTCCTGGTATGAACAGTGGTTCACACAGTCCTCCTGGATGCAAGTAGGTCCTTGCATAATTAATCTTCTCATCTGCTTTATCCAGGCCCGCATAGGTACAGTTAAGATGCTTGTGTTAAAGTTCCAGTATGTGTCAATAGGTAGGGACAAGGGAAAGGACCTCAAGAAGAATTTGACTCTAGCCAAAAAGGAAGAGGGAAAGTGGAGCCTAGAGCAGAAGAGATTTTCATTTTGTCACCCAGTGTTAAGGGTTCCATTTCCTGCTTCTAGGCTATTTCCAATGGCAAACTGTCACAGATCCTTCACAGCTCTCTCAGGGCTCCCTCAAGGCCATTAGAAACCAATAAACATCACCTTAACACCTGGTCATAGCAGATATCTTGTGAGGGCCAAAGTAGCAGGAACTGTGGAAAGCATGGACAGTTCCAAGAATAACTGAATAAAGTAGCCTTTTGTGAAAAACCCTATATAAACTTGCTTGTAGGCCATGGAGAAGGCTGGTAGTCTTCTGTGAAAGGTAATTCTAGCTAGTTAGCTTGGGGCTTGTTTGTAGGCAGAATAAAGCTTTGCTTTATTTTATTTCAATTGTGTGGTCGCATTCTTTGACTCTGGACCCTAACAGAATACTATGCAGCCATTATGAAAAATAAACTCATGAAATTGACTTATATATGGATGGACAAAGAGAATATTATACGGAGTGAAATGAGTCAGAGAGAGCAGTATAAACAATAATCTCACTCATCTGTGGGATATAAGATATATGAAAGATAGTGTGGTGATAATATCTAGAGACAATCGAAATGAAGTTTAGGAGAACTGGTTCATAGTAGGAAGCTTGCCACAAAAAAGCAGAGAGTGCAGTTAGAGTAGAGAGGGTCTACTATGAAAGTGATATGAATGGCACCCCTTCATTAACAGTAGTGCAAACCACAGTGTCAAAGTAGAAGAGAGAGGGGTCAAAGAGTGAGCACAGCAGTAGGGCATTTGCCTTGCATGCAGCCAACCTGAGAAGGACCCCTGGTTTAATCCCTGGCATCCCATATGGTCCCCCAAGCCTGCCAGGAGTGATTTTTGAGTTCAGAGCCAGGAGTAACCCCTGAACACTGGTGGGTGTGGACCCCTCCAAAAAGAGAGAAAGAGAGAGAGGGAGAAAGAGAAAAAGAGAAGTAATATGGGGGAGAATGGGTGGGAGGGAAGAGAGCAATAGGAGGGTGAGAGGAAAAACTGTTGACATGGCGGTGGTGGAAAATGTACACTGGTTTTACATCGAATGACTGTAACTCAATCATGAAAAACTTTATCTGTGGAAAAGAATGGTAGTATAAATAACCTTGTAACCAAGGTGTTTAAATAAAATAAAATAAACAGAAACTTTATTAGTCTAGGAGAGAGTTAAAATGGCATACACATGCTACTAAATGAGAAAAAAAGTTGTACTATGAATGCCTTCAAAAATTATTATTCATGGGGCCGAAGCAGTGGCACTAGTGGTATGACTGCTTTGCCCACGCTAGCCTAGCTCGGACCATGATTCCATCCTCCAGCATCCCATATGGTGCCCCAAGTCAGGAGATATTTCTGAGTGTGTAGCCAGGAGTAACCCCTGAGCGTCACTGGGTGTGGCCCAAAAAACAAACAAAAATTATTATTCAAATGTTACAGAGAAAGCAAAATCTTTTCAGGCTAATACTAATAAAATTTACCTCTATTGTATAACCTATACTGATACTGTTAATGAGATATTAATATATATTGATAATTATATATACTAATAATGATAATTTCTTCATAAAAATCATAAAAACTTGAACAACCACAAGTAATATAAGACAATAACAAAAAAAAGGGGGGAGAAAGAAAAGAACAGAATCAGTAAAATAAACTATGATCATTAAATGCCAGCACACAAGAATAGTAACTTTGATATACAAAGAAATACATGGTGCAATTTCCATGGTAACCACAAAACAAAAATCTGGGGCAGATATACTTAGAAGAAAAAAAATATATAGGAAGCATTACTATGGAAACCATCTGTGTTAAAAAAAAAACATATAGTGGGGCCAGTGAGGTGGCGCTAGAGGTAAGGTAGTCTGCCTTGCAAGCTCTAGTCAAGGAAGAACCACAGTTCTATTCCCTGGGTCCCATATGGTCCCCCCAAGCCAGGGGCAATTTCTGAGCACTTAGCTAGGAGTAACCCCTAAGCATCAAATGGGTGTGGGCCCCCCAAAAAAACATATAGTAATATATGGAGAAAAACAACACAAAAATGTATATGTACATATTCATATATGTCAATTAAGCAGAAACTATTAATATGGATAGTGACTATGCTTTATTTATACTAAATGTTCATCTTAAATGTACACGTCTGAATTAACCTCTAAAGAGACACGATGGTTTCAAAGCAAAACATAAAATTTGGCTATAATATAGCCAATAGCCACAGAGTCTGTCGCATCTGCTATAAAGATACAAATATTATAGAGTAGAATGTTCAATCAGCCACGTAAGACCCATCCTTTTGCTGATTACAGAAAGCATATCTAAAATCTCAGGATAGGAAATGGAGTGATAGCACGCTTTAGGGTGTTTGCCTTGTACACAGTTGACTCTGGAAGGATGCGGGTTTGATCCCCGCATTCCATAGGATTCCCCAAGTCTGCAGGAGCAATTTCTGAGTGCAGAGCCAAGAGCAACCCTGAGTGCTGCCAGGTACCCCCCCCCCCCAAAAAACAATAAAGTAAAAATCTCAGGTTAGACACAGGTTCAGAGTAAAAGGATGAACAATTATACAAGCCACTAAAAAACAAACAAAATAAATCTGGGACAGCCATACTTGTATCAGACCAAATTGCATGTGTCCTCAAAAAAAAGTAATTAGAAATAAGGATGGACACTACTTATTGAATAGGGGAACAAAAGACCAAGAAACACTAACTTTCATAAATATATTAAACTCACCAAATGTATGTCAGAGAAGTTTGTAAGACTTTTTCTCACAAACCTAGAGAGCAATGGGTGAATAGAAATGTGATGGTAGTGTGAGATTTTAACACCCACCCCAAAATAAACAGGCATTCTTATTCTTAAAAAGTGCATATGAGGGGGCCGGAGAGATAGCATGGAGGTAAGGCATTTGCCTTTCATGCAGAAGGTCATCGGTTCGAATCCTGGCATCCCATATGGTCCCCCGTGCCTGCCAGGAGCAATTTCTGAGCATGGAGCCAGGA